>NC_137499.1:20349490-20351990 GCF_041902795.1 Electrophorus electricus
ACACCTCTCTCTCTCTCTCTCTTCAGCCCACACTCACTATGTCTGCCCAACCGTCAATCACTGGTGCTATCAGTGTTATCAGGTAAGAGAATATTATTGCACACATCTTTGCACACTTTGTCTACACACACACACACACACACACACACACACACACAAAGACGCACATGAAAAATTAGGAACTAACACACAGGTAGGTACAGGAAGTGGTAACTCAAAGAACTGTGAGTTCCGACCCCCCATGTGTTCGCTGTCTCGGAGTGATCCCTGCTCAGCTCCCTTCATTACATCTCTATTCATTAAGCTCCGTAAACTAACCCTCGGTCGGCGGTCTCACTTAATACCCTTGAATGGGCCTTGAAGCCCAGTCAGTTTTCAGTTAGCGTACGGTGCGCTCCAAATCTATTCGGAATCAAACTGACTGAAAACCATGTGAAGCGTGATGTCACTGGAAACATCAGAGAAGTGTCCGGCAGTGCTGCAGGCCAGTGAACTGTAGCATAAATACAGCAGATAGGATCTGCACTGAAGGATGCATGCAAACTGCACTAACACTCCACTTTAGACACACACATGCTGCAAGTACTCTTACTACCACAGCACTGTACCTGCGTGTATGTCATACCTATAGGTAAGATGAACCAGTGGGAACACGGAGCAAATGTTCACATTATTCTGTGCTGTAAGCTCAGGACACATCCATCACTGCTCCTGGGAAGACGTGTGTGTGTGTGTGTGTGTGTGTGTGTGTGTGTGTGTGTGTGTGTGTGTGTGTGTGTGTGGGTGTGTGTGTGTGTGTGTGTGTATATATGCATTTCCAAAACGGTGTCTGTGGATAGAAATGAGCCGAACACTTGGAGTTGAGCTAAGACGCAGCACTCAGAGCTCACCTCTCACCTCTCACTGCTCACAGCTCACCTCTCACTTCTCACCCCTCATCGCTGACAGCTCACTGCTCACCTCTCACCTCTCACTGCTCACAGCTCACCTCTCACTGCTCACCTCTCACCTCTCACTGCTCACAGCTCACCTCCCACTGCTCACAGCTCACCTCTCACTGCTCACCTCTCACCTCTCACTGCTCACAGCTCACCTCCCACTGCTCACAGCTCACCTCTCACTGCTCACCTCTCACCTCTCACAGCTCACAGATCACCTCCCACTGCTCACAGATCACCTCTCACCGCTCACAGATCACCGCTCACTGCTCACAGCTCCAGGTCCAGCTTCAGTTCCTAGTGAATTAGTGAGCGTACAGACGAGGGTTGTTTTTCTGTACTTAAGAAAAGGCACCAAGCCCAAACACTGTAAGAGAAGAACTGTCTGGCGCTAGAACACCTCAGGCTAAACAAACCTTATCTCGGTCTGTCCCATAACAGGACTCTCCCATAACTGTTGCATTTACAAAGTATGAACTTGTAAGATAAACTAAATGTTTACATAAAGGTTTACATAAATGTTTACATTTTCTTCCCATGTTTGTATGTATGTGTACTATATCAATGAAACCCAGCAGAAGTGTATGATCATATTTAAAGGTCATTTTATGTGACCTTTGTTGAAGTATAGTAGATAATAACATTCTATTTTTCTACCAGTCGTACATGGGTCTTTCTTATTGGTGTGGCCCCATTACCTCAATAAACAGGAAACCTCCAGGAATAAGATCTTCCTTTGTTTCATTTCATCTCATCTAGAGCACAACAACCAGAGGACAAAAAGATCATTTTCCAAATTGCAGATTCCCATTGCCTTGTACAGTTTCCTTAATGTCTTTGTGGCTGTAGTTGTCTTGGCAGCGAGGAAGTGCTGGGCTCTGATTATAAACAGTCAGAATAAAATGACTACTCGCCTTTACAGCACGACCTGTAGTTCAGGTAAAGGTGTGCGCGTGTGTGCTGCTGAGACACTGTGTATCACATCTGCTCCCCTCCTCCCGCCGTATGTAACTGTGTATGAGAACATCACTATATCAGCATTATAGGACTTAAACCTATACATGTACTTATTACTGTTCAGCTCATTAAGATAACAGCGTGTTAATGTAGGCTTCCCAGTACGACTCTCACACAAGCGCGCGCACGCACACACACACGCGCACACACACACACACAAATACATGCATTCCTCATATTTGCGGCTTGACTGATCCAAGATGGACGGATTGTAAAAATGTAATTACTGGGACACAATGGCCAACCTCTTGTTTTCCTTCTCTCGCCTTTTCTCGAACACTCTAGCGGGCCCCACAGTCTGTTGCACACTTGATACACACACACACACACACACACACAGGTTTTACACTCTAAATAAGCAGAGCTTGCAGTAGCTTTAATTTGGTGCTGTGTAATTGTGGGGAGGAGCAGTGGTGAGCAAGTTTAGTTGTAATATGCACAAAAACTAAATAAAGTGAGGACAGCTCTTCTGATGTGCTGACACTTGCACTGTGTGCTCTTATAAAACACACACACACACAGAAAGACCAGGGATGATAAAACAG
>NC_137499.1:20356990-20369490 GCF_041902795.1 Electrophorus electricus
GCTTGGAGAAAGCGGCCAATCGGATTCACTCCGCTTGATTCCAGTGTAAAGTGATGCCGGGTCCAAACATCCATGATCTCAGACCCGCATGCATGTAGTTTTCACACCCTAACTTGTACTATTCCAGGGACAGAGTGAGATGACCTCAGATGGATTCATAAAGCATCTCATAAACAAAAGTGCCGTCTCCTGATCAGTTTCCCTTGTGTGGAAAGACATATAGTGATAGGAAACCTGATCCCAGATCAGCACTTTGCCTCAGAGTCTCTTTTTGAAACAGTCAGGACTGCTGTTCTATTCGAGGATCTTCAAAGCGTTTTAAAAAATCAGCACAAATATTGGACATATATATTTGTCGCTGTGTCTGGTTTGTTCTGTTCAGAAGCCCTAGCCAGCCGAGCTTTCCAGCGAAACTCCCTGACGTGGAACGAATGCAGTTTGTCTGACTTCCTTCAAGCACCTCAGACATGCAGAACCACACGGTGCCGGGAGAGTGGCAGGCTTGGCCTCCTCATACAGAACCAGAGCCTGTGGCACGAGCTACAGTTCTGACACTGGCATCCCAAGCCTTGTGTCTTCCGGCCTTTTACACGGTTGGGCGTTATTTCAGGACCAGGTGAGTTTGGGTAGAATGAGGATGTGAATACTGATGAGAAGAAAGTGAGAGAGAGAGAGAGAGAGAGAGAGAGAGAGAGAGAGAGAGAGAGAGAGAGAGAGAGAGACACGGACGATGAAGAGCAAAGCAGCAGTAATTAAATAAAATGCTTTGACCAGCCACTCCAGATAAAGAATGATGAGGAGAATTATCGCCCGTGTATTTCATAGTCTGAATCTTGACCCTGACCAGGGGCACGAGTGTTCCGGCTGACTGCACGCACGCCCCGGTGAGGGAGAGTAATTCCGTGTGTCATAGGGCAGAATAGAGAGGCAGGGCGTTTCGCGCGGGGCCACGCATTAACGCACGGCAGCAGCCGGTAATTAAAAGCTAAAGCATGCCGTCCGCGCGCTGTCAGCCGTGACAGGGAAAGGTGCGCGCCGTTCCCGTCCTAATGGAGAATAAGGCAGGTAATTGGCATTGCGCTCGCGGTGTCATCTTCTATTAAACGCGCGATTCATCTTCCAGCACAGACGGGTGAAACAGGTACAGTGATTTATTACAGATTACCGCCAGCAGACCCGCGCAATGCACAAAGGTTTAAATAGCTCACAATATTTGTTTATCTAATAACACATATTACGTTGAGGGATACGATAGCGAGCAGCCAGCCAGTAAAAGCACACAGACGCTCGGAGGAAATCACCGTGCATTTTAGATCGGAAGAGGGCAAAACAAAAAAGGAGGGGTGGGTTTGTGGAAGTCTCTTTGAATATCATTGCAACAAACAACAAATAAACAAAAACCGCGTTTCGAATCGACAGGTTTTTTCCGCGTTGTATGTTTGACGTTGGGGTGGGGAGTGGAGCCGACTGTGAGCCGCCACTTAATGTTTTTTTTTTTCCTTTCCTCGCAACAAAAGATGAGCATGAAAAGGCGAAGCCTCCGTTCCCCCGGGGCAGCGGGAGGGAGGCGACACCTGCGCGAGCAGATGGAGGAATAGACGACGAGATGCGCCGAGGTATTTTATTTTATCTTTTTTTTTTTTTTTTTTAGCGCGGTACACCGCTACCTGCTGCGAAACCAAGCGATGCGACTCCGTCGTCGCTCCACGCTGAGAATCTGGACGGGGAAACGTCTGTGGCGCGCGCGCGCGAGCGCACGCTCTCACTCGCTCTCTCTCTCGCTCTAATTTAAAGCACGCGGGCCCACAAATTACAGTCAGCCGTCGGTAGTTGTGAAGAGCTGCACTTAAGCCATCACGGCTGCCCTGACTGTTTCTTTCAGCCTGACCAAAAAAAAAAAAGACGCTGGAGCTGGAGAGAGCAAATGCACTCCGGTCTTTATCAACTGCCTGAGTTATAATTAAAACAATATACAACACTTCAATCATGCCCTATCGCTCGCACTCACACTCTCTCCCTCTCCACCCCTCTTGCCTTCCGACAGCGAGCAGGCCGTTTCATCCCAAGCACTGAGATGATGCAGTAAACAAAACCAAATTGGCGGCGACGCGCCACAAATAAGCAAAAAAAAAAAAAAAGAAAGAAAGAAAGAAAGAAAGAAAAGAAAACGCTCGTGCTCCCGCCACTTTCTAGTAGCGCGCTTTTTATTTGCTGTTTGACTTGATCGACGACAAGTTCAGGGACTGAGTGACCTGACAGACGAAGAGTGAGCAGGGGAAGAAGCTGCAGCTCTCTCGAGATGACTTCCCTGTCACTTTGGTGACTTCTGTGGTTTGCCATATTATACTATTTTTCGCCGACTTCCAGGACCCTGACCGCCAGGGAGTAGACAGGGTTGTGGAGTCAGGGCTCTCTGCACAATGACAGAAACGTGGTCACAGAGTCTCTCTCTCTCTCTCTCTCTCTCTCTCTGTAGGGGGGGGGGGGGGTCTCACTGGGATGCCACACCGCCCTTGTGTTACCTCCATGCTAAACTTCAGTCAAATTGTCAGACACTTGCAGACTGCCAAAATGCTCCTTCAGCTCCCCCTTGTCAAAACGAAATATATAAATATATTAATAAACAATAGATGTGGCCTCCTGGTGGACATAGAAGGTCATTCGTCAAATACCAACAACGGGAGGGTGGAACATTACAGAGAAACCTCAGAGACACATACACACACACATACACTAACAGTTTGGATGTAGTGTGTGCCCACCCCTGACTGCCAGTAATGGTAGTGGGGTGTTTATGAGTTAGTTAATATGCTCACACTTTCATTTGGGGTTTGGAAAGAGGTCTGGCTGGAACTCCTGATAAAATATAGCACAGAGACATTGGTTTGGTCCTCACCACAAAGCGCAAACCCGGCGCTGCAACATCTCCACGGAAACCGCAGTGCCCCTTTCCCCGACCTCAGAACCACTTAACCCAAACCCCCCCATCCACAGCTGCATGACAAACCCTACAAATCTCCCTTCAAACAAGACCACAGATGCCAAGCCAGCTTAGCACAGAACTGAGCCCAAACACCCTCTTTATCCATCACAAACGACTCCACAAAACTATGAACACACATCCCACACAACGGAAGTGTATCACAGCAAGATTGTATACAACTCCCCCAATACTGATGGGCAAAAGATAGCTGATTAATATTCAATATTAAGTCAAATTCAAGTGGCAGCCTGGTAGACACATCTAACTGTCGAATGACCAAGGAAGTACACATTAAGTAACAAACCCTTGAAATGCATCTGAGTTATGAACCTCCAGCGTCCTTGCTACATACACTTGTCACTCAGCCATGTGTGGCTGAAGGACAACTGGTCCTCGGTGTACAGTCTGTGTCTGGCTTTCAATAGACTTCTGAACGCCAACCTCTCTGATTCTCTGCCTCCACCTACGCACACATGCACGCACACACACACACACACATCTCTGCACTAATCTTCTTGGTGCAATGAAGAAGCTTAACAGCTTTGCAACAGTATCCCTTTCCCAAATGTCATTATCACAATGTACTTTTCATAGTTTTCAACTGTTTCCCTTCATGCCTCTCGGCAGAACTACAAGGAAAGTTCGCAGCGCTCCTCCCCCCACCCCCACCCCTCTCTCCCTCTCTCTCTCTCTCTCCCTCTCTCTCTCTCTCTCTCTCTCTCTCCCTCCCTCTTTCTACCTCACACTTTCGTTTGCCTCCTACAATTTTTTCCCAGTCGTACCTCACACACGCCTCATAAACCAATTCCCCGTAACAACTGCGAGTGTGTGCGTGTTAATTTATCTCTTGCGGAGCAGCGTGTTTCCGCTCCTAAGAGCCATTCCCCATCTGAACTCCCGAGGCCTGCATCGCCACACGCGCGCGCGCCCGCGCGCACGCCAGCGTGCCGTGTTTACACGCGCGTAAGCGGTCGCGCTAAGCGCTTTCCTCAAACTCCGCGAGCCTGTTACCTGATGACGCTTCTCTCCCTTTATTTATCTGTCTCTTTCGGTCTTATGCGACGACGCGGGTTACCGTTTTAATATCGCAAGTGAAACATGATTATTGCCGCTTAATGCTGAAATTACGGTGTTTTTTCTTTTATTATTTCCCAACCCCTCTCTCTTTCTCTCGACGCTGAGGGTTTTTTCCCCTCCTGCGTTGCACCCCATGGCATTAACATCTTTATCCCGGCATGTGTTTCTGGTTTTAAAACCTTTACCCCCGCTGTTTGAAAAATAGTGTTCATTTTCGTCCCCCATGGAGAGCTGAAATCCCCATAGGCAAACCATTAGAGTTCCCCCAGTCTACACCCCCTCCAGAACGCTTATTACCCCTGCCTGTACACTCCGCGCTGGCTCATTGGCTTTCGCTAAATTATGCAAATAAGGTGATGCTCGACATATAGTTTCCCCCCCCCCCCCCCCCCGCTCTCTGTCTCTTTTTCTCGGGTTTATGCAACTGCGCAAGTTTGCACAGCTTTCCGCGTGCGGCGACATCATTACGCTGACGCAAGGCTGTCAGCGAGATTTATGCATCGGTGACAAATTACATTGGAAATGCGTTTCTCTGCATCACCCACCCCCTCCTCCCCTCCTCATTCCCCTTCGCTCCTCTCTCTCAGGTTGAGCCAAGCTCGAGCTTTGCCTTGTGGGGGCATTTCAAAGAAAAGTTAGGGTGCTTTTTTATTATTATTATTTATTTATTTTGGGGTTTTATGTTTTTGTTTGTGCATATGAATGTGCGCCCGCTGATATGGGCGCGGCTGCGTTCAAATGAATTCATTAATCAGAAATGAATGTACAAAACTTCTCAAAGCTTCTGCGTCTGTTTGTGCTGGGGGTTTTTTTCCGTGAGTTCCGTGTGTTTTTCCGCGCGGCCTAATTTCTTGGTCACTCTTCCGCTAAACGTTCACAGTGATTCAGCACTTAAACCAAAGTCTACTGAAATAGGGTCTCTATACTGAACCTCACCCGTGTCCAGGTGAGTTAAACATTTTCTTTCCTTTTTGTTCTTATCGCAGTGTCCAGAAGGTGAGATATTAAGAAGCAGAAAGCTATCCTGTGTAGCAGATAATAATGTAAACATCTGTATACTGATTATATGAAATCGAAAATCAAAACTGGCACTTAACTAAATGCCGGTGATGATCCGGTCTTAGTCCTAAGCACCGCCAACGTCATGACGGATCATGGGCTGTGGCAGTCATGACTGTTTGAGAACGTGCGGTCACATATTCAGGCTCCTCTCTCAGACACAGAAAAAAAAAAAAAAGTGATTGTTATTGAAGTTAGAGGTTATTGTGGCCGGGTGTTTCAAAGCGAGTCACTGGCCTTAGATCCTAGATAGCCCAGCCTAAGCTCACACGTCAACCTCACTGGATGTAGGTTCAGTCCCCTAAAAACTGATTCAGTTCAGGAGAGAGCGTCAGTTCACGAGGTGCATTAACAAAGATGCTTTGGACATTTCAAAATGTTGAATTTTATCCGAGCAGCTAAAGAAACGGAATGAATTAATTGAAATATAACTGACTGCAACTCTCCTGATATTTTCCAGAAACCACGCACTCCTCCATCCAGTGGCGTTTAACTCCTGCTTATCCTATACTCGTTCTGCCATGACATAGACTTCTCTCTCTTGCACTCATTCAGACTGTTTCCATCCCTCCATCGAGTTCCTCCACTCCTCCACTTCTCTTTCTTTTGCTTCTTTTAATTTCATTGTTCATCTTTCCATTTCATTGTTCAACTTCTCTTAAAGGAAACTGTGTTCTATGACCTTTCAGTCACGTGTCACGTCACGTCATTGCTAAGGTTGCAACCAAAACAAACCTTAATAATAGTACGTATATATATCGCACACACACAGGCTAAACCTTTGGCCCTGAAAACAGTTGTGACATGTCTCAGCAGTGACTCATCAGAAATCGTGTCCTGTCCCGTAATGCTGACGAGTGGCTTCGCGTAACTGAACTCGCTTTCCTCCAGACTCTGGGCTTCCGTCCATCTCAGAGTTGTTCAGTGGGGCTGGTGCCAGCAGATCGTGGCGGGCAGGTCATTGCTGTTATCTCTCCCAGACGTCCATCGACTCATTCCTGGGCGTCTGCCATACTATGTGCAGGTTTCTTGATGAAAGCTCACACCCCTTTGGGTGGCCACAGGAGACATGAAGGGAGGAACCAGTCAAGGTGATGTCAAGGTGCGCTATAACATCTGTAGGTCTTAATGGCCCCAGTGCCTGTTAGCTTATTGCCCATCCCATCCCAAAAAAAATGATCCCCCCCCCCCCCCCACCCAACCAGCCTGTACAGTAATGCATGATCATCGATTGGCTCAAGTTGTTTACATCTCACCTGAGGGAGCCCTATTGGTTGAAGCAGAGTTTCTATTTTTCTGGTCAGTGTTGAGTCTATATTACACACACACACACACACACACACACCTATTCACAGACTCCCGATGCAGCACATGATACACAGTTCTTGGCACGCACCCTGGCACACAAACACACACCTATCATTTGGACGTTATCATCCTCTCCGGAGGAACGCTTCCCCACTCGCTAGATGACCAGGCGGCATGCAACCTGACGGTCGGCAACAGAAGACAGACGCGCGGCCGCCCGCGTGCCGACGCCTGTGCCACGCTGTGTCGCCGCGGGAAGCTCCACGCCCTCCCGCTTTTAACCGCGCCTCGTGTCGGCGCAAGCGTAGATTACAGCGCGCGAGGGCCTACACGTCGCAAATCCCTCTTAACCCCGCGCGCTCCCGCCACCCGCCTGCTTTCCCACTCCGATATCGTTCTCACTCCCAGTGTTATTAAACACAACTTTGTAGATTTACTTCTTTCACAGGGGCCATTTAGCCCAGCGAAGCAGGAAGGAAGCAAGCAGAAAGCGGAATTGCGGGTTGCCAGCGTGTGTCTGGGTGCAGCGAGTGACAGGGGTTGATTTGGTGCTCCGGGGCGAGTGAGGCCCTCCTCCCGGGTGTTGTGACAACCGGTCATTACACCTCGGCAGCTCGGCGCTCAGCTGCCGCCGACACCGCATGCAAATGGACGCAAATGGGCCCACACTGCAGAGAAGCTAATAACGCGGCTTTAGCTGCTGCATTTTGACCCCCCCCCCCACTCCTCATCCCTCTCTCTCCCTCTCTCCCTCTCTCCCCCTCACTCCTTCTCTCCAGCGGTTTCTTTTTCTCCTTCTCTCTCCCTACATCTTACTCTCGTCACGGTGAAGGACAGAACCTTTTCATGAAGTGAGCTCGTCGGCTGAACTTTGTCTGACACGCACAAACTGCTCAAACTGTTTCAAACACAAAAATGCAGCTGTCAAAATGTTTTTTCCTTTTCTGAATATCTTCCTCTGGACGTAGGAAAACTGCAACACTTCAATTACAACTCTAAATAGAATATTTGAATTGAGAAATATTTAATATTCTTCACTGCATTCTACCAAGAATGCACAGTATAACATTCTTTTACAGACAATTTCCTAAAGAGCGTTTTTCATGATCCTGTGATTTGCTTAGAATAGTCTATTCATGTGGAATAACTGTCTGTCATTTTGGGCGGATGATTACAAGGTTTAACAATAATCGTCGAGACTGGTGTACTCTGAATACACAGCTCACTGGGCCGAGGTCTCTGATTAGTTGATCTAAATGTGGTTAAGCATTTAGGAAAATATTGCAAAATACATGTAATAACATAGAATACCTGCAACAACTACAAATGTGTGTAGCCCTTGTGCATAATTTTGGATGACTGTTATAAAGGAAGCTGAAATTGCCTCAGCTTTTAAAGAAACTCTCGCACTTCCACCAGTGAGGGATGGGAGGAGTTGATGGTTTCCTTGTCTGTCTGTCTGTCTGTCTGTCTGTCCGTCTGTCTGTCTGTCTGCCTGCCTGCCTGCCTGCCTGCTTGCCTGCCTGTATGTTGGTTTGATAAACAGTGTTTGCTTAACTTACCTGTACGTCTGTTGAAATGCCCTTACATTTATTTTGCAATGCATTTAAATTTATTTAAGATTTCCTTGATATTTCTACAGATTTATAATCAATTCAGTTCGTTCAGGTAGACTGGGTTAACACTCTCTGCTCTAGCATGCGAGTCTTGCTAAACTAATTTGCACTCAGAACAGTCATGCAGGACTTACTTATCATCACAGGATCAGGTCAGGCAGACAGATCTTACCACGTTAAGACATAAAAGTAGTAGGCAGATAAGGTCCGAGTGCATAAACACATATAGGTTGTGGACAGATGGGTTTTTGGCATTCACACGTAATCGTTAGATACCTGAGCCTGCTATGAGAGAGACAAACTCCAGTACACACAGATCTTCCCATTTCTCTCCTGACTGAAGGTTTAGACTCTCTGTACCATATAACCAGACAGAACTGCCTAAATAAACCCAAATGACATAATTCACACTGTTATATTTGTTCTTCATTTGGACTCTATTGGTTATGCTAAAAATGCAGTGCAAGAACGTTTCCCCAAGAAACCATACTGGGGCTTTGAGCAGGACAGAATGCAGTGTCTTATTGTGCTCGGAGACGCACCTCATCGAGCACGATCTCACTTAGAAAAACGAGCGCTTTTCATTACCCATTTGAACTTCTTCATTCATTTTGACATTCACGGCCTTAAAACAAAAAGCAGACGGCAGAGGCCAGGAAAAGGAAAGTGTCCGATTTTGGCGCTGTACTGTTTGTACTAATGCTGCCCAACTCTGAGGTCAGGTCTTATTTAAATCTCAGCCCATTACAGCCAAAAAGTGAGTGCGCGTCTGTGCGCGTGCGTGAGATAAACAGAAACAGCAGGGGAGGAGAGGCACATGCCGAACATCTTCAGATGCTTCACTCTTTCTCCCTGGTTTTCTTCCTTTGATTTCTCCTCTTTGGCTTTGATGTCAATGACAGGTAGACCACAGCAGAAGTCTCCACATCCATCACAGCGCCAGCTGTGAGACGCATTTACAAAGCCGCTTTTTAAACTCCGTCTCTAGCTATGTCTTCCTTTCACACACACACACACACACACACACACACACACACATATATATATATATATATAACACATATATATATATATATATATATATATATATATATATAGCTTTACTTCAAAATTGAAGTGAAAATTCAAAAGCACTTTAAAATTGTTAATTCATCTGAGATTTCACATACCAGTATAAAAATGGCGGGAACCCTGTGACTGGTTGTAGGAGAGGACTTCAGAGGAACTCCTGTGAATGCACCCTTTAGAGTTCCTGTGAATGGCTGGTGAGATCAGGTTATCCTGCTTTATGTCAAACACCCATGTGCTAAACCCCAAAACTCTTTGCTTTTTTTACCCCAAAATGTTTCTAGTAAATCTGAATATTCGTTTGAAGCCAAATACCTCTAGAATAAACCAGAAACCGGCCTGAACATTCTTTTATACCTACAAACAACTTTCTTACCCGACTACAGAACATTATCATTATTTTTAATGTAATTTTAATGTTGTTTTTGTTACATTGTTACATTGCAATGCAACTTTTTCAGTGCAATTATAGTGTAATATTCATAGTAACAAAGTAATTAAAATTTGCCTCTAACTGAAGTGTAATATTCTGAGTGATAATTTGTTAGAATGCATTACTGTGTGTACTTGCATAAGAGTATCAGTGAGTATACACTACAGAGTATTAATGCATTGGATCACATTGTATATTACACTCTTTGAAATTGATTTCTTAATATTTTTCAAAGCTGAGATGAGAGGACGATTTCAAAAGCGAGGCTCCAGAAAAGAGGAACTGATCTAATGTCTCTAGTTAGTGATACAATTAAAAATGATACCAGGAAGAATCTGGATGCACATGTTTAACAGTGAAGTTATGCTTTCGGTGTTTGGTGTCAGTGTCCTTGAGCTCACGGTCAAAAAATTGGATTTCAAATAGCCTGTAAAAATTCCCACATTTTGTGATGAAAGAGTGTCAATAAACAAAACCAAAAACTCCTCCAAATATTCCGCTTAAAAGACACACACACACACACACACACACAAATCTCAAAGCGACTCTTAATCTAATAAACTGATTTGCAATATCCCTAAACTGTGAAGAGACAAATATGACTTCCACGTCTGTGTGCTAGCCAGTTTGTCCCTCCCTACGCTTAATAAGGCGAAGCACATTAGTGCACAAAGCGCCGCCCACGAAAGCTCCCCGACTGTTTCTGTCTCGTACAGTAGAGCCCCACTCCCCTGAGGGTTAGGAGGTGGCGACCACGAGCCACGGCTCCAGCGCGCCCTGTTCCTCTCAGAAAGCTCCAGCTACCTTTGGGACGATGCACTGAAACTGGCGGCAAATTGAAAAGAAAAAAAAACAGATTAGCGGCGGATAGTGACTCCCCCTCCTCGGTCGCCATGGCACTGGGGCTGGGCACAGGGGGGCGTGAGATATCGCACGAGGGGTCTGAGGCGTGGCACACACGCTGCTAGAGTGTTGAGTAGTGCTTTATACTGAAGTTGCAGGACAGACAGAACACATACTAGTCAGGGCCAGACAGGGAGAGAGACAGAGAGAGAAGGAGTGAGCGAGATAGAGAAAGAAAGGGTGTGAGAGAGAGAGAAAGGGACAGAGAGAAAGAGTTGGAGAGAGAGAAAGAAGGAGAGAAATTCTGCACGGAGACACGGATTTACCACCCATTCATTAAATGAGATACATGGCATCGATGCTCCTATTTAAACAACCACATACACACATACACACACACACACACACACACACACACGCACACACAACAAATGCATACATGCACACACAAACACACACGCATACACACACACACATAACAAAAAAACAAATTATTAAATAGTTAATCTGACTCCAAATCCTATGAAGCCTTTTAAAGATTCCCTGAACTATCGCTGCACCCCTCACCACCACCACTGAAACAACATCCCAGCTAATCCAAATAGATTAGAATTATAGCCACATTATCTTATTCTTTCTTATAGTCCCTGTACTCCGATGGATTTGTTTAACAGGTGTAGTTTTGGCGCACTGGGGCTAGCCTGACCTTTCCCTGTCTTTCTGAATCCATATCAAAGAAGAAAGAAAAAGACAGAGAGAAGGAGAAGGGAACAAGACGGCAAAGCGCTGGTATCGGCCTTTGGAGTGGACAGGTCATCGGGGAGCTTCTCGTCCAAGTGTGCGGGATAAGCAGCTCTCCACCGTGCGAGGATTTTTGCGGGCGGGAGCGGGCGTACAGCCGTGGCCCAGAGCGGACCAGAGCCTGCAGCCCGGCTTTGGCTCCTGGGCTGATGGCTCTATCTCCGCTCTGCCAGAGCTCATGGGGGAATTCTGGGATGGCTGGCAGGCTCGCCTCTGCCCTCGCACATTTCCCGTCCAGCGGAGCAAAGCTTTATCACAAATATTCAGCTCAGGAACTGTAGAAATAACATTAAAGATGTACGTGAATGAACTGAAATAGGCGGCCACAGCACGTTTTATTGAATTAAAATTGAATGGTGCTATTTCCCTGCCCTGGCCTGAATACAACGCCACCGTTAATGCTCTGCATATCAGAATGAGTCCCACCTCTTCTGCTTTCCTACCCCCACCCGCTCTTCTCTCTCTCTCTCTCTCTCTCTCTCTCTCTCTCTCTCTCTCTCTCTCTCTCGCTCTCATGTCTCACTGTCTCCCTTTGTAAGATGAGTGAGTGAGATTCTAGCAGACAGGACTCTGCTGACAGGACTCTGCAGACAGGACTGTGTTAGTTTTTACTGCACTGACAGGTATATTGAGAGCACACTTCAGAGGCTCTGAAAGCTAAACAGCTCTCTCTCTCTCTCTTT
Organism: Electrophorus electricus; assembly: GCF_041902795.1. Lineage (NCBI taxonomy): Eukaryota > Metazoa > Chordata > Actinopteri > Gymnotiformes > Gymnotidae > Electrophorus > Electrophorus electricus. The sequence goes on from NC_137499.1 coordinate 20,368,862, forward strand.
ACCTCGCTCTACCTTGCTCTACCTCTCTCGCGCTACCTCTCTCTCCCTCCCCCTCCCTATCTCGCTGTCTCACGTTTTCAATGAGTGAATGCACTTTAAATCCACTCTGACAGTTGCTCCACTACCTGGCCTTTAATGCCCATGTCAGCACTGCCGCTACCTCACACAGACACGATATAGCCTCTGGCACATGGTTAGTGAAACATACACACACAAAGAGAGGGCGAGAGAGGGAGAGAGAGAGAGAGAGAGAGAGAGAGAGAGAGAGAGAGAGAGAGAGAGAGAGAGAGAGAGAGAGAGAGACATAGAGAGAGAGAGAGAGAGAGAGAGAGAGAGAGAGACATAGAGAGAGAGAGAGAGAGAGAGAGAGACATAGAGAGAGAGAGAGAGAGAGAGAGAGAGAGAGAGAGAGAGAGGGAGAGAGAGAGCTTATTAGGGGGAGTGCAGCAAGAGATCAGTGTGTTTCACCTGGTTAAAAGACTCTTACGGAAGCCAACAATAGAAGGACAGAGAAAGAAATATGGACAGATGAGGACGGGGAACTGAGATGAGAGTGAATTCAGGTTATGGGTGTAAATGTGGGAAGGAGTGAATACTCTTAGCGCTGTGAGTCAGAGCGATACGCTAAA
>NC_137499.1:20374490-20376990 GCF_041902795.1 Electrophorus electricus
CCCGAAGTGGGCTGTAATCTGTGGGATCCAAGTCGCTTCGTCACTTTAACGCCCGAGAGCTCGCGCGCTTGCACTTTAATTTAAACCCAATCACCACGTGCGTCCGCGTCCGTGGGCTTCTGGAATCGCGTGAAACGTGAAGCGTGATCTCGAAGACTTTCTAAGTGCGGCGGAGACATAAAAACGAGTCCTGCCGTGCATCTGTAATACCGGCCACCGCGGTGTCCCATTCACTTCTCAAGATTGGAGTCGGAGTAAATATACGCGGGTCGTTAAGATCGAGAGCGTCTTAATTCAACATAAATGATGCCCAGCTCAGAGTGATCATAAACGCAAGTAGCGCTTTGGGTTTAGCGCGCGACATAATACAGCGCGATTTATTCCGCCGTGCACGAGCCAGCTTCTCTAAATCTGGGACGTCATCGTCCGTCCATCCCCCGTCCCCCCCCCCCCCCCCCCCGCCCCCGGAAAGTAGATTAAGCGAAGGATGCGTTTCTGAGAGGGGCTTTAGATGGAGTCGGGGTAGATAATTGTCTGCCAGGCCAGAGTGCGTGCAGATGCAACCCGTGCGGGGTCAGACGTTAAGCGCTCCGCGCGTGGTAGCGCGCCCTGCGCCATGGCAGCCCTCTGCTGCATGATTCATGAGGGAACCGTCCAGGGCTAATTGTTCAAATTAATTTGCGTGAACAACTAAGCAAGAGAGATAAGAGTGATACAGCTGCACCGTCCACAGCAACAGCTGCTCCAAGACCCAGTTCGTCTCCAAGACAACGATAGTGCGCGTTTTTTAAGAAGATTCACTGTAAAAGTTCCATCCGAAATAATATAAGCGAGGCTGAATTTTGTGTTTTTTTGTTGGTTGGTTGGTTGGTTTAAGATCATATAGGCTACGAGAGGGCAGTTAGGGGAGAGGGGTTTAAAGCGAGCGGGTTTTGACAGGTCATTCATCTCTGTGATAATGTAACTTTCACAATTACATGAATTAGCTAATTCTGCAGTCCCATGCATGGCCGTCGACCGCTCGTGTACGCTTAGCAGGCACGTCCTCGGGGATTCTTGGCCTGAGAAATATAAATATGACAAAATATCAACCCTGTAAGATTTCATCATAATGACCTGCATATTAATATAAATATAATATTTATAATATAATACATAATATTCATCAAAGGTACATATGAAACTGTGAAATGACTTTGATCTTTGGCCTGTTTGTAGAGTCAAACTTGTTTCTGGTCAGAGACCATGTAAGTTTGTGCATTACATTTCAATAACTGGAAAAATGCTTCATTTGCAGTTCAATTATCAATATTATCAATAATTAATGTCATCAATAGTATTAATAATAACAATAAAATGCTAAGATATTAATAATTTATTATTAATTAATTTATAATAATTTATTATTAATAATTTAAGTAATAATAATAATTTACCATTTGGAAATCCTAGTTTAGTTTGAATGTATTGCTTAGTCAGTATTGCTTAGAAGTGTACATGAGCTTTACTGTTAAATGTGAATCTGAAATGTGAATCTCTTTCTTTATTAGCCAATTAGGCCTTCAGGTGACCTATATGTATAAATATAAATATCATTTTATCATTGCAAACTCTATTGACAGCTATTTAAATCCACATTTTTCTTTCATTTCGTATGATGAGCAGTTTCATTGTCAGTTATCAAATCTACAGTTGTATTTTATGAAGGCTTTTGCAGTAAGAAGCTAAGGTGAGAGGATGAGCAGCAGCTGATGTGTGGTAGACACAGAAGTGGTTAAGACAGTAGGCCTGTTCAATTTATTTGCAAACATACTGAAATTGCCCTAGAAAGCATTTATTCAGTATTTTTAAACTGCCTTCTGAATTCTATATAGAAGGTGTGTGACATCTAAAAATGCTCAGATGCGATTTTACACATCCGTTTACAGCCCGTCATTTGGCCCTAGAATGAACAAGCTGTTTTCTTCTTTTTTTCAACCTTTTTTTTTTTTGTGGGCTCATGAATAATTGGTGAGCTCTGCTCTGATTGGATGGTTTAAAGTAACGCACTATGATGGCTCACAGATGATCACCTGGCCAAAATCAGTCTAGCTAACTGAGAGAGGGGAACCATGGTGTATTTAAGCTTCCAACCACACATGGTTAAGCCTGTTTCAGAGAATATTTCAGTTCTCAAACAACTAACAGATTGACTAGGTGTCTTGTGAAATGGCCATCATTTCCAATTCAGGTCGAGAACGTAAATAGAAGGAGGCCTAGACTGGATATCTCTAAGCAACCAAACTTGTTGTTGTTTTTTTTTTACATGATTAATTGCAGCTACTATTCAATTAAAACACAGTCATGTTGTTGTAATTTAACACAAAATAAGAGTGACTAAAAGTGACTGGAATTGATCAGCCATTAATTTTCAAGTCACGTTGATATTTTGTTTTGGGGAAACATTTTACTGAAGTCCAAGAACTTTCAGGCTGAGCTGTTATCCAGGTGCTTTGTTTTT
>NC_137499.1:20381990-20394490 GCF_041902795.1 Electrophorus electricus
GTCAGACTCTCAGGAGGAGTCTAGTTTAGTTACAGTGTGTCTGGGATAAGCTTCTGCAAACCAGAGCAGATTAAGTGTCATTTTGAATTCTCCCTCAAATCATTACAGTCATATTTCTATAATACAATACTAGTCTTTTGGCAAAGAAGACCCTGGCCAGCGTTTAATCACCGCTTAGTTGGAGACAAACATTATTGAATTCTTACTGAAGAAGAGACCATTACAGTGTCCTGAGTTGTCTGGTTAAGACACATGTAAGTGAAAATCAATTCACCATATGCACCCTATTGACAAGTCACCGGAGTGCAGGCGGTGTGTGCCAAATGAGGTTTTAAGGTGAATTTCCGTGTCCGCGTGGCGTGCCCTGTCGGAGGGGTCCATTTGGATCGGTGAAGCTCAGCTGTTACTGGACGTCCGTGGCCACGTAATCCCAATGTCAGATAAGGCCATCAGAGCAGTTTATTAGAAAAAATTACCACAGCGGCTCAAGTTCGGTGAGAAACTGTTCAAAATTGTTTCCTTCAATTTCTTATTCATTACCTCATAATTGAATCAGTCAGACCCTGCCGCACAAATAAAGGATGAGGGGGCCGGGGGACAACGGAATTTGACAGATTGTATTTGGTTTTGACCAGAACTTCCAACAGTACTGGGCTGTGAGACGAGCACACCATGCTCCTTCACAGGAGCGGCACCTCAGCAGTGTGTCAGCGAAGCCCGGCCCAAAACAACACCTGTTGGACATGGTGACCTTCTCGTTTATTAATTCAATTCAACAAACACCCCCCCCCCCCCCCCATCCCACTGGTTTGGCCCAATAACGCCACTCACCCTCCCAACCCACTGATTCAGCCCAGTAACACCCAGCATCCACCCATGCCGACCTCCCGTCTCACTCGGCAGTAATGACAATTACAGTGAGCGACTGGAACCTGCACTTCACTTAAATCAAGGCAAGTAGTGTTTTATTGCACTGCCCTGTTAAATCAATCTAAATCTGGGAATAACAGAGCTCTAATCAGGTAGCAGGAAGAATAATAGACTGTCACGCATGAGGAAAAATAGGCAATCATGGAATGTTTTCTTTAATTAGCCTATGAGGAGCGGAAGGGCAGTGCGGGAACAGCGAGCCCATTCATCATATGCAAGGTGGAAAATTACTTCAATTACTCAGGAAAGAGAGAGAGGGAGAGAGAAAGAGAGAAGGATGGAGAGATGAGGGCAGACAGAAAGGTAGAGGAGGAGAGAGAAGACGTCTCTCTAAATAAAGGTCTCTTGAAATGTTCCTATGTGCACAGATTTATTTGTTGCTGAGGAGTGAATGTCACTTAATCAAAACAACAAACGTGTTTTCCTCTCAAAGCCAGTATTCAGTAGATGAGTGTGCTCCATTGTGTTCAATTTAAATAACCTGTACATCTGGGTAGTTTTGGTGAGTGAGTGAGTGAGTGAGGGAGGGAGGGAGGGAGTGAGTGAGTGAGGAAGTGAATGAGTGAGGGAGGGAGGGAGGGAGGAAGTGAGTGAGTGAGTGAGGAAGTGAGTGAGTGAGGGAGGGAGGGAGGGAGGGAGTGAGGAAGTGAGTGAGTGAGTGAGTGAGTGAGTGAGTGAGGAAGTGAGTGAGTGAGTGAAGAAGTGAATGAGTGAGGGAGGGAGGGAGGGAGGGAGGGAGGAAGTGAGTGAGTGAGGAAGTGAGTGAGTGAGTGAGTGAGTGAGTGAGGAAGTGAGTGAGGAAGTGAGTGAGTGAGTGAGTGAGTGAGGAAGTGAGTGAGGAAGTGAGTGAGGAAGTGAGGAAGTGAGTGAGTGAGTGAATGAGTGAGGGAGGGAGGGAGGAAGTGAGTGAGTGAGTGAGGAAGTGAGTGAGTGAGTGAGTGAGGAAGTGAGTGAGTGAGTGAAGAAGTGAATGAGTGAGGGAGGGAGGGAGGGAGGGAGGGAGGGAGGAAGTGAGTGAGTGAGGAAGTGAGTGAGTGAGTGAGTGAGTGAGGAAGTGAGTGAGGAAGTGAGTGAGGAAGTGAGTGAGGAAGTGAGTGAGTGAGTGAGTGAGTGAGTGAGGAAGTGAGTGAGGAAGTGAGTGAGGAAGTGAGGAAGTGAGTGAGTGAGTGAATGAGTGAGGGAGGGAGGGAGGAAGTGAGTGAGTGAGTGAGGAAGTGAGTGAGTGAGTGAGTGAGTGAGGAAGTGAATGAGTGAGTGAGGAAGTGAGTGAGTGAGTGAGTGAGGAAGTGAGTGAGTGAGTGAGGAAGTGAGTGAGGAAGTGAGTGAGGCAGTGAGTGAGGAAGTGAGTGAGGAAGTGAGTGAGTGAGTGAGGAAGTGAATGAGTGAGGGAGTCATCTGCCTCACTTGAAGATGTCATGATAAATTTCCTTTTATTGTAACACTTACAGTATTGATTAGAGAGAGAGAGGGAGGGAGAGAGAGAGAGAGAGAGAGAGAGAGAGAGAGAGTGAAGGGGGTAAACATCCATGAAGGTGTCCTTAGTGTCTCCTGAAGAATAGCAGACAGCTCCTAAATACAGTGAGATAAATCTCAGCTAATGCTCTCCTCTCCATAGCCTGTCCATACTCTCCTATCATACCATTTTACTCCACTACTCTCATACCACAGCCGCCTATGAAAAAATGTAGATGTATTATTTCATCCTCAGGATCTGTTGTACTTCGTTTTGGATCAGTAAGTGTGAGTGTTTTGCGATATGTATAGTTTTTTGAGGTGAACGCCAAATGAACGCCAAGTGTGCGTCATACAGACATGTCATGAACACTCCTCACCCCTCCCTCTTCCACCCAGTGAGCCTCACCTTGTCTGGAGTGGGCTCTTTTTTTTTCTTTTTTTTTTTCATTTCCTGTGTCCCATTGGCCTGTGAAAATTAAACACACACACAAACTCTCCCCTACACACACACACACACACACACACACACACACACACACACACACACACATACAGAGACACATACAGAGACACATACAGAGACACATACAGAGACACACACACACACACACACACACACACACACACACAGACACACACACATACAGAGACACACCCTCCACAAACACATACGAGATACACGCACGCACACACACACTCTCAGACACACCGTGTACTCACAGAGACACACCCTCCACACACACATACACACAGAGACAAACCCCTCACAATCACAAACACACACACACACACACACACACACATACACACAGAGACAAACCCCTCACAATCACAAACACACACACACACACACACATACACACAGAGACAAACCCCTCACAATCACAAACACACACACACACACACACATACACACAGAGACAAACCCCTCACAATCACAAACACACACACACACACACACATACACACAGACACACACTCCATACACACATACACACAAAGACACACCCTCCACGCACACAGACACACAGAGACAAACCCCTCACAATCACAAACACACACACACACACACATACACACATACACACAGACACACACTCCATACACACATACACACAAAGACACACCCTCCACGCACACAGACACACAGAGACAAACCCCTCACAATCACAAACACACACACACACATACACACAGACACACACTCCATACACACATACACACAAAGACACACCCTCCACACACACAGAGACAAACCCCTCACAATCACAAACACACACACACACACACACATACACACAGACACACACTCCATACACACATACACACAAAGACACACCCTCCACACACACAGACACACAAAGACACACTATCCACACAGAGACACAGCCTCCACACACAGAGACACACCTTCCACACACATAAACACTCACAGACATCCTCCACACACACAGACACACACATACACACAGACACACACACACAGACACACACACACAGAGACACACTATCCACACAGAGACACAGAGACACACCCTCCACACACACATACACACAGAGACACAACCTCCACACACACACACACACACTGCAGCACTTGAGTGACCAGCCTGTGCTCCATCATATTTCCAATCCAAAAGGCAATAAATCATTTCAGCTTTCATCTATTGTTATTGATGAATGAGCTACTATTTGTCATTTAATCAAGAGAAAATGATGACCAGTGAGACATGTCCCTCTCTCTCTCTCTCTCTCTCTTTCTCCCTCTCTATCTCTTTCTTCCTCTCTGTCTGTCTCACGCACTCCCTTTGCACCAAAGGACAGCCATGATGGATTGTATCCTTAAACTGTTATTACACTTTTAATGCATTCGCTTAGAAATGACATGCTGGACAGTCCTCCCTCTTTTCATTATGTCTCTCTCTCTCTCTCTCTCTCTCTCTCTCTCTCTCTCTCTCTCTCTCTCTCTCTCTCTCTCTCTCTCTCTTTCTTTCTTTGATCCTTGTTTCTGCATCAATTTGTGAACTTCTAGTTCTGACTCACTTTCACTTTATATTGCTGTTTCTGCTCTTTATAAAAACGTCTGTGGTGAGAAGTGAGATGTGTGTGAGTCTCTCTGTTGACAGGTGTTCTCTTGGAAGGCGTTACCTGTCCGTTCAGCTGCTCCACAGCCACATGTGGCTCTATTGTGAGTTAATGGATTGTGTACTGAAGCAAAGCGGACAAGTGTCAAGATACTCTCTTATTCCCACATTCCCTGTACCTCTTTCCCTCTTATTCTCTCCCTCTCTCTCCCTCTCTCTCTCTCTCTCTCTCTCTCTCTCCTTCCCACTTTTCTTACTCCCCCCCTGTTTCAATGCTTGAGTGCCAGTACATGCCACAGCTGTGTGCACCTGGGATCAGCTCTGTGCTGTTCAGTCACGCTCAGTAAAATATGCAGGTCCTGGGTCAGCACCATTGATGAGACTGACAGTAGCTGGTGTCTGCCAACTTGTCTGTAACTCGTCATCCACAAACACACAAACACACACACTCAAACCATCTTATTTAGGAACTTCATATGTATATTTCCACCCTCACCCAATACACACAAAAGTTGGGAAATTTTTGATTTATGTAATTATAGAAACTTGTTTAATGAAATGCAAATGCAAATCAGAGATTTTTGGGGGGATGCTCCGACTGCACACTAGAACGTACAAGCAAACACCCACACACCTCTGTTGAGACATGGGACATTTTCTCTAGTCCTCTGGAGAGTGTGTATGTTCAAAGAATTAATCACTGACAGCACATGGTTGGTCACACTTGTGCATTCTAGACACACCTGACATTTAACCAATAGTCGTGCACAGGAAAAATCTTTATATCTCCACCGAAGAGGAAGACTGACACCAGTTTGGTGGTCCAGAAAGTGTAAGCAATTGTGAAATGGTAGTTAACCAGAATTCCAGCCAGCGCGACGGCCCCTATTAGAGAATAAGCCTCAGCTCGCTGAACCCCAATCAGAATGCCCGTGGGACTAGCTTTCCCATGAGGCCATGCACTCACGACAAACAAGTCTGCATAATGAAGAGCTCATTATGAACATGCCATGTCTCAGTCATGTCATGCTGCTAATTTACATGCATTTACATACTGATCTATATTCGAACCTGTGTCCCATGAATTTTTAACTGTTTGCGTTCAAAGTACTCATTATAGAATTCCACCTTCCGTGTTAAAAAAAAAAAAAAAAAAAAAACAGACTAAAGGCAGAGCACATAAAAAATTCTGAAAACAATAATATATACATGGAGCACAAAAAGTTGTATTGTAACATTGTATAATTGCATGACTTTCAGAATGCAGAGGCTCCAACCCTGAAAACATCTTTAAGTGTCTAAATGAAAACAGCGAGGTAGTAACTAGAAAAGGGGAAAAAAAATGCCAAAAACATGACTGGAAAATGCACAAATCTTTGCACCTTGGATGAAGAACTATTGTAAATGCACTGTTCGTTCTGGCATTAATCAAAGGATTCTAATTAACACTGCATACTGGCGAATTCCTGGTGTAGGCAACGGGCCTCCACATCGCACCTTTAATGAGAGAGAGGCGTTCGACAGCAGCACAGGGCTGTGTTTGATTGTATGATCATAATTATCGTTGCCTTTCGGGTTAATTGTTTTGGGAGAGACCGAGTGTTCTTTTGTTCTAAACAGATCAGTCATGGGTTAATAGCTTCATTTCTCTTTCTTTACAGTGAGGATTTGATAGAATGTCCTTCCCACTGTGGCCTCTGTGAGGTGGTTGCGACATGTCAATTGAGAACCCATGACAGCATGGCTTTATAGATCCAGCACAATCTGTTTATACACTGCCTGGCCAAAATAAAGGTCACACACTGTAATATTTCTTTGGATCGCCTTTAGCTTTGATTACAGCACGCATTCGCTGTGGCATTGTTTCCACAAGCTTCTGCAATGTCACAACATTTATTTCTATCCAGAGTTGCACTCATTTTTCCCCCAAGATCTTGTATTGATGATGGGAGACTTGGAACTCTGCGCAAAGTCTTCTCCAGCACATCCCAAAGATTCTCAATGGGGTTCAGGTCTGGACTCTGTGGTGGCCAATCCATGTGTGAAAATGATGTCTCATGCTCCCTGAACCACTCTTTCACAATTTGAGCCCGCTGAATCCTGGCATTGCCATCTTGGAATATGCCCATGCCATCAGGGAAGAAAAAATTCATTGATGGAATAACCTGGTCATTCAGTATATTCAGGTAGTCAGCTGAACTCATTCTTTGGGCACATAACGTTGCTGAACCTAGACCTGACCAACTGCAGCAACCCCAGATCGTAGCACTGCCCCCACAGGCTTGTACGGTAGGCTCTAGGTATGATGGGTGCATCACTTCAGCTGCCTGATGCGCCCATCACTCTGGAACAGGGTAAATCTGGACTACTCATCAGACCAAATGACCTTCTTCCATTGCTCCAGAGTCCAATTTTTATGCTCCCTAGCAAATTGAAGCCATTTTTGCTGGTTATCTTCACTGACAAGTGGTTTTCTTAAGGCTACACAGCTGTTTAGTCCCAATCCCTTGAGTTCTCTTCGCATTGAGCATGTGGAAATGCTCTTACTTTCACTATTAAACATATCCCTGAGGTCTACTGTTGCTATTCTACGATGTGATTTCACCACACATTTAAGTGATCGCCGATCACAATCATTCAAGATTTTTTTCCAACCACATTCCTACCTCAAAGATGATGTTTCCCCACTGTCCTTCCACTTTTTAATAATAATAATAATGCACTGGACAGTTCTTAACCTGATTTTAGTAGTTTCAGAAATCTCTGCTTGATGCATGCCAATAAGTTAACCCTTCTGAAACAGATTACCATCTTTTCCATGATCACAGGATGTGTCTTTCGACATGGTTGTTTAACAAATGAGAAGCTACTCACTGCATCAGTTAGGGTTAAATCATTTGTTGCCAGCTGAAACATAATCACCCATGCAGTAATTATCCAATGGGAGGCTCTTACCTATTTGCTTAGTGAAATCCAGGTGGTGACCTTCTTTTTTTTTTTGGCCAGGCAGTGTATTTGTTTGTTATACACAGTCTGTTTATATTTGGCACTGTGTATCCTTAATTAATTGTTTAATTTTATTGTTACTATTGTGAACAAATGTAATGGTCATTTCTATTTTTAAGTATTAAATTTCAGAAAATATTTTAACTATGATAATATTTTAACATATTTGGTATGCCGTTTAATATTAAATGTGTCGTTCGTTTTTGCAATGGCCACTAGGTGGCAGAAATGCTCTCAAAGGCGCGTATGCCTAATTTCGGGTTCTGGTTCAACCATAACAATGACCACTAGAGGGTAGAAACACTTCAGCTATGGTTCGGGTGTATAAAGTAGCACAGCGCTCAAAATAGTGCACAGTGGAATTACATTTGGATGACGCTCGGCAAGTGTTGGGGGGGGGGGGGGGGGGTGCGCCTGGGTGTGTATGCAGGAGAGGAAAAGCGAGAGAATCATGAAAATGGAACAACTCGGAGCAAGGGACTCGGAGCGTGGGTCAGATGGAGCAGGGTTCCTTCTGTCCTGCTCACCTTCTCATTCGGAACTGACAGGATGAAGGAGTTACCACATTTATCATTTTACAATCTGCCGAGGCCAGACACACGTTTACACTGAGGAGCTCGCTGAGTCATTTGGAGGGGCTCTGGTGTGAAATGGAACCAATAAAGTCAAAGGATTTTAGTCCAGTGCTTATATAAAAAAAACCACTGTGTCCTTTATTAGAAGTATAGGCGTAGAAAAATAGAAAACAAAAGGAACAAAAAGAGAGAGCGAGAGAGAGATGAGAACAGAAGTAGAAAAGGAAGACTCTCACACATTGCAAATGTTGAAGACGTATTTACCCTTCAGGAACTAAAGCCGGGGCTGGTTGAGACATGAGCCTGTGGATGAAGTGCAGTGAGCTCCTGCTTCCAGGGGGTGGGGCAGCGCTATAACTCATCAGGTGCATTACATCACTGCTAGCCAATCTGCTGGCTAATTTATAGACCCCCTAGCAACCACCACACCCCGGCTCAACTCACCAATGCCCTGACAACTTCCCCCTGCAGCAAGCATGCTTACTTCTCTCTCTCTCTCTATTTCTGTTTCACTCCCTCCTTCACTCTCTCTTCCTCTCTCTCCCACACTCTCTTTCTTTCTCAACCCCCCCCCCCCCCCCCCCCCCCCCCCTGTCTCCAAGGCAGATCACTGGAAGCCCTCTAGAAGAAGGCCACAGTATTAATAGAATCAGAGCTTTGCAGGAATGGCTGATGTGCCGTGTCTCTGAAATAGCTGCAACACAAACAATCCCTGTGCTATGAGGTTATACACTCTAGCCTAATGCACTTGCTTTAGTGTACACACACACACGCGCGCGCGCACACACACACACACACACACACACACACAGGGCTCACTCTCACTCCTACTTTTGTATCTGAGCTGGGTGCAGACTCGGGGTTATCTGGGGACAGTTAAGCCCTGTCACGGAGCTGCATGTCTGGGCTCATGTGGGTAGAACCAACCTGGAGTAGGAGAGCAACTCAATATCATTAATGCCCTCAGTACTGACTTAATCACATAGAGTGTGTGAGAGAGAGTGTGTGAGAAAGTGTGAGAGAGGGAGAGAAAGAGAGAGATTCTGGGACAGACAATGGCAGTACACACAAATTTATAGTGTTGCTATTAGTCTTACAGACATCTCGTATAAAGTGCTCTACAAGGTCAACAATATTCATTAAAACCACACACACATGCACCCAAATACATACACACAAACTAATGTTCTGTCAAAAAGAAGCCTGTGAGGGGACACTCTGTCTGGGCAGCTGGAATCAAACCTGCAAATACATACTCACAGCAGGGGCTCTGCAGAACAGGGGCCAGTTTGTGTGGGTTTAGAGAGGAGAGGAGAGGAGAGGGGAGGAGAGGAGACATGAATGGGAATAGAGGTGAAGAGAGGAGATTCGAGCACAGGCTTTACTAGCAGATCCAGAGTGATGTGAGCTGGCAGTTGGCCACTGAATGCTCGTGGCGTTATGTGGTGCCTGCCTGACTTCTGGCTTTGAGGAAGCAAGTGGGGGTGCGAGTGAGAGTGAAACCTGTCAAAAATAAGCCCCCCTCTCTTCTCCTGCCCCCCTATTGCCCCTACTGCCACACACACACACACACACACACACACACACACACACACATATACACACACTTATTCACATACCCACACACACATCCAAACACAAATACACACATACTCATACCCACACACACACACTTATACACATACCCACACACATATCCAAACACAAATACACACATACTCATACCCACACACACACACACACACACTTATACACATACCCACACACACACACAAACACTCACTTAAACATATACACATACCCACACACACATGCAAACACACATACACACACACTCACACACACATCCAAACACAAATACACACATACTCATACCCACACACACACACACACACACTTATACACATACCCACACACACACACAAACACTCACTTAAACATATACACATACCCACACACACATGCAAACACACATACACACACACTCACACACATACACACTTAAACATATACACATACCCACACACACACACACATACACACTTAAACATATACACATACCCACACACACATGCAAACACACACACAAACACAGCCTTGCCCGAGCAGTTTTCTTGACCTTCAAGTTCAGTCATGTCTGGTTCAGTAATGAATCTCTTTTTTTTTAACATGCTCCTAGAGACTCGCGGTGTCTGGAGGTGTGACTTCTGCACCGCCCGGACAGCATCGTTTCACTAACAACTCCAGCTCCTGAGGAGACGTGGTGGGAGTGGCAGCGGTGGTGTAGGGTTCAGGCAGACAGCTGCCGGCGCTGTCTCCATCAACCCCTCTATCAACCCCTCCATCAAGCCCTCCATCAACCCCTCTATCAACCCCTCCATCAACCCCTCCATCAACCCCTCCATCAAGCCCTCCATCAACCCCTCCATCAACCCCTCCATCAACCCCTCTATCAACCCCTCCATCAACCCCTCCATCAACCCCTCCATCAACCCCTCCATCAACCCCTCTATCAACCCCTCCATCAACCCCTCCATCAACCCCTCCATCAACCCCTCCATCAACCCCTCCATCAACCTCGGGTCTCCATCAGCTGCGTTAACACTGCCGTTGTTTTCCATAATACAGTAGGTAGAACATATCGACATAATGTTCTAACGTAACGCGTTATATTCCAGTTCACATTTTTCACATGTCTATTCATTTTATTGGATGTGTTTGCCTGGTTTTTACTGGACCAGTTCATTCCTCGGTCAAGAGCTCCAGAATGACCAGTGAGATGGCAGGCCCCTCAGAGAACAGAATGACATGGGTTGTTACTGATTCTGACTTGTCCAGCAAACAGTGTTTCTGTCCATTAGGACACACGTCACGATGATGGACATCCAGGCCAGATGTCTGGAAGCTGATGGTGATACAGTATGGAACCTCGTCTGGTTCCTGGTGGGGAGTCCACACCAAGCGTCATGGTTTGTTTGGGTTTGCGCGGTGCTGCTGAGGCATTGTTGCGTGTGTCACGTGTGTCACGTTAGCCATGTGTGCTACATGGGAAGCATGTGTCACGTGTGTCACGTGTCACGTGTCACGTGTCTTGGGCGACAACAGCACAAGGACTGACAGCACTGTGTAAACTCTACACTGCAAATGCAGAAAAAACTCTTGCACACAAAACTCAGTCCCAATAAAACACACACACACACACACACACACACACACACACACACAGCCCAATCACTTAACCTGTCTCTCACACTTTCACAGCTACTTTCATTCTGATACTCACGTACTCTCGCACACAAACACATTCACATCCCTGCACTCTCGTTCACAAAGTGGGCAAAGAATTTCCCTCTCTTTTGAACATTTCCATCCATGTAGCTCCCCTAACAAAAATTGTTTCAATCACTTTTCTACATTTTATAGATCTTAGAATAAAGATTCACAGGATTGGTTAAAATATTACAGCACATTTAAAAGAAATTACAACTGACATTATAGGATCCTCATGACGGCCGCCGGACACTAGACCCTTGGAACCGTGAGAGGAAACCCACAACCCCTCCGTCTGATAGCTCAGGGCCTGATTACGGCATTTCCATTCTTGGTTGCATGATGATGTCATTAAATAAGCTCCTCCCCTTTCCCCTCTTCATTGGAAGAAACAAATAAATTGTATTTACTCATTTATGTAAAGTGAGTTGATGTGATTAACAAACCTGTTCAGTGTTATTAACGTTACATCCTAATGAGCAATCTAATTGCTTTACTCCCAGCTTACTGTTAATTGATTTATTAATTAATCACTAATTTATTATGCACTTCTCATTTCGTTTACTAATTTATCCTCCAAACAACTAATCAGTCAAAATAAACAGATGAGTGCAGCAAATACCTCAGAACAAATGTAACCTTTTTGCTAGTGAACATATCATATAATATTCTCTAAATCTATCCATATTACACAGCAAAGTTTTTAATTGCTTACTTTATTTAGTTTGTTACAGTGTTGTTTTTGGAAAACATGAAAAACTAGAAATAGGATGTCAAGCCTTTTATATTGATTTGGTCTTGAAAAATTCCCTTTTCTCTAACCTCTAAATCTCTCACGTTGAGCTCACTGCACAGAGCTGAGGAGGGGAGAGACGGAGGCAGGGGGAGGAGTCGGGGGAGGAGTCAGGGGAGAGGGAGGGACATCTTCAGGTTTCATATCCTCACACACCTGTTCCCCTCGTGCTTGTCTCAGCTTTTTCTCTCTTTGGCTTCTCACCACTGGCTCCTTCTCGCTCCTCATCCTCTCCTCTTGCCTCCCCCCCCCCTCCTTTCCACTCTTCCTGGTTTTGTACTGTGGGCGGATCTTTCGTTCAGTGGGAGGAGACCATCATCCTTCGGCACTGATCAGAAAGCACATCTTTACCTTTCCCCTTATAGGCATTAAGATCAGACCACGCGA
>NC_137499.1:20404490-20406990 GCF_041902795.1 Electrophorus electricus
GTGTTCATGAGGTGTTCATCTGTGTTCATGAGGTGTACGTCTGTGTTCATGTGGTGTACGTCTGTGTTCATGAGGTGTTCACCTGTGTTCATGAGTTGTACGTCTGTTCATGAGGTGTACGTCTGTGTTCAAGTGCAGTACGGCTGTGTTCATGTGTTCGTCTGTGTTCATGAGGTGTTCATCTGTGTTCATGAGGTGTACGTCTGTGTTCATGAGGTGTTCATCTGTGTTCATGAGGTGTACGTCTGTGTTCATGAGGTGTTCGTCTGTGTTCATGAGGTGTACGTCTGCGTTCATGAGGTGTACGTCTGCGTTCATGAGGTGTTCGTCTGTGTTCATGAGGTGTACGTCTGTGTTCATGAGGTGTTCGTCTGTTCATGAGGTGTTCATCTGTGTTCATGTGGTGTTCGTCTGTGCTCATGAGGTGTACGTCTGTGTTCATGAGGTGTACGTCTGTGGTTATGAGGTGTACGTCTGTGTTCATGTGGTATTCGTTTGTGTTCATGAGGTGTACGTCTGTGTTCATGTGGTGTACGTCTGTGGTTATGAGGTGTACGTCTGTGTTCATGTGTTCATCTGTGTTCATCTGTGTTCATGAGGTGTACGTCTGTGTTCATGAGGTGTTCATCTGTGTTCATGTGGTGTACGTCTGTGTTCATGAGGTGTACGTCTGTGTTCATCTGTGTTCATGAGGTGTTCATCTGTGTTCATGAGGTGTACGTCTGTGTTCATGAGGTGTACGTCTGTGGTTATGAGGTGTACGTCTGTGTTCATGTGTTCGTCTGTGTTCATCTGTGTTCATGAGGTGTACGTCTGTGTTCATGAGGTGTTCATCTGTGTTCATGAGGTGTACGTCTGTGTTCATGTGGTGTACGTCTGTGTTCATGAGGTGTTCATCTGTGTTCATGAGTTGTACGTCTGTTCATGAGGTGTACGTCTGTGTTCAAGTGCAGTACGGCTGTGTTCATGTGTTGTACGTCTGTGTTTCTGAGGTGTACGTCTGCTGTGTTTCTGAGATCTACGTCTGCTGTGTTCACTCTGGCTGTGTAATTCAGCAGCTCATTTCTACATCTGTACTAGAAACCACAGCCTTTAGAGTGACATGCCCTTGCCTTTCATTTGAAGCAATTTGTAGTGTATTGGGTTACGTTTCTATTTCCTATCAACCTTTAAAGGTCTCTGTCTCTGTCTGTCTTTCTCGTGATAGTGAAGATGAGTGTCATGTCTGAAGCTGTCAGCATGTGAGGATATTGCTGACTCTCTCTTGTAACCTCCACCCCCCGTACCTCCTCAGACGACACCTCCTCTCCACTGTGTCCCATTAGGTATGCTGTCAGTATTTGGTGAACAGTGTAATATGTATGAGTCTGAATAAACCCCCCCCCCCCCCCCCCCCCCCCAAGCCCAGGCTAAAATGGGACAGTCTGGATTTAATGTAGATTTGTGTCAGCATTAGCCCAGCACTCCAGACTGCTCCGGCGGTGGTCGGCCCCACATAAGGAACACGGCGTGTGTGTGTGTGTGTGTGTGTGTGTGTGTGTGTGTGTGTGTGTGCGAGTGTGACCAGAGCGACAGGCCAAGAGGGCAAGGAGTGGGTATTGACCAGGAGGATAGAATGGCCACCCCTCACAGGAGGTTAACGTCTAACGTTACACACACATGCACACACACACACATGCGATGCTCAAAACCTTAAGAGATATGGAGCCATCGAAAGGCCAATGTGACCTTCCTTTCTCTCTCTCTCTCTCTCTCTCTCTCTCTCTCTCACACACACACACACACACACACACACACACACACACACACGTTTTCGTGCCACAACAGGTTGCTGGAACAGAGTGTCAGGACATGAGTGATGGAAGCGTGTGTACTTGGCGCCGGCACTATTGACCAGGGGAGAGGGCCTGTGGAGGAGACATACATTACAGCAGCAGCTTTCATGATGTGTGCAGGATTGTGTGTCTGTTATTTTGGCGCTGAAGGTTCGCTGGTTTGAAGGTTTAACAAATGAATTAAGTGAGTGAAATGTCAGTGAGGGCCATCCTAAAAGAGCTCTTAAAAAATTAAAAGTAGGTGCCATGTACAACCATTTACAACAATAGCGGAAACGTCTAAATATAGACTAGAAATGGTTCCATCTGCTAAAGGATTCCATTGTTACATATTGTTCTCCTAGTAAAGTAATGCTTAAACCAAATCACCAATAAAGGAATCACAGTTAATTATGGGGCCAGTCTGGGGCCAGGTCACTTCACAGAAGTGGGGCCAGGTCGCTTCACAGAAGTGAGATTGGCATAACTTGATCCTATTGACCTTTGGTTTTTGGACAACTAATTTATTTCTAAGAAAATAAACCAGTCACTAGAATAAGTAACACAAATAGTTCCAGAGAGAAAAGTGGAACTTAAAATAATTTTTCTCTGTCAGCAATGAAAGCTCAGCATACAAAATTATTTGTATTATAAATATTTGTGCTAAAATTTGGCTTCGTATCAAA
>NC_137499.1:20411990-20456990 GCF_041902795.1 Electrophorus electricus
TGGGTTTCCCTTATGACTGTCTTGGGAAAACAGTTATAGACAGGGATGGATAACAACAGAATATACACCGAATGACCACTTTATTAGAGACACCAATCAAGATTTGGCCTTCAGAACAGTGATTCCTTGTGGCGTAGGTTCCACTATGTGCTGAAATTGTCCTGCAGGAATCTTGGCCCATGCAGACAGGACAGCTTCTCGCATTTGTCACAAATTAGACGGAGGTCCTGACATGCTCTGAGTAGCCTGTGCTATCTCATCCCAGAGATTCTGTGAAGGATTAAGATCTGGGGGCTGTGAAGGCCAGTGAAGCAAGGAAAACTCACTGCCATGTTCCTGGAACCAGTCCATGACTATAAGACCCTTGACTATGGTGCATCCTCCCCGTTACCCTTCTGCTGCAGGGTAAACAGCTGCGGTGAAGGGTTAAACTTGATCAGCCACAATGCTTAGGTAAGCCCTTCTGTCCAAACGTCTAGGGTCCCAGGGTGTGCCAATAAAACATCCCCACACCATCACTCTGCCTCCACCGGCCTGAACTGTTAACACCTGACAGGAAGGGCTCATCGATTCATGCTGCTTGTGCCAGTTCTGACCCTCCTATCAGTATGGTGCAGCTCAAATCTGGATCCATCTAAACAGGTGATGTTTCTCCACTGCTCGTGATCCAGGTTTTGCGCTCTTTTGCCCATTTGAGCCTTGCCTTTCTGTTTCCCTTAGACAGTAATGGCACTCGAACTGGCCATCTGCAGTCGTAGTCCATCCGTGCTGAGGAGTGATGAGTTAGTTGGACACTTTAGTTGGAGCTGTATCGGGCTGCGGTTTCCTTGACTGTTCACAGCCTGTTCATTAGAATGATTCCTGACGTCCTCCTCTGACCCCTTTCATCGACAAGTTGTTTATGTCCACAGGATCCCCGTTCACCTTGTGTTTCCTCAGTCGCACCGGCCTTTGTATACTCTCGACACCTTGGCATGAGGAAACCCCACCAGGTTGGCAGCTTTGGAGCTATAGGCCATAGCCGTCTGGCACCGATGACCGTGCCTTGCTTGAAGGGATTCAGATTGTTTGATTTTCTCATTCTTGTGTGAATTCACACTGAAACGAATCCACAGAAAAATTACTCACCAGATTTAATGCTGCAATGTGGCGTCAGGTGTCTAATTTCCATGCAGGGACACTCCAGTGAAAGGGCAGGTGTCCAGTAATTTGGCCATGCAGTGTATGTAATGACTTTAAAAGAGGCCAAACCTTTCTATATCTGTCTGGGATGGTTACACTGGTGGAGCCCAATCATTTGACAGGAATGTTAGCACTGGACATTGCAAATGACCTTTTCAACAATTTACGTCTCTTCTGAGGTGTTCTTGAGTTTACATAGAAAATACAGGCACTTGTGGGAACGTGTGGGAGCAGTGTCACTGTAGGAGTTAAGGAGTAATCAGAAGTAATGCAAAGTAATCGGATTACCTCACTTTAATATTGCAATCCTTCGGATTAGGTTACAGATGCATTTTTAATAGGTAATCAGTCATCTGTAACGGAATACATTTTTAACATAACCTTCCAAATTCGGGTCATAAAACAATCAAATCACATCCCACAAGGTATTCAGATTTTCTACCTTGCCTTTACCCAGGGGTCAGACGAGGCAATGCCCAGCCAGTTGATTGCAGAAACCCAGGCCGGGATTTGAGGTCTGCAGTTGGAGACCTCGGGTCTTTTGTCTGAGCTGTTCCAAAGACTTTTCGCTTGCGGTTGAA
Source organism: Electrophorus electricus (assembly GCF_041902795.1). Lineage (NCBI taxonomy): Eukaryota > Metazoa > Chordata > Actinopteri > Gymnotiformes > Gymnotidae > Electrophorus > Electrophorus electricus. The sequence goes on from NC_137499.1 coordinate 20,413,754, forward strand.
AATGAGCACTAGCGCTGCTCCTCCAGGGCCCTTTAAGCACCGCCAGCAACCATCTGAATTCAATTCATTCGATTTCCAAAGTGAATCTGATTTACTGAGCTAACGCAGTTACTACTAATGGTGTAAACTTCAATAGAGCTCAAGACCAGCGGCCGGTTGAGCCTGAGCTGTGGTTCGGAGCAGGTCTACAGCTGGAGAATTCAACCCACCAGCTAAACGTTTCCTAGCAAATTAACAACAGCAACTGTAAATTGAAAGTTAAACATTTTGTGAGTAAATTATGCAAGTTGTTATTAGGAGAATCTGCTCTTGATTAGCACAGAGAGGACAGACTGGATGAATAAACATGACATAATGCAGTTTGAAGGCTCGCTTGTGCCAGTCTCAGTCTGGGCTGCGGAGCGCATGCTCAGTGGCCCCTCGCCAGTTTCTTCTGCTCCTCTTCATGTTGCATCATCTCTCTCTGAGCTCAGGTGCTTCCACACACCCTCTATTCTAACCCCCCCCCCCCACACACACACACACACACACACCCAACCTTTAGTGCTGTCTCTCACATGCATACATACATACACTTTATCTCTCTCACACACACACACACACACACACACACACACACACACACACACACACACGCACGCATGCATGCACTTACCCACATACATGTGCGCACATACATCTAGCACTGCATTAATAGTAACTGTAACTGATACTAAAGAGGTCATGCATGGAGCTCTCCTGCTACACTGGGAGTCAAACACATTTCACACTGCATGTTCCCCACATCTCTTACACACACATACACACACACACACACACACACATACACACACACACACCTTGGTGCTGTAGAAACACTTAGTGAAGTGGTTGTGGTTTTTTGATGTTATATACCAGTGAAACTCTGAGGAATGTGTTTTCTGTTGCCAAAGGGCATGGTGATTGATGTGCGTTAAACAGCATGTGAAGTGGCGAGTGTATGTGTGTGTGTGTGTGTGAGAGAGAGAGAGAGAGAGAGAGAGAGAGAGTGTGCATGTGTGTGCAAGCGTGTGTGCATAGGGGTGGGTGGGAGATGGTGGGGTGGGAGGCCGAGCGGCTGTGCACATATGTCTGAGATGGGAGGCTGGAACAGTGAAGAGTATAGTGCATTTACATTTCAGCCAGTTAAAGCCACAGCTGAGAAAGATCTAGTGTCTGAGTTCAAACAAGGACAAAACGAAGCGGCTGATTGGTTCAGGGAGCGTGACAAGCTACCTGATTGGTTGATAAGCGCTGGGAGCCCACGGCAACGTGGCGAAAAGTTCATCTTTAATGCTAGGGAGAGAGTTTCAAAGCAATAAACGCTCTGCGATCTTAGCGCCTGTGTGTTGCTGTGTTGCTGCTGCCACGTTTGAGCTGTCGCGAGAGCTTCGTCCTCACGAGAGCCCATATGTCACGGTGCGGTGGAGGAGAAATGAATCCATCATTTACATTAATATGGAAACAACTTGAGAGTGTCACTACATCGTTCACTGATTTTAAGAGCTTGGTTAAAACATCCTCTAAGGGTGTATAATATAGGATTGCTTAATGCTAGTGTTTATAATGTAAACCACCCTAAACACTTACCTAAAACCTCACCTTTTTTTGTTACCTCTAAGTTACACTGGCACTTGATAAAACCAGGATAACACTCTTTCAGAGCCTCTGTGCATGTTGTATGCTGCCTGTATTTGTGAATGGCTTGGAATAAGAGCTTCTGACAAACTATCACGTGTAAAATATGGATGTATGCATTTGTATGCATTAAAGGCCCAGATTCACAGCAGGCTGGCGTTCAGAATGAAGCTGTCGTTCATGAGCACCTCGGCCTACCGCTTCATATGGGAACCTGACGCCAGTCGTTCGTCTCTGCTCAAACTGGACGATATTCTGGAGGGTTTCTCTGTTCTCTCAAACACTGGCGCCTCAAAAGAAGCTCCTAATCTATAACCGAGCGGCGTGTGTGTGTGTGTGTGTTCGGGTGGGGAGGGGATCTTGTGTCATTCCTCCGTGTATATATTATATATCCACGTCTGTCACCGCTGTCATCCATGGCCTGGAAGAGGCTGCATCATCTTTCCAGGTAAAGCGTGAGCTCATGGTGTTTATCCTGTGAGAGTAAGGGAACCGGAGAGTGGGCACGCCGCTGCTTTGAGGTCTCGGCCACTGCGCTTAGGGAGGAGGTGGGCTTTTCTAACGGAGGGGGCCGCGGTGCGGAGGGAGACACGCCAGCGCCGGTGCTGGCCGCCGGTCCGTGCATCCAAGCGCCAGTCCGTGCGTCTGTCTGCTCGGTGGTCGGCTCTTTGCCCTCTTTTTCCGGTGGCTCTCACTCTCTCGTGTAACATGAGGGAGAATTCCGAGTTTATTCCGAATACTTCAGCTAGCCTGCTGCTGTCAGATATTAACCATCTCCCTAACACACACACACACACACAGAGGGGGCGGAGGGGGGGTTGTTCGCAAGCTGTAGCAGTATGAAATGTTTGAATAGGTTTAAATAACACAGATTTAGCATTATGATTACTAAGGTATTGTGTTAAAAGCAAAAAGTCCAGACAAGTCTTGACTTTGGTGATCCTTCTGTTCCATAAGGCTGGAATATGAGCCAGTGCCCCACTTGTTGCTGGCTGAAATCCACTGTCTGTTGTTGGTTGTCTTCAGTTGTTGGATGGCTTTGACACTTTGATATAAGGTGTAACATTATAGCAAATACAGTACTGTGTTAGTAAGACATTCAGACCCATTTATGTTCTGATCTTAGTTTTGAAATGCAGCGATCACTGCTAATTCATCATAATCATTATTTAAGCCATGATGGGCCTGCACTTTATAATAGAAACATTACACAAACATTACAAAATGTTTAAAACCCCATAAAATAAAAAGTGACCTGTATTGAAAGACAAAGCTCACACTCCAGCACATGTAACAGGAGGAGACAGGTGAGGCAGCAGTTGAAAGTTTTTATGTCGCTTGAGGCGATAAGAAGATATTATTACCAAAAAAATATAATAATAACACCTTCTTTCAGCGAGGTGTGAAAATGAGGGAATAGTCATCAATCAAACGTTCACGCTGACATGAGGAATGTATGCTTTCTGTCAGGGAAAGTTCACTCGGTTTAATTAAGGGGAATTTAGTGCTTAAAAATCCATCAGAGCGGAGCGTTTATCACTTTGGCACTTTCAAGTTGTTGGTTTCTGACAGCAGGAGGGAAGGCGTTTCTCGTGCCCTGACTTGTACCGGAGGTGCAACCCTAACCTGAAACCTGTACCACTAACGCTGGTGAAAACGCCAAACAAATGCACCAACAAGCCACAATACAATCCAACCATGGCCAAAATACATCTATTTCCCCTAAATCTGTTAACTTTAGACATACAGTCACCCACCCCCACAATTACAAAAACACACAAACACACACACACGCTTGGCTTTTCACTCTCTGCCAGAGGAAGCGTGTGTGATTTGTTTGTGGTTGGAGGTGTTTATGGCTGCAAAGCCCAGAACTAAATTTCAGGAGTATGTGCAGCACCATGGGAGGTCTTGCTCTTTATGTGTGTGTGTGTGTGTGTGTGTGTGTGTGTGTGTGTGTGTGTGTGTGTGCGTGTGTGTGTGTGCATGAATGTGTGCTCCAAGCCTCTGCCTGGTGCTGGTGTTGGTGAATGACCCAGCTGGCAGAGTGCTGGATCATTACTCTCAACAGGAAAGCTAATTATGGACGCAGGACAGACCTCCCAAACAGAAGCCCCCCGATGCAGAGCCAGACCAAACAATCTTACAATCGGCACATCTGGACTCCCAGAAGCATCACACAAGCCACATACATGTCAGCTGCTGCAATGGGGATTTTCCTACCAAATAAACAGTTCTAGAATATTCAGTCATTTCAGGTTCCTGTTCCTATGGCAACTAGAGGGTCTCCTTAATGACCCTAGCAGATGGGGAGAAATTATCATTTTTGTTCGAGAAATGTCTCTTGCAGGTATTTGCTGTAACACTGCTATAACTGTAACTCCGCTATGACACGGTAACAATAGAACAATGCGAAACCATTTCAGCCACCCAGCCCATGTAAGCGAGGAGAGCTGATTGGTTGGACACAGACCTGCGGTGTCATGTGTGACTCCATACGTCACTCTTTCAACACCTCAGCCCACAGTAAGTGGCATGAGCTCATCGGTCATGTCATGGTTATGGAAAGGAGCTTTCAGCCAGGTCCTCTAAACACAATGCACTTAAGAAAAGCGTCAGTGCATGGGCATCTGAACCAGCATTCCTGGAATTCTCCTCTTACGTAATATTCTCAGCAACAAGGCACCAAAACAGGCCAAGGTTACGTCCTCTGAGGTCTGTCCGAACCTCTGAAATAAAAGCCAGAACTGAACCCGCCTTGGGCTACTGTTACTCCACTTCTGTGCAGAACCCAGAACCTGGACTTGTGCCTGCGCTTCATACATATGGTCTGTTTCATGGTCAGGTGTATTTGCTTGTTAAATAGGCTTGTGGCTGTTTTCACAAAATCACACGAAAAGTAGCCTCATCAGATTTCCCCCTTAATGGCAGCTCTTGGCTGAAATGAATTTCTGTATGTCCTGGAGATGAGTTCTGAGGTGCTTTTCTATCTTGCAGAGTTGCACTCGTATCTCAGGATTCTGGAGATAAAGGTGGACGATAGAGACGTCAGACTGAGAAATGTCTGCAGAGACAGAATAAAGGGATCCTTCGCACACTGCTTCTGCCGTCCACGCTGGCAGACACGCACCAGTCACACACCTGCGTAAGAGTAGAAGTGATTCAAGCATTCCAATATGCAGAAAAAATGTTAAGGTTTTAAATGACTTGCACTAACATTGACTCAAAGTACAAAATGTACAGTTCATGAACACACCCAAAAGTTGCATCCATCTTTTTCAATTAGAATGATTATAATTAATATTTGTAATAAAATAAAAATATTCCTAATCTCTTGCTCTATTAACAGTGGCTCCTTCCCACTGTTCCCAACAACATTCGTAGGAATGTCCCTGAACACCTTGGTGAGAGGGCTGAAACTTGGGAATTGGAGGGTTGGCATGGCTCTCTGGGCTCTGTATGCTGATCTGTAAGTACTTCACCCAGCCTTAGCACATGTTGCAAGGATGGTGGCGGACTACCTGCGCTGGATCCTTGCTGAAGACGCCGGCCACATGCTCTGCTCTGCCCCGCCTTCTGTCCCAATTACTCAATTAGAGGACCTTGACATTGGCTCAAGTAGCATTACCATCTCCATAGATTGCTCGATAGATTGCTGGAACTGGGGCCAGTGCCTCCATTACATTCACTTAAATGTTTGCATATGTTTGTGTGTGTGTGTGTGTGTGTGTGTGTGTGTGTGTGTGTGTGTGTGTGTGTGTGTGTGTGTGATCACTCACTGTGCAGTGTACTGTAAATAACATGAGTGGGTTTTTTTTTTAATATTAAATCAAGTTATTTATTATTTATTATGTACTGATTAACTTTAAACAAAGAGGAAAAGTCAAATAGTTTCTGCTTATGTTAGGAGATGCACAGGCAGGCATGCTGTAATTGAAAAGACAAGCTGTTTCTGATTAACTATCATGGCAAAGTATATTTATTTCCTGAAGGACACAGGGACAGTAAGACAGCCCAGGAGACAGATGAGTCCACCCCTCTGACACCAGCAGGACAAACAGGTTACACACACACATGCATGCTGCACACACACACACACACAAACACACACACAAACACACGCACACACAAGCACATTCATCTCAATAATCACCCATCTGCACAAAGAGGCAAAGGTAATGAATGAGGTGAATGCAGATGTTGCAAATGCCATTATTTCTCATTTCTCGCTCAGTGACAGCTTTGAAATTAACAAAATAAAAAAAGAGTGAGGGGAAAGAGAGAGAGAGAGAGAGAGAGAGAGAGAGAGGACTGACAAAGAAAAAGGAAGAGAGAGACATCAATCTATAAGAGAAGGGGACCACTGCTCTTTAATATCCACAACACAAGAGAGAAGGTGGGTGCATTGCTCAGGAAACAGGAGCTCTCGGAGGACAAGCTCAGTATTCCGGAGCATAGTAGAAAAGGCCAGGGCTGGAGTGTGGATCAGGAGCGGAAGGTTAATAACAGAACTGAGACTGGCTGCTGAAGGCAGGTTGAGGTGGGATCTGTTTGGTTTGACAAACTAACTCATTGCTGTCTGTAAGCAACACCCATTACTGTTATGAGCTGACAGCAAGACACAGTGCTGTTGGACTTTAGGCTAATGCCATGCACACAACAACCATTTAACTCAATTTAACAGTCTAAAAATTAATAATATGAATGAACAGTCTAAAGTTGCAACAGTCTAAAATCTAAAAATTACATTTCGTGCATTTTGTCATCGTGGTTTAATTGTAAGCTTCGAGTTCAGCGTTTTGTTTTGTTTTTTCCACCTAACGTCTCATTGTCTTCTTTTGAATAATGAGTTCAAACGGAGTGATTTATTACATATGACCACAGATCATATTTCATCCACAAGTCCAAGCACAGTATTTGAATATTCTTTGCTCTGTTTCAAAGCAGGAATCAAATGATGGCAAGCAACTCACATCTATATCAAGAGGAATTCCATAACATCCGAGAATATTAACTGATAACTGTTAAACAATTATTTAAGAGAAAAACAGATTGAGAAAAGGTGAGAGACTTTTGCATGTAATACATTTCACGTTAGGGGTCTTTCAGTGTTAAAGAACACGTTGGTGAAATGTTTCTTTCTGTGTCCTTTGTGTTTTTTCAGACTTTTTCACTCTCTCTCATGCTATCCTTCATATGTGTGTGTTATAAAGCTTGAATTGTTCTGTGCAGCAATCCATCATTTACATGTTTGCAAAGTTACCAGATTTATTGAAGAACAACAAACATTAAATTGCATAGACATCTTGAGAGTTTCATTTCACCTCATAACTCACTTCACATGGCCTTGGTATCTTAAGCTCTCATGGAGCCACTTTTGCCCGGCAACCCAATTTATTACAGCACCCCCATGGTGGCCTGACCTGTGTCAGCGTATCATGACTGATGTTCTGCGGGTGTGGCAATGTCACACATTCAATTGTTTTTGGGGTTTTTTAAGAAGCATTGAATGACAAATTTGTACATGCAACAAAGCATTCCAGGAGACTTCCAGAGTGGGAAGGTCCAGACGTTGTACTGAGGAATAAACATGGTCTGGCAGGACAGAGCCGTTCTGTGTTTGCATGCTTCGATGTGTGCACCCACTGTGTGTATTTCATCAGAACTCCATCCATCAAGAGTGAACTATTTCACCTCGAATGCCTCGGAGCACATACAGAATCCTGCTGAGAGGGAGTCCTCTCGGAATAACTGCCACACACACTTGCTTCAACGTCAGTCAGTCACTCAGTCAGAAATAACTAGCCTCTCACACTCAACCTCACACTCATCCACCCTGTCTCTCTTTTTCCTTATCTGTTTCTAGCTCACACATACAAAACCACATTAATTTCTCACAAGTCTATACAAGCATGACCGTTGTTGTCACATGTAAAACAAATGGTGTCACTCATGAAACATTTGTCTTTTTTACTCACCCTCTTCGATAACCAGATTGGAGCCAATAATTTATTTGTGTGTGCGTGTGCGTGTGCGTGTGTGTGTGTGAGCGAGCGAGTCTGCTGGATCCTGGAGTTCCGGACATAACCGATAAGACAGGCTCAATAATTCACGATTGGAGCAATGATACCGTCCCCTTTAAAACAGAGCCCCTTAAATAAGCGCCACCTGTCACTCAACATTGTAACCATATAGTCCACAAGCATGACATTATGTGAAAATGAGTCCGGCACTCAATTGTTCCAGTGTTTCAGTCACTGGGAGGTACAAAAAAGATAGACAGGGAGACAGACCGAGAAAGCCCCCAGAGTAAAGCCGATGACATAGAGCTATTATAAATTATTTTAACTTAAGGGGGTCATTTACCACCAGTTTCATCTTGTGCTATCTTCTTTATAGCCAAATCGATTTGGACAACAACTGACTGTATTATAAACATATAGGATGCGTTGCCGCGTTTACTAAATTTAAGATCCGATTCACTACTCGTGTAGTTTTCTATCACTCGATTTGGTGCTTTTAAGTGTCAATCAAACGCTTTCCGTTTGTATTCAGAGTGTAGGTAAGAACAGAGGAGGAGGTGAGGATAGTGTGGTGGTAAAGACAGTGTGTAAGGACAGAGGAGGAGGTGAGGACAGTGTGGAGGTGAGGACAGAGGAGGACGTAAGGACAGAGGAGGAGCTGTTGGGGGGGGGGGACAAAAAAAACAAAACACTCCGTGCCGAACGCCATCTTGAACCTCATTGTATCCACGGAATGAGGAGCCTCAGCGCGCTGGGGACGGTCTGCGGCGGTGCTCTGAAGAATTTTCCGAGGTGTTTGTGTCCGTGTGCCTCGGAAGAGCTTACATTCTGGACAACACGGGGATGTTCCTTGTTGGCTTACTGCTACTCTAATTCTGCCTGTTAGCCGTTAGCCAACCGCTCTGGCTAAGCTAAGCTAACGTTAGCTCTCCCAGTCAATCGCGCTTATTTGGAGCTAGCTGGCTAAGATAACGTTAGCGCTCCCAGCCAATAGCGCTTATTCGGAGCTAGCTAAGCTAACGTTAGCTCTCCCAGTCAATAGCGCTTATTCGGAGCTAGCTAAGCTAACGTTAGCTCTCCCAGTCAATATCGCGTATTCGGAGCTAGCTAAGCTAACGTTAGCTCTCCCAGTCAATATCGCTTATTCGGAGCTAGCTAAGCTAACGTTAGCTCTCCCAGTCAATATCGCTTATTCGGAGCTAGCTAAGCTAACGTTAGCTCTCCCAGTCAATATCGCTTATTCGGAGCTAGCTAAGCTAACGTTAGCTCTCCCAGTCAATATCGCTTATTCGGAGCTAGCTAAGCTAAGGTTAGCTCTCCCAGTCAATATCGCTTATTCGGAGCTATCTGGCGTGGTGGCGCTACGTGTCCCCGCTTTTCGCCGTCAAAACATTTATTTCGGGATGTTTTGAGGAGACTAGGCTCGCTGGTTCTCGTCTGACATTCAGGTTTTCGGCTCGTTAGGTAGGTAGTCGGCTAATCTTGGCCACGGTTGTGGACATTTCGGTCGCTTAATGCCTTTTCTTTCGGATCGTAATGTGGATTTGGCCGTATGACCGTCGAGTGTGAGGAATTCATGTTTTGTGTTAACTGTTAGTGATATATAGCTGTCTCTGAAGTATTTTAAATTACTGCTACCAATGTGTATTGACACATGTAGACAATATCTGGGATAGATATATTAGATAAATGTATATATTTTAGTTGTTAGCTGTCGTGGTTCCGACACTGAAACGTGATATAACTAGAACATATTTATAAAGTTGTAATTCAAGAACAGACAGTAACGTGGCAAGTGGGTTAACTTTAGTTTATTGTAAAATACTAAACACTCAGCGTAAAGGATGAGCTAAGGATGACTTAAGCAGGGCTAATGGACCGCTTTGGTTTGGGTGGAATGATTTCGCTCCATAGAAACAATCTGACGTCGGGTGGTTTGCTCTAGCGGGCAGCCTCGTGCGCGGTTGTGGAAGGGGTTGTGAGCCCGTGAGTTAGGCAGGGACACTCGTCGTGTTGGCTTTCCTGGGTTTCAAGTCTTTTTCCCCCCCTTGTCCAGTGCGGTGTCGTTTTAGTGCGAACATTTCGCCCAGCGTGGAGAAATCCGAAACCCTGCACCGGAACGGCTCGTGGTACAGGCGCGCTGCGATGTTTTTCCTTCGCTGCACGGACTGTATCCTGCCCCGGAGAGGATACCGCGTGCCAAAAAGCATGCTCTCGTCGCTCCGTTGAAGGGTCTTGATTGCAGCGAACTCACTGAGATCCCAAGCAACATTTTACCTGTGTAAAAACACCGAAACGGAGGAACGGCGGCCGTCGGAGCGCTAAGGATTTACTGCAACGGAGGAATCCACCTTCCGACTGAGTATGGGGTCCGCGAGTAAGCTCGCATTCGCCGTGTTCCTCATCTCATGCTCTTCAGGTGGGTAGCTAATATTTCTACATAAAAAGCACAGCTCGCCACGGAACGCCAGCATCTCTCCTCGAGGATCGGACCCACGTGATCCCATGGCTAATCTGCCATGGTTAATGTCACACGTTTTTTGCTTTGTCCGTCACCGAACATGTATATCATTTGTTGCTTTAGGGAGAGTTAAAATTTGCGGTGCGGCGCGTTCAAGCAGCAAACCGGGCTTGTTGGGTCCGCGGCTCTGGGACGCGCGCGCGGAGCCCTTTGCTTTAACCTACACGAACTGGATTGCGTGTCGGTGTACGCGGCGTTGGGACGCAGCACTTCAACAGTTTAAATAGCGACAGCGCAGTGTTGCTCACGACGGTAAGGGCTGCATATACCGAGTGAGAAGGTCTTTTTAAAACCTTTTCACAGGAGGTTTTGCTTTCAAGGCTTTTGCAACTGCTGTATGCTGCCCCTTAAAGAACTTAAAGAAAGAAACCCTCATGCCGGATTAACGGCTAGCCAGGAGCCTTGGTGAAGGGTAAGAATTCTGCTTGGCAAGAAGTTGAACAGATTTATCTATCTATTTATTTATTTATTTTACTACTGTGCTGGTCTTCGGTAGCTTGACCTTGACGGAGCGTGTCGCGCGGCTCTCGAGCTCGCTTCTTTATTTTATCGTTGTGCTGCCAGGGTGTGTAGCGCGCGCGGGCGGGCGGGCGGATTGTGTAACGCTGTGCTTGTGACGCGCGTGCAGTTGTGTCAGCGCGCCGTGGAGTTGGGCCGGTGCCCAGAACAAGGTTAATTACGCTTTCACTCTTCCGATGGAGGGTGGGATTAGATAAAGACAGAAGCGGTTGGATCCTGAGAGACGTTTTCAGGGCGCACGCAGAAGCGCGTGCGTTCCGGAAACGAGGCACCGGGGGCTTTTGGGCCTTGTGCACGTATACGTGTAAGAAATGGTGTGCATATCACTTTCCTGCTTGCTCCAACTCTTTGCCCCTTGTATGGATACGGTTACAGAGATTCCCTTCAGATGAAAAGCCTCACAGATCAAAAACTCAAATTGCCAGACACTTTGATCTGAGTGTAATACAGGTAGACTCAAGTGTGGTACAGACAACAAGACGGGCTGATTTGACATCAGTTCAGAGAGACAGCATGCCTTTTTCATTAGGAAACCTAATTGGAGGTAATTCCATGACGACAGTCTTTCTTTCCCTGCTAATTAGTGCTGCTGCGGGGAGTTGCTAGAGGAAACGGGGCATTTTATAAAAGGGAGAAATATGGCACGAATTTGGCAATGTAGTCGGCACTGAAATAGGCTAAAGTTCTGCAGCATGTTTCATCCACTTTAACCCAACCCACAGAAATCCTATATGCCAAGGTTAACAGCTCCAAAAATCCCTGTTTCCAACACACACACACACACACACACACACACACAGCTCTAGTACACAGGTGATGGGATGTTTGGCATCTTACAGATCTCTCCTTCAGCCCCCAGGATAGTCCGAACCTAAAGAACAGTGCTTTACACAAACACTATATGCCAGCATGTCAGATAATATCAGAGTGCAGCATTCACCAGACAGGGTAACCGAGCAGGGGTCCGTTAGCGTTCTGTGTAGGCCTCTGCTAACGGGAGCAGTCCACCCACTGTGTTGCTCTGAAGTCTGGAAGCCTTGGGGGGAGTAGCTAAGTGTGGAAGGGTCAGGGTAGGTCAGTGGGAGCTACTGGTCCATGTCCCAAGCCCCTCCTTCAACCCCACCCACACCCCACCAGTTGTCCCTGTAAATGTTTGTACCATGCAGCTCTTGAACCCCCAAAAAAGGCAGGTCTTCACTCAGCATCTGCAGCTAAGAAGGACAGTGGGAAGAGGGGGAACGCCGGGGAGACTTGAGGGGCAGTGAGGGTGAGCGGAGGAGCGAGGGTAAGGGGGCGTGGGGGTGAAGGTGAGATGGGGAGTTGGGGGTATGGGCCAAGAGGACAAGACTCCTCATCCTCATATGACCAGGCATGGCTGTGACCCGGGCGCCTTTCCACACTTGGAAAGAAGCCACACTGACACAAACAGCAGAATTTCAGATGTGTGTGTGTGTGTGTGTGTGTGTGTGTGTGTGAGAGAGAGAGAGAGCGTGTGAAAACGAGGGTGTTGGTGTGAAAGGAAGTAGCAGAGTGCGCCAGTGGTAGTCTATTTGACAGTTTTTGTGTGTGTGGCAGTGAGAGCAGGACCACTTGAGGACACACTTACATAAACCCTCGCTAGAGTGATTAGAGCTGCAAACAGGAGCAGAGCTCGGCCACAAAACGGGGAGAAAAGCTGGGCTAGCATGGAGCTGAAGATCATTACATAAACAAATACAGCAGTCCCCACGCTTCTTCACTACAGTTCAAGATTTAGGGGTTGTTTTTGTTTTGGTTTTTTGTTTGTTTACCTATTTTAGTAAATTAGAAGGCAGAGGCTCCCTGCATGTGCTCGAGAGCTAGTGCAGCCCAGAACAGGTATTTCTCGTTCCTTACCATCGATTAACGGGCAAATGGACAGAAACGCGGTTCTAACTGTGGAATCAGCACTGCTGTCGGGGGGGTTTCCAAAGGCAAGCTGCTCATTTCCTTCCAGCCAGCCAAACGATCACAGAGTGGTGACAAAGCAAGATCTCCTGCCCTCCTAATTTGTATATTTGACACACAAGCTGTCCAGGTACCCCAGTGATGCTGAATCTTGCATGTTGTAACTTGCGGCAGCTGGAAGTCGCGTAGACCGTTTTCTCTAACAGCTCCGTGCCTCCTTCGGTGCGAATCTGCCTGGATAATTAGCTGATGGATGAAATTGAGTGTATTTAAACAGGTAATGTGCCAAACTGTGCAGGGCTTGCGGTGCTGAGGGAAGCGCTGACCTTTGCCTGCGAGCTGGTGTTTCCAGCGCTGTAGTCCGCCACGTTTACATGCCCAGTTTTATACGGGCACCGTTACACCACCTCTTCTCTGCCAGCATGGTGGAGGTGCTGCTGGTGCTTCGATGGGTCTCCTGTATGCCTCCATGCATGTCTTCTGTAAGCGTGTCTTCTGTAAGCATGTCTTCAGTCAGCCCTCCAGGAGGTGTATTGATTTCTTCTCCACTGAGGATTTGGCAGGCCTGTGTAGACTTTCTCCATTCTGGCTCACTTGTGTGAAACAGAGAGGTGTGTGTGTGTGTGTGTGTGTTTCCGCTGAAGTGGTGCCCGAGTGCAATATCACCCCTAGCTCCCCACCACAGGCCTTAACCAGCACAATCAAACAGCATTTCGGTGCTTAAGGTACAGTCCGCCACTCATCCTAGAACACAGTGCATCCCATAATGAGCTGCAGGACACAACGTGGAGAGGGGGCTCAGGATCTGCTTCCTCAGATTTTTCCAAACCCGACATGCAAATAACTGTGTGTGTGTGTGTCTGTGTGTGTCTGTGTGTGTCTGTGTGTGTCTGTGTGTGTCTGTGTGTGTCTGTGTGTGTCTGTGTGTGTCTGTGTGTGTCTGTGTGTGTCTGTGTGTGTGTGTGTGTGTGTGTGTGTGTGTGTGTGTGTGTGTGTGTGTGTGTGTGTGTGCATTTGCTTGGATAAGTCTGAAGTGGCACAAACGCACCCTCACATGTTAGGGCGTGGGCACTGCCAGTCCTAATGTAGCTCGAGGTGTGAGTGGTTTCTCTAACCCCTTTACTGTGTCATCTTGCCAGTCAGACACGTGGAGTGTGAGCATGTGTCCATGCAAGCCTCATGCACCACAGACCAGAGGGGCAGCTCCTGATGACCTCAAGCCTCTGCCTTGCAAAGAGAAGAGGAAATGCCCTGCACAGGGCCTCTCTCAGGGCCTGATGGGAAGTGCTTTTTCTAAAAATGGGTTGGTGCCATTTGAAATGTCATAGACCTTGGTTAGCAGGTCTGTCTGATGGCAATTAAAATTAATTATGCAGCCTTTGAATGCTACAGGAAATTACAACTATTGGATTAAATAATTACAAACATTTTTACATAATTAAACCGGAGAAATGCAGAGTGTGGGAGCAAAGAGGCAGAATGGCCTCGAACGCAATTTCCATTTAGTCCGCAGGTTTCTGTCACTTGCTGTCAGTATTTCAACCTTCGCCTCTCCCTTCCTCTACTTTACCTTCTGATCCTTACACACACACACACACACACACACACACTTCTACTCCGTTTCTTCCTGCTGTGGCAGTTCTGCCTGGGAAGCTGGTGGATGCAGGCATGACAGAACAGTGCATGTGATTGCGTTTGATTGCGTCTCACTGCAGGGGCTACTGGTCCAGATGACACTCACCTCATTGGATTCACCACGGTACACCGCTGCTCGTTGTTCACCACGGTACATCACTGCCTGTTGCACTGGCGGAGAGTTGATGTTTGCCAGCATGTGTCTGTATATGACTTTGGTGTTATTTTGTGACCGTAACGAGTGGCGGCAATGACGCCACTATGTCGACGTGGAGAGTGATTCGTGGGTTAGGGTTATGGTGCAATTATGCATGAATGTAGTGTGTGTGGGTGGGGTGGCTGTGTGTTGGGTGGGGGTGGGTTGCAACCCCATTATAACACTGAGAATTATGGCATAGTGTTATGACCGTATGTGTAGTAGGAGTGACTAGATAGTGAATGGAGTGTGTAGTATGTGTAGTAGGAGTGACTGGCTAGTGTTGCAGTGTATGTACATAAAATTTCCTTTTTTGACAGCAGAAAGTGTTGAGTGAGTGTGTTTAAGGGGTTAGGACCATAACAGGTGTTCAGCAGTTTGTGTGTATGGACATATGAATGACTGTTAAAAGTGAGGGCTTTTTCTGAATTGCTAGATTGAGGTTGGTGGTGTGTATATGTGCATGTATGTGAGAGACTGTGACATTACTGTGTGTGAGGCCTTACTCTGATCTTTCATTAAAACTAGACGGTGATTCTTTATCGCTCCCTTTAGTTTTAAGGTTCTCGAGGCCTTTACCTGCCAGCCGGGACACCAGCAGACGTGCCACAATCCCGACAATTCAGCTGACGATTTGTTGTCATCGGAATAATTTTATTCCACTTCTGTAGTATTCCTGTGTCCCTATAAATACTGTAATACTCACACAAGCCTTATGATGATGAACATGTTTTACTGCACAGTGAACTGGAGAAAATGTAATAAATCAAACTTGTATGCTCATTGCAAAATAAACGACAGTGTAAAAATAGCTTTAAATAAAAAATAAACACACTGGCCAAAACATCTGTTCATTTCAACGACAGGGTTGTTGGTTAAAGTTTGTTCTAGCGTTCCGAAGCTAAACACACGTCCTGCACGTTCTGTTGTGGGGCTTCTTTCGCGCTGCACGTAATTTAAAACCGCTTGTAAACACAAATGTAGCATTACCTAATCAAGTTTCAAGTTTGGTTTAATGGAACGAAAACCCAGTTTAAGCAAATTAATGGACAAGACGCTTTCATCTAGGCCGTGCGTAGCAGTTAGCAGCTGTGTGAAGCTGTGGATTTTCAACTTATGCAGGGTCAGGAACCATGTACGTAGGTTATTATAATATAATATCTCGGTGATGACTGAGGCCGATGTCTTTTTGTCAGAAAGACAATTACTGGATCGTTTTGGCTTGCAGTTTGAGCGACAATTAAATCGCGTGTTCGTACTCTTGCGTCACTTGCAAAACTGAAGCAAACTTCAGTCACCAGAGTTGTCAGAGCTGCACTTCCGGGGTCAGGCACCAGGCCCTTAAATCTTTTATGCATACCACAAAGAAGCAGTTTGACTTCAGTCAGTTTTGTTTCAGCACGTCTGTAGCAATGACGAGCCCCATAAATCCGTGTTTGAGATCAAATAGCTACGGAAAATAATTGTGGTCGGAGCATGTCAAGGCGGTTCGTTCAAGTCATCGTGATCAGGCAGTTATGCAGTAATCACGACAGGCCTACCCACAACACACGGCATGATGCGTAGGCCTGTTTAGAAAGTGTGGTATAGAGAGCGGACCTTCACTGGAAGGTATTTTGTCTGCAGTCACGGTTTCATGCTGTTTTTAAAAGTTTAGCGTTCCTGTACATACTGAATGACTTGCACCGGGCGGGCGCTTGGAAAAGCCTGAGAAGAGACCTTGACTCGAAGAGGTCTGTGCTGTCGAGAACTAAAGCTTTATTTTTTTGTAGGAGACAAGCAGTTCTTTTGTTCAAGCAGTGATTTTTCTTTCTGTAACATCTGATGTACCATAAAGATTTTTTTGGTTTTTGGGTAGCAGACCACTACACGGTTGCTTGAGTGCACAAAATGAACATATCGAGTGTCTCCTGAAAGGACATTTACTTAAAAATGCCATGGTGAATAGTTCTTTGTTTTTTGTTTTTTGTTTTTTGGACCTCCTTAGGTCCTCACAGTGATGTACCAGAGCTCACCTGGATCCGGTTTGCCTCTCTGGTTCTAGACCCCCTGGGGATTTGGGTACTGTGGGCTCATACTGGCCACATTCTAATGAGCAAGACACAAAAGGCCCCCATGATGCCAGCAGGGTCTGGCTCATCTGTAGCTGCTGTACGCTGTGTCTGGATGAGCAGGGATGGGCACATCTGCCTAAGAATTTTAGTCGCACGGGGTGTGTGTGTGGTTTGGGTAGCACGCATGCCTTCAACTTCAGTCCCTTGCCATGTCCCCACTGCAAAGAAAGTGCACCAACGCGCTCTCAGTCTCCTGCCATGCAAGAATTACAACCTTCTACACCAGGCCACGCTCTCCTGTCCTTAAATCTTGCCGATTCCTCACCGTTTAATCAAACCGGTTGTCGGTCCACATTCTTACAGGCAGAGGCATTGAGTGGAAGCTCTGTGCAGCCTGTCCAGGCCTAAGGGCTACAGGCAGGGCAAAACAGCAGCACAGTGGAGGGACGAGTGTTTGCAGCGCAGCGGAGAGCTCACTCTTTATGCATAGGCTGTGCTCCTAGTATCCTGGGCCGAGTGTGAGCGTGTTCTTCCCGACCCGGGTCATGCCATGTTTGGCCGTGTGTTGGTTTTGCGGTGCGTGGGCATGCATTTCGGCGTGTAGCGTCATGCGTGCGGTATTGGAGTGTGAGCGCAGGGCCTTGGGCACCCGCAGCCGGGCACTGGAACCAAGGCGGAGACTGATCTGCCCTCCAGCCTGGATTAGGGGATCAGATTCCGCGGCCAGGTCCTGCTGTTTACTACCCCTGCGGAAAGAGTGGGGCCACTTTCTCTCTCTCTCTCTCTCTCTCTCTCTCTCTCTCTGGATCTCTGGATCTCTGACTCTCACCCTCTGCTGGAGGTGGCAATTTGTCACTGCTGCGTCTTCATCTGTCCACACGGTATTAGAAGGCGGAGGGGGTACTTGGATTTCATGATGTGCCTGAACCAAGGCTAACACCCCTCCTGTTCCCGCAAGCCCTGGCGCCTCATGATGGGGCATCGTGGCCGTCTCCTCTCCCTGTGCTCCAGGAAGATGTGGAGTGCTGTGTTCCGTAATATCATGACACGTTTTCCTTAGGGGGATTGTTTTTAGTATTTTATGAACAAAACATTCCTTCCTTAAGATGCATGGTATTTTATTTCCAGGTAGCACGTGCCTTCCTTAAGATATACAGTATTATATTGCTGACTAGGATATGCAATACTTCAGTTACCGTATCTTTTTTTAATATCTCTCCCCCCCCCCCTCCCCTCCACTGCCTTTGTCTTCCTGAAGAGGGCCTCCCTTTAAGGCCCCAGGGCGGAGTAAGCGCTGGCCCACCAGCAGCCGCGGGACTCCAGTGGTCAGAATGGAAGCGGCGGCCTCGCAGGCGGGGCCGGGTAATCTAGCCGGGGGGGGCGTCGAGGTGCCGCCAAGCCCAGTGTGGCCGGGTAAAATGCCAGAGTGATATCTTCCAGTTCCCAACAAATGACCACAACAGCGTGGAACAGATTCTAAGGGCCAGTTTCCCAGACGAAGATTAGCGCTAAAACTACAGCGGCCATGTCGGCCAACGATCAGTCACCGTTGACCGTACGAAGCTGTGCTTAAGCCGTGCCCAGGAATTTCCACACCCTCCCAGACCAAACGTTGGCAGCATTAAATTAATTTATTAATTCATTAATTACTAATGTCCGGAGTAGAACATGACGTCAGCGCTTAGTGTTCAGGCTTAGGAAGCTGTTTCATTAGCGAGAGATGCGCTTGGCAGGTATGCCTGTGCGGTTGAGGTGAGATATGCAGCAGTGCTAACTAGCCACACACGGCTGTGTGAACCTCATGACGTTGGTGGAGGCGGCCAGCATTGTTTATGTGCATTTGCCAACTATTTAGGGTTTCCTAGCAACCACCAATTACTCTGATTCAATTCAGAGCTTTAGGAATGTAGGTAAATATAAAGATATTTAATTGTCTTTGGTTGTTTTTTGTTTCTTTGTTGGGGGGCAGTACATGTGTAATCGCTGGATGAGAGAGTGAAGTGTGAGCAGGACCACATCTGATTTGCAGCTCCTAGACACCCATGCTTCCCTTATCAGATCTGGGGTTTATCGGACCTTATCAGATCTAGGGTTTATCGGACCTCGGAAGAGTTCACAAAGGCAGCGTGCCAAATGTTGTCGCTGCTGCACACATCGACAATAACACAAGGGTCTCGCATGCCCTCCTGGCCTGCTGCCAGTCTGACTGCCACAAATAGAAAATGTAATCTGTTTACCACTCACCGCGTTGCAAAGGTCATCCAGGAGACAGTGGTGATGCACGCAATGGTGCTGATTTCCTCATGAACTGGCATCCTTAAACGCAACAGTTATACTCTGGATACGTAATAATAAAGCATTCCTCATGGGCGAGGCTTAAGAGACCAGGGTTCGTGTTTTGCTCAGACACAAAGCATTTTTGTATAGTGAATACACAGTGTAATTTTCCAAAACATTGTGCCGTCAAACAGGGTGTCTGTGGTATAGTACTAAAATATATTTGGTTCTACTAGCTAGCAGAATAAGGACAGTAATATGGTTGTGTGGGGTGGGGGGTTGTTTTTTTTTGTCTTGACAGCTGAGAATAGTAGCTTGATAAGTAGATTAGAAGGCTTTAGGTAAGTTTTGACACTAACACTAATTTATCTCATCCCCAACAAACTGAGCTCAGCCTCTTTATTCTGGACATAACATCCCCCTCACTGTTTCTGTCTGTCTGTGCCGCCCC
The DNA here is from genome assembly GCF_041902795.1 of Electrophorus electricus. Taxonomy (NCBI): domain Eukaryota; kingdom Metazoa; phylum Chordata; class Actinopteri; order Gymnotiformes; family Gymnotidae; genus Electrophorus; species Electrophorus electricus. Next base: position 20,433,012 of record NC_137499.1, read on the forward strand.
CCCCGCAGGTTTTCAGTGTTTGTTTATAGAAGATGTGGGAATGTGGAGAGCCTGGTGGAACCGAGTGTAAATCTTCGGGGCTTGGTGAATTATTGAGCAGGGTCAAACACGTGTGTCAGCAGATATGTTGGACAGCTCAGACACTCCGTGTACCACCACCCCCCAACCAGCTGTTGGTGTAATACAACCTCCACCTCTCTCCTGCTTTTCATGCTGTCTATCTCTCTGCAGTGTCAGAGAAAGAACACGCGCGCACACACACACACACACACAGCTCTGTATTTAAATCACAGCCGCACCACCAACCCAGTTTCAGTGGGGTTCTTGACTATGACTAAGTCATGTGTAAGGTGAGTTAGGAACTCCTGTCTACTTTATTACTCTGTGTGGGTTTACGGTTTGTCTTCGCTCTGTGGGTGTTCCAGACTCTCATTTGACATGAGAGTGATGCAGTAGGCAAACCTAGACTGGCTTTATTTGGCTCTAAATTGGCAGAAATCATTTGACAAAATGTCCTGAATGATGCTGGGCTTCAATGAAGCTGGTGAGATACCCGCCCCCCTCGCCACATTCCCATTTCACAGGAGGGTGAGATTAGCACTTGCCTTAATCTGGTGGATTTCCGCCTTGACAAGTGTTCCGTCCCAATCCCAGTATCCCTATAGGTGTTATAGGTTTATACTGCTAGGGGCATGTCCTGATCCATAAGACTTGAGGGTATAACCGGACCAATTTTTAGTGTCCTTCAAGTTATTGAAAGTGTTTTATAGGGTATGACCTTGTGTCCTATCATAACTCACAGATAAATTGTGATGTACAATGGATATTTAAGGGTTCTGCAAAATGTGTTCTTGGATCTCTATAACGTATTAAAACGTCTTAATGTTTTTAAAATTAAATGTCATAAATTGGCCTACATTCAAAAATGACCCCTTTTAAAACTGATTTGAGAAATCCTAGTTTTCGTATCTCCGCTTTCCTGTTTCTGCACCTCCATGTACATATGACTTCACACACATGCTGCTTGGAAGAGTTGGCAAGCATAGCTGCAAATGTAAATTCAACCCAAAAATAGCTGCAGGATGAGCGTTGCTGGGACTCGCTGGCATTAACGAGACACTGCTTTGCAGCTAAATGAGCAGTATACTAAAATTTTCAGTGTAGGTGCGATTGGGATAAAAGCACCCTATTCTCACACGAAATCTGAGAGGCATCAGCTTTGGTTAGATGACGTCAAAGAAGCTCTGTGTCAGTGGAATCATATGTTGGATTGTCGGATGCTGCCAATTCGTCATCTGGGGTTGGGCACAACAACACAGCAGTCGCAAGTTTGGGTACAACACAGCAGTCACAGGATTCTGGTTCATCTGCTGTGACTGGGTACAGCACAGCAGTCACAGGATTCTGGTTCATCTGCTGTGACTGGGTACAGCACAGCAGTCACAGGATTCTGGTTCATCTGCTGTGACTGGGTACAGCACAGCAGTCACAGGATTCTGGTTCATCTGCTGTGACTGGGTACAGCACAGCAGTCACAGGATTCTGGTTCATCTGCTGTGACTGGGTACAGCACAGCAGTCACAGGATTCTGGTTCATCTGCTGTGACTGGGTACAGCACAGCAGTCACAGGATTCTGGTTCAGGTAGAGCTACCATGGGCTCTTTAGATGAGTTCCCACCAGCCATATAAAACCAATGATGAGATTAACATGTTTTTAAAGTGATTTCCCCCCACCCCCCCGATTCAGACTACGCAAAGTCGTTTATTTGTAGCAGAGATAAAACTGAGTGGCAATGTTTGGTGTCGTTCCATTTTTGAAAAAAGTTGCCATCATAACTATGCCAAATGTTCTCCGAACAACTGGATATCCCGCTGACTGCAGTGCTGATATGTTCACTTCCTCTGCAGCTCTCAATTCATTAGATGTTAGAGCCGCGTTGCGTTTCTGCCTCAGTCCGTTCGAGTGAAGGTTATGGCGTCGCTCACCTGTGCTGGTCAGGTGAGCATTGAGACTACACAGCGGTGGTCAGTGCTGGATCCGCTCACATGCAACACGGCATAGAGAGGAGCGTGTCTGCTCACACCTTCCCAGCGTGGACACCTGCGTACTCCGGAGTCCCCAGATGCTCACCACGAGGCCTCCCAAAGTGCACAGATGAACCTCTGCAGACAAATGCAACTTGTGCTTGTCCACAGTGCCTCAGAGCCCACCGCCCGCAGGGCGCGCTGGAGCTGTGGGTGTGGCTGTGGCTGTGCTGCTGACTGCAAGGGTGGCGCTTCAGTTCCTTTGGAGTCCCACCCAGGATTTAACACGCTTGCGATTTTGTCAGAAAAGGCAGTAAATGAATAACGGATGCTAAAGGCTAACATCATTAACACCAAGTGCAAGCCGGAAGGCCTTGTGTGGGTGAAATTAGAACAACCTTGGTGACATGACGGTCCATGGCCCAGCTAATTTTTAGTTTCTGTGATGTTTGGTCAAACTGTATTCTTGTAACCATCACTCCTTTTTACCATTAATTAACATCCAGCACCAGTAGTTCCTGATACGCTGTCATTCTGCTGCCTTGAGTGAAGATATTCAAGCATAAAGGTTGTGCAGAACGGTGGTGGATTAGTTCAACGTGCTCGTTTTGCTGGTTGAGAGACTTTGGCGCAACTCTAACTCTCCTCTGAAGAAACGTGATGCTTCCTGTGTTACAGGCAGAGCCACGCTGAAATATTTAGCACTGCCCTTTCAAAGCTGCCACGTCTAAACGGTTCCACCTGTCACTTCCTCACCTGGACAGCGTGCTTGGGAGGGGGGGGGGGCGTAACTCCATCTGGGTTCTGATGAGCCGACTTTTCCGGTGGGTGTGGCCGAGCGACCAAAATGGCTCCGGACCGAACAGGACACCCTGGCGGCTTGTCAGAGCCCTTCCCTTTCACTTTATCCTGCTTCCTGCCCCACAAACCATCCCGTGGAGGCAGCGACGGGGCAGGGCGGGTGCTCGATGGGGGCGGGGTGGGGCACGAACCAGAGCCCATGAGCGGATCTTGTTTAGACCCTGGCTTTTGCTGCAGTGAAAGGCAATTACTGAAGCCCTGCTCACAAACAAATGGCTGTACAAGGCCCAACCAAACGCTGCTGAGGAGTCGGTGGGGGTGGGGGGGGGGGGCGGTCAATGATGCCGGTTGGCGTCTCATCTCGTCAACTACCATTTATTAACTTCATTTATCATTATCCACATCAGCTTTGGTGAGTTCAGTTATTACTTTAATGATGTACTAGGAAAGGTTTTTGGGTTCCAACGAGCATTTTGATCTTACAAATGGAACTGATGGACATTATGGTTATTGCTGTACTATTTATTACTGCTGTGTTACTTCAGTTCTAAAGCAGCTTATGCGAAATCTCTTGGTGTGTTTTTTTTTAAAATAACATTTAATACACTAGAACACACAAGCCGACAGACTGTGAACACCTACACCAGTTAAAAAGGCTTCCTGGCTAGACATTTAAGCTTGAGATACTGTATTCTTTGCATTATTTGAATTTTTCTGCCCTACTAAAGTTCCTGTAAGATGAGAGAATTGAGGACTTCTAGTGGAGCAGTGGGCTGAGTGACTGTCAAACCTAAATTCACTGCTTTTTCTGTCAGGCTAACAGGCATTTCAGCACATACCCTGCTGTAATTGAGATAATGGCAAGTCCATGAACCAGAGATAATCCCTGCAGTGTCATGCCTCTGGCAGTAATGAATACATCTTTAATCAAGAAACAGCCCAGTGAAGATATCTGCACAGACATCTCCATTATCACTTCACAGCTGGGTTTGAGCGAGGGCGCAGTGGGTCTTGTTTGACTCATAAAATCTGTTTTCCCACATTGGAAACATTGGTTAGCTGACTTAACAACAAGCATGTTGGTGTGAAAGCGAATGGGTCTTTGCTATTGCAGGACCCCAAAAACTGCTCTGCCTTATGGCCATTGTGCCTGACTGGAGAGTCTTACCTGAAAACCAGTCAGTACTGGTGTTGGTACAGCCATAACAAGGCCCTTCTTGTTGTGCCTTTTGGCTAGTTCCTCCTGAGACCGAGTGGTGTTTAGATCTGACTCATCCTAATAAGAGCTGAGCAAGGTGATTGTTTTGTAGCTGCTGTTAGTTTTAGCAGGAGAAGGTTGACCTCCCTTCACATTTTAATGCGTTAGTTGGCTACTAATCACCATACACTTGGGGAGAGGGGCAGTGCGGCATGGCGGGAGAACACATCCACCTCCAGACGGCACAGAGTCGTTCCAAATCCTAGCCCTCAGCAGCAAAGCCAAAGCCTTTTCCAGAGAGGAGGAAGCGGGTCACATGCTGGCTAATGCTCAGTTTAACTCCATAAAAAAGCTTTATAGTGCCTTTATCTGGTGGCATCAGTTGTGCGAGACATTTCTGTCTCTCTAAATGGCCTCCTCTCTCTCAATAAGCCTCATAGAATTTACTTGAGTATTTTTAATCAATTAAACAAAGGTGATTTACGACTGCTGGTTTGTTTACTCTAATTTCCGGAAAGTTGATAGTGCTGTTGATGGTATTATGCGTGTTTAAAGGTACTGAACCAAGATAGGATGTGTACAGAACAGTTGGGCAGCAGTCTGGTTCACCCCAGCTGGTCAGTGCTGTGGTTCCACCACCGGTTCTGTCTTGACCATCTTATCTCTCTCTGTGTCTTGAAGGTGATTCATAAAGCTGCATGGTCAGTTACACTGGATGACCAAGGTCAGCATTGAAGCTCAAGGGCCAGCTATAGCCCTCCAAAGTCCTTATGAATGATGAGTTGTACGGGTGTAACAATGCGCTCTGCTCACAATTCGGTTCGTTTGATTCACGATACTGGATTTATGATTCGATTTTCTGACAATTTTTGAACCTAAATTTGGAGGGGACATTGTGTAGAAACAATGTTAAGAAATGCATATTTTTAAGATTTATAGTTACATGCAGTTAAAAGAAACTAAATGTAAACCAAATGTACTGTAAACAAATTGCAGTTTTGCCATATGTTAAATAACCAAGTGAAAGCATTCCTTTATTTCTGAAGCATAAACAATGCAAAATACAGTGCAAATATTAAACAAGATTTTATTTTATTCCCTTAAAATTAAAAGAAAATGCAAAGAAAATCCAAAAACCTTGGTTCATAACATGCTACTGTATCAAAATCTTGCTATTGTAACAGCTTTACCATAGGTGAAGTGTGACCTCTGGTGTTCAAACAATGCAACTGCATTAGATAGAATCATGAACAGAACGCGATATCGTCCATCCTGTTGGAGGGTGACCGTCACGAATGCTACCTCGGGTGGTGTGGGCTTGTGAGGATTTCAGCGAGATGGTGTTGGGTTTGTTGCTTGGGCTTAAGAGCAGTGACTGTTGTTTTGAGGGCTCACTGGGGTGGCAGGGTCGAGGCACTCTCTGTGCCAGTGTTTGGGGAGGGGTAGAAGTTTGGACATGTCATTGTTCTTGGGAGAGGAAGCTCAAAAATTCGTAATTGAGCTGTATTCTCAAATCTTGTTTAAGACCTATTATAACTTGAATTTGGTCTTGCTCAAAATGTCAAAAACCAAAAAATAAAGGCTGTACCATAACACTTGCAGTTGGGAAAAAAATATATTTTACTATGAAATGTATTTACAACAAAATGGATCCATTTCGAAAACACATCTCCCACAGTTTTTTTTTGTTGTTTTTTTTTTTTTTACACCTTTCCTTTGTGCTTTTTTAAAATTATTTTTACAAATCATGTTTTATGAATTGTTTGTTAACAAAATAAAGTTCTTACTGTATTGAGAAGGCTTGCTTGGCTTTGCTTGAGAAGGCTTGTTAGGCTTTGGTTGGTTTGAACAGAGAGATTTACATTGGAATTTAAAGTGGGATTTAAAATGTTCAGTTGTGGTGAAGTTCATTTTTATATTTTAAATGCACTTTGGAAATGAAGATCCTAAATGAGCAATTGGCTAAAAGTAAAACCGGAGTGTGTCAGCTAACTGCTCACACACTTCCCAATAACATCTACCTAGTTAATGATAAAGCTGCCAGCACGCACCGGCGTGTCTGCATTCGAATTGCCCGGTTCCTCGTGGCCTGCATTTGTTCACCAGCCCCCTCACATGTATATTTGCAGTTATTAGTTATTATGTTGTTGCAGTACCAAATGGACAAGGTCAGGCTGCTTCATTTATGTGATGGGTAATGGGTGAGTGTTGTGCTGTTGAGCAAGATCATTGTCTGAGCTATAGAAATATAATTTCCCAGGTTATCAACCATTTATGCCAAAATCCAGATTATTTAAAGAGTTCACAACCCCCCCCCCCCCCTTTCTCTTCTTTTTTTTATACATATAAATGGTTTAGGTGTAGTGTGCACGTCCACGGACTAACTCTGTTCTGTCTGTATGGCGGTAAGGAAGCTTCCCACTGCTGTGTCTACGTTTGTACAGCCCTGGTTTGGGCTGCTCTGATATTTGTTCAGGCAAATGAATTGAACAGATTCCCCTGTGTAAAGGCTGTAAAGGGTAAGGCGTGACTCTGAGATTCATGTGCACGAGCGTGGTGTGTGTGTGTGTGTGTGAGACAGGTTTTTGAGTAATGATATTGTTACCTCAACGTGGGCGAGTGCACGGGAGAATAATGGCAAATGACCTCTTTAAACTAAAACTAGGCTGTGTGTGCGTGCGCACAGGCAGTCAGTCTGCTGCTGCAGGAAGTTTGGGTGGATATACAGTATAGCGTAAGGAACCTAAACGCTGAGCCTTTTCTGTGCTCTCTGATATCTATGGCTCTCTATGTCCAAATGAGTGCAGAATGCTTTGTGCTGTGCATAATGGTGTGAAGCAATACAGAAATTAAATTATTTTAATTTAAAAAAAAATCGTGATGCATGGTAATATTGCCCCATGGCCACCCCCTTGGAGTGCCAGAACTTTCAATGTTCATTTTTAACTAGTCTTTGATTTTACATTGTATTTTCTGAGAATGTGCTTTATTATTTTATAAGACATCAATTCATTAATTAATCAATTGTTTAATTAATTTGATTAATTAAGTAATTGCTGCCACCTCCTTCCACTGTAGCAAAGGGCTAGTAATACATTTGCTACCTTTGCCTTTTTAACTGATTAAAAACTCAATAAAAATCAAATATTGCTGTTACCAATAATGCCAGATTAATGCAATTAAATAATGTTATGCACATTAAAGAAAGGTCTACCATCTTCCATCAAAAACCTATGATTCAAGTGATTTCCCTGCGTCACTCTTTCCGTAAATAACATACTATACTTTCCTACTTTACAACCCATTCGATCTCTACAAAAACAAAGGTGGATAATCCTCAGATTGTGTCGTACTTGTGTTTAATAGCATTGGACGGCTTTAAAATTTAATCTACTGTAGCCTATTGACGTAATGGCAATCTACCATTTTAAACATACAGGAGTTTTTGTCAGAATGGAGCTCTTTCAATACTGAGAAGTTGTTGTTGTTATTATTACAAGTGGCATGTCATGTTGTCATGGAGCTAATAAAGAATATTGTTCTTCCTGTAGTTTTAAATTGAATACCTGTTTATCAGCAGCCTGATTTTGTTAGTTTATTGTAAACTAAAAATGTATTTCTGTGTTACTAAGAGGAATTGTGTTATACTGTGTGTGTGTCAAGTCAAAACATTTACATTTATGGCCAAATATGAAATCGCTGTGAAATGAAATTATCATGTTGTGGTGACAACTGAAGTTCTCCCTGATCTCTTCCCCCCCCCCCCCCATCCAGGAGCGATCCTGGGCCGTTCCGAAACCCGGGACTGTGTGTATTACAACTCGAACTGGGAGAAGGACCGGTCGAATCGGAGCGGGATTGAGACGTGTTCCGGGGAGAAGGACAAGCGACGGCACTGCTTTTCCACCTGGAAGAACAACTCGGGAACCATCGAGATCGTCAAGCAGGGCTGCTGGCTTGACGACGTCAATTGTTACGACAGGTGTGTGTGTGTGTGTGTGTGTGTGTGTGTGTGTGTGTGTGTGTGTGTGTGTGTGTGTGTGTGTGTGTGTGTGTGTGTGTGTGTGTGTGTGTGTGTGTGTGTGTGTGTGTGTGTGTGTGTGTGTGTGTGTGAGCTCTTACGATTGCCTGGGTCTTCCCAGCTCTTGACTATAGATAGCCCAGGACATCTCCGACACCAAGACTTGGCCAAGTTCCACCTGTGAAGACTCATTATCCCTTGAGAAAAGCATGTTCTATAAAGTAAGGGCATGAAGTGCTCCGGATTTGGGGTGGGTCTTCTCACTGTTTGTGGCCGTATCCTTCTTCACCCAGATGACTACACGACTGTCAGTTGTAATGATTTTGTTCTGAATTATTTGGATAGCTGTTTGTGGCCTGGAAAGCCAGGGGGAGAGTGCTGAAAGAGCTTGATTCAGACGGAAAAGGGTGTGTGTGTGTGTGTGTGTGTGTGTGTGTGTGTTTTGATGAGTAGTACTCTCTTTGGGGTTTTGCACTTGAGTGCCTGTAATTGACAGAATACTAGCATCGGTGACCACTGGGAAACACACACACTTAATCCACCCCCCCACCCCCCTTCTGTTCTTCCGGCCCTGCAGCAGTGAGTGTATGGAGAGGAAGGACAGTCCTGATGTTTTCTTCTGCTGCTGTGAGGGGAACATGTGTAATGAGAAGATTTACTATAGCCCGGATACCCACGCTGTTCAGAGTGAGTCCCACACACACTCACACATACACTCCTCAGGCTGCAGCTCTGAGGTTTTAGTGCTCTAATAATAACTCTCTGTACCTCTGTGTAACTCTCCACACACACTGATTCACCAGCCTACTGCTCTTTTGGCTTTGATGGGACTACAACTGCTTTATCTGTTGTTGTTGTTCTTCTTCTTCTTCTTCTCATTCTCCTTCTCCTTTGTCTCCTAAGTGGGGTACATACCACAAGAGCACACACTTCTTTCATAATTTGTTCCTGAACTGGTCCTGGCTCCTTTGGATTTCAGGACATGTGTCCTGTTTTCATCACGTTGTCTTTAAGACGTTAGTTCGGAGGTGGCTAGACTACTTTTCACTAGCAAGCTTTCTGTGTGTTAAGTAGGTGACAAGCTGACATGGTGCTAGAGTACTTTACACACTTTGCAATTTCCATATTCTTGCGCATGTAGGTTCAGAGCTTGAAATATTGTTGACTCACCCAAGTGTTAACCAGGAGGTACCGTTCTGTCACGAGTGTGCTAGCTGGACACGCTACACGCATTTCCAGACGAGAGATTAAGGTCTTTGGTGTGATCCGTGTGCGGCGGGGCAGGTGGTGTGTAGTATGTCACGCTTGGCGTGCAAGAGATTTTTGGTGGCGTGTTGGGAAGTGTAAAGTGTGGATTTGCTGGGCTAATCCTGCTCCCTGACCTTGTGTTTATCCAGTGAAAAGATGTGGGAATGCTGCCATTCCGAACATGCCCACCCTGCCCTAGCATTGGCTCACACACTCACCCTGTTTGACTACCTCACAGAGCATGCACTAGGCCCCAGCACATGGTGGAGTGAATCCCCTCGCATGTTCTCCCCCAACACTCACTCGCCTCCATACAGAACACAGGCCCTGTCCCCACACTCACTGCCTCCCTCAGGCACTCAATCCCAACACTCAGGTCCCAACACTCACTAAATCCATCACTCTCTCTGTCTGTCCCTCACTCTCTCACTCACTCGCCTACAGTGTACTGTACAGAGCACCCATCTAGTCCCAACACTCACTCACTGGGTCCCAACACTCACTCACAGGAGCCCCTTCTCATTTCTAAAAGATTTTAATTAGTGTTTCTATTTATAACACACGTGCTGAAAGAATCCAGTACTTTCAGAACCATGAGCCTAACTCATCAGCTTTGCCATACAAATAACTATAGAGGCAATACAGCTTCCTTTAGGGAAACAGTCATCATTAAAATGAGCAGGATGCTGGACCCTCCTGGACACCTCGCTTCCGTTTTATTGCACTTTTTACGGTACCTATTTTTGCACAATGGCTTTTATAAAGACGGAACAAAAAGGTCCAAACTAATATTGAGCAAAAGTGTTAGTGGCAAGGAATCAGTCCTTGAAATGGCATTAGGAACAAACCTCACTGCACACTTGCCCAGGCACCCTAATTCTGAATGCAGACTTGCCCTAGCACCTGAACACTTCAGTAGGTTGAGCTAAAGGTAAGCTGCCTCCGTGTGCCATGCTTTAGCTCATTGGCCAATGAGAGCACAATTTAGATGTACTTTTAATAATTAAAGCCCCGCCTCTCTCTCTCTCTCTGTGTGTGTGTGTGTGTGTGTGTGTGTGTGTGTGTGTGTGTGTGTGTGTGTGTGTGTGTGTGTGTGTGTGTGTGTGTGTGTGTGTGTGTGTGTGTGTGTGTGTGTGTGTGTGTGTGTGTGCGCGCACGCAGCCACATCGAACCCATTCACACCAAAGTCGGAGCTGCTCAACACCCTGCTCTACTCTTTGGTGCCCATCATGGGCATCGCTGTCATCCTGCTCTTCTCCTTCTGGATGTACCGCCACCACAAGCTGGCTTACCCGCCCGTGCTCGTGCCCACACAGGTAGCCACGCCCTCTGGACCCACCCACACACCTCCATTAAGAGTCTTGCACATGCTGTAGGTCCGAAAAAGGCTTTCTTAACATCTTTAAGAAAGATATAGCTTTTATGTTTACTGTTACTGTTCTAGTTCTGCAGTAGTGTGTAATGAGGAGCGATATTGCTGTGATTAATGGTGATCAATGGCAATGTGAATAAATAAATATATGTGGAAATACAGTAGGAAAATGGGGGGGGGGTAGTGGGCATAACTCTAAGAAATACACTGCGAAATGCTGTCCCCAGAATGAAAATGCAAGATAAGGGAACACTGCTCAGTGATGATGCTAAAAAGTTTGAACTACACACGCTGAAACCTTTTGCGGTGGATTTGCGGTTAGCTCTGTGTGTTTGTGTGTGTGTGTGTGTGTGTGTGTGTGTGTGTGTGTGTGTGTGTGTGTGTGTGTGTGTGTGTGTGTGTGTGTGTGTGTGTGTGAGAGAGAGAGCGAACACACTGCTGATCTCGCCGTGGCCTGTGGTGCTTTTGTGAGGAGAGCTTATTGCAAGATCATTGTTTACTTTTACTGACTCCGCTTTTCCTGTCCCCACTATTCCCCACATGTGTATACACACACACACACACACACACACACCACTTAGTCATGCAAGGGGCAGAGCATACAGATAAATAATGCAACATTTGACTACAGGTTATAAAAAGGTGTGTGCGCGAGAAAGAGATGGGGAAACTTGTTGGGGGGGGGGGGGGGTGGAGTTAAATCAATATTGCAGATTTGCTCCATGCTGCATCTGATTGGTTGGAAGCTACAGATCTTGGTCATATAAGCAGGTCTGTACTTTGTCCCCAGTTTACTTGTAGCACATTAGTTTAGCTCTCAGCTGCGCTCTCGCTCGCTCGCTTGCTGTCCCCATCTCTCCCTCTGTTTTTCCACACCTTCCTCCTTGTCCCTCCTTGCGTATGTTTGCTCATCACAGGCTTCTTCTGACAGCTTCACTCCTCTTCATCTGCCTCTGTTTCACCACACAGGGAGCAATAATCCCTTCTGCCTTTTCTTCTCTTTTCGCTAGCACGCCTTTCAAATAATGATAGAGGTAAGATGAGTTTCATTAATTCATGAAGTCTCTCTAATTCCTTTTGGCTGATCTGTTTTCAGTAGAAGTTTGGTCACGAGCAACGCTGTTCATTATATTCCTGTGACACCAATCTGATTTTCTCTCATCGTTTTTGTTTGGATTTTTTATTACAGGCCTGGTTCATGTCAGTTTGCATGGATCAATGCCACATGCCAGAACCTCTTCTGCTTGTGTCTGTCTGTCTCCCTCCCTGACTTTGTGTTTGTGTTTTTCCTATGTGATGGTGACATGCTGCCTTTCTGGTCTGTGCTATACAGACAATATAGATTCAGCAGGAATAACCAGTAAAGTGTATCTCTCTCAGATACACACATCTTATTAATGGCTAGTTGGACAAAATCCGGGTGTGTGTGTGTGTGTGTGTGTGTCCTTGCATGCCTGAGAACTCCTTTTCGTGTGCAGGAGAAGTGTAATGGAAAGATAAGATTCAGTTTTCTAGTTAACACCTAGAAACACCTCAGTGTTTGGTGGCTGCACAGGCACTGTGAGAGGTGTGTTAAGGAAGGCTGCGTCTTTCTCCGCCACTGCTCTGTTAAACGCGGCCTTCCCAGTCCACTGTGTGCTGGGCATCGCGGAGACCTTCACACGCTTGTACAAGCGCTGGGTCCTTGAGACCTTAATTTCCTTCTGTGCATTTATTCTCCTGTGTGACAGCTGCACGAGTTGTGGATTCTGAAGGGCTTGGAGTCGTTTATCTGTGGGGGTCTGGGCGGCTTCGTTTGGGGTTGGGAGCGGGGGTCCAAGGGGTCCACTCTGGGTTTATGGCGTGTGCAGTTCCACTCACAGTGTCCAGCAGCTTTTTAGTAATTGAGACCAGAGGAAGGGTCAGCACCGAAGCGATCAGTGTCGCCACCAACCTACACGCCCCTCCTCCCCTCCCCGCCCCCAAAGAGTGTCTCAGAGGAGCCGAGATGACGGCAGACTGACCAATCACAGCTCGGTGTGAGTGTGTCGCTCCTCCCAACGGTGACTATTGCAAGCAGTCGATGTGGCCAGGCCGGCACGCCGCAGCACGGCTATGCCGCCGTTAGCTTGAGCAGTGTTTCTCAACTCCCTGCCCAAATGCTCCATTCTCTCCCTGCCCCAACGCCCGACACACCTGCAGCGCGTGGGCGAGGAGCTCATCACGCCAGGGCCAGCTGCCACACGGCGGGAGCGCAGTCTCCTAGCGGGTCCCAGTGACTGGACAGGGAAAGCTGCCTTACAGTATGCCCTTTTCCCCCGAGGTTTAAAGCGGTAGTCTGCTACATCTGGACGTACCCAACGCCTGCGGTTCCCATGCTGCCTGCAGGGGGCACCCATTTGCATGCTTTTGTCTCGTCAGGCGCCGAATGCCAAAAGTGCTCCGGGCTGTGCTTTTGTTGGTCAGGAGTACGGTGCGATTTGATCCGTGCTCATAGATTGGTTGGAAGAGCCATTAATTTGCCAGTTAAGGCGCAGCACCCGATACTGTGGAGTTGTTTAGTTCGTGCCAGCTGGTTGGTTTCAGTCTAGTATCACAGTGACTGGTTAAGTGAATTGTTGCGTATGAGGCTTGCGCAGTGTGTGCTGATTGGCCGCCGACTTCTGTGCAGGACCCTGGGCCGACTCCACCCTCTCCGCTGCTGGGTCAGAAGCCACTGCAGCTACTGGAGATCAAAGCTAGGGGGCGCTTTGGCTGCGTGTGGAAGGCACAGCTACTCAATGAATATGTAGCTGTGAAAATCTTCCCCATCCAGGTAAGTGTGTGTGTGTATGTGTGTGTGTGTGTGTGTCCACACACATTTCTGTTGGGTTGATCTTGGGTTTTTACTGTGTGTGTGTGTGTGTGTGTGTCTCTCTCTCTCTCTTCCCAGAATAAGCTGTCTTGGCAGAATGAATATGAGATTTACAGTCTGAGTGGGATGAAGCATGAAAACATCCTCAGCTTCATTGGGGCAGAGAAGAGAGGAAACGGCATGGACATAGAGCTGTGGCTCATCTCCACCTACCACGAGAAGGTACACACACACACACACACACACACACACACACACACACACACACACACACACAGCATGGACATAGAGCTGTGGCTCATCTCCACCTAACACGAGAAGGTACACACACACACACACACACACACACACACACACACACACAGCATGGACATAGAGCTGTGGCTCATCTCCACCTACAACGAGAAGGTACACACACACACACAGCATGGACATAGAGCTGTGGCTCATCTCCAGTTACAACAAGAAGGTACACACACATACACAACATACACCACATATATGCACATACTGGAAATACAGGAACTGTAGCTCAGCATAAAAATACATGTCATGGATGCACACCAAACACAGACCATGAAACCTTACCATCAAGAGAAAAAATGCAAACTCACTCATGACATTTGTAGGTCATTCTGTTCAAACACTGTTGAGCTGTAGCTCATGTTCCCCTATTAATATTTTTAGGCTCACATCTGACCCCTGGTGGTCATAGTATCTCACACCTCTCTCTCCCCCCCCCCCCCCCCTCTCTCTCTCTCTCTCTCTCTCTCTCTCTCATATGTGGGAGTTCTTCTGTACAGGGCTCGTTGACGGATTACCTGAAGGCTAATGTGGTGTCGTGGAATGAGCTGTGTCATATAGCGCAGACATTTGCGCGTGGTTTGGCGTACCTTCACGAGGACATCCCAGGCCTGAAGGACGGCCACAAACCGGCCATCGCACACAGGTGCTCTTTTATTGTCTTCCCTCTCAACCAAGCTGACCTTATTCATTCTTATTTTAAATGCCATTCCTCATTGGCTGTTTGTTCCTGATGTGTTCGCGCGTGTGTGTGTTTTGTTTTTATGCTTTATTTTTTTTATGTATTTCTCTTTCCGTTCCCCCCCCCCCCTTTTTTTTTTTTTTTTTTTTTTTTTTCTTCTTTCTCTCCCCCTCAGGGACATTAAGAGTAAGAACATACTACTGAAGAGCAATCTCACTGCCTGCATCGCCGATTTTGGCCTCGCACTCAAATTTGAGGCAGGAAAATCCGCAGGTGACACACACGGACAGGTGAGCTCTGGACACGCGCATGCGCTCGGCCATGTGGAGCTGGAATCTGCGTTACTGTCCCGTCACTGTGGCTTACTGTGTGCCTGTCTACAGTGCTGCATGGTGTTTGTGGTGTTTATTAACGCGTGTGTGTGTCTAAGGTGGGCACGCGACGCTACATGGCTCCTGAGGTGTTGGAAGGGGCCATTAACTTCCAGCGGGACGCTTTCCTGAGGATCGACATGTATGCTGTAGGACTTGTACTGTGGGAACTGGCATCCCGCTGCACAGCTGCTGATGGTAACACACACGCACAGTCTACATATTCTGTGTATACACACACGCTCTACATATTGGACTTGGACACAAGCTGCGTTGTGACAACTTCTGTTGTAAAAAGCGCTATATAAATAAATTTGAACTATCCTGTGTACACATGCACATACACCACGCACACGCACATGCACATACACCACGCACATGCACCACGCACATGCACCACGCACATGCACCACGCACATGCACCACGCACACGCACATGCACATGCACCACGCACACGCACATGCACCACGCACACGCACATGCACCACGCACACGCACATGCACCACGCACACGCACATGCACATGCACCACGCACACGCACATGCACATGCACCACGCACACGCACATGCACATACACCACGCACATGCACCACGCACATGCACATGCACCACGCACATGCACATGCACCACGCACATGCACATGCACCACGCACACGCACATGCACCACGCACACGCACATGCACACGCACCACGCACATGCACCACGCACATGCACCACGCACACGCACCTCGCACACGCACATGCACCTCGCACACGCACATACACCTCGCACACGCACATACACCTCGCACACGCACATGCACATACACCACGCACATACACCACGCACATGCACATACACCACGCACACACACCACGCACATGCACATACACCACGCACACACACCACGCACATGCACACACACCACGCACATGCACACACACCACGCACATGCACACACGCACACGCACATGCACCACGCACACGCACATGCACACGCACCACGCACATGCACCACGCACACGCACCACGCACACGCACATGCACATACACCACGCACATACACCACGCACATGCACATACACCACGCACATACACCACGCACACGCACATGCACATACACCACGCACACGCACACGCACATGCACACACCACGCACATGTGCACACACCACGCACATGCGCACACACCACGCACATGCGCACACACCACGCACATGCGCACACACCACGCACATGCGCACACACCACGCACATGCGCACACACCACGCACATGCGCACACACCACGCACATGCGCACACACCACGCACATGCGCACACACCACGCACATGCGCACACACCACGCACACGCGCACACACCACGCACACGCGCACACACCACGCACACGCGCACACACCACGCACACGCGCATGCACACACACCACGCACACGCGCATGCACACACACCACGCACACGCGCATGCACACACACCACGCACACGCGCATGCACACACACCACGCACACGCGCATGCACACACACCACGCACACGCGCATGCACACACACGCGCATGCACACACACCACGCGCACGCACCACGCGCACGCACATGCACACGCACCACGCACACGCACACACACCACGCACACACACCACGTGCACGCACACACACCACGCGCACGCACACACACACACACCACACACACCACGCGCACACGCACGCACACCGCGCACACGCACATGCACATACACCACACACACGCACATGCACATACACCATGCACACGCACCACGCACATGCACACGCACCACGCACACGCACCACGCGCACGCACATACACCACGCGCACGCACATACACCACGCACCACGCGCACACACACACAGCACGCACACACACCACGCACACACACCACGCGCAAGCACACCACGCGCACGCACGCACACCATGCACACACACCACGCGCACGCACACACACCACGCGCACGCACACACACCACGCGCACACACCACGCGCACACACCACGCACACGCACACACACCACGCACACACACACACCACGCACACACACCACGCGCACGCACACACACATACACCACGCACCACGCGCACGCACACACAGCACGCACACGCACCACGCGCACGCACACACACCACGCGCACGCACACACACCACGCACACGCACCACGCGCACGCACACACACCACGCGCACGCACACGCGCGCACGCACATGCACATACACCACGCACATGCACATACACCACGCACATGCACCACGCACACGCACATGCACCACGCACACGCACATGCACCACGCACACGCACATGCACCACGCACATGCACCACGCACACGCACCACGCACATGCACACGCACCACGCACATGCACACGCACCACGCACATGCACACGCAACACGCACACACACCTCGCACATGCACACGCACCACGCACACGCACACGCACCTCGCACACGCACACACACCACGCACACGCACATACAACACGCACACACACCACGCACACGCACATACACCACGCACATACACCACGCACACGCACATACACCACGCACACGCACCACACGCACACGCACCACACGCACACGCACATACACCACATACACCACGCACACGCACATACACCACACGCACATACACCACACGCACACGCACATACACCACATACACCACACGCACACGCACATACACCACATACACCACACGCACACGCACATACACCACATACACCACACGCACATACACCACATACACCACACGCACATACACCACATACACCACACGCACACGCACATACACGCACATACACCACACGCACATACACCACACGCACATACACCACACGCACATGCACATACACCACACACACCACACACACACGCACATACACCGCACATACACCACACACACACGCACATACACATGCACATATAACACACGCGCACACATACTGGAAATACAGCAACTGTAGCTTAGCATAAAAGTACATGTCATCATGGAAGTGTACAAAACAAGCAGACGATTTATTAGTGACCATTTGCCTCAGGTAATGTTTGCTCTTTTTTCTTTCCATGTACTGTACCTACACACATGAACGGTCCATGTTCTTACATCCTACACTTGTGTGTATCTGTGTGCAAGTGTTTGTGTGGTGTGATGGAGTAAGTGTTTTGTCTGAGAGTGACTGGGGGGAGGGGGTTGGAGATTCCACCTTTGCATGTGAGATTCGTGCTTAACGCACAGAATATGAGCTTACTGACGTGTGTGTGTGTGTAGGTCCATTGGATGAGTATGCATTGCCGTTTGAGGAGGAGGTGGGACAGCACCCCTCACTAGAGGATATGCAGGAAGTCGTCGTACACAAGAAACTCAGACCCACTCTGAGGGAGTACTGGCAGAAACACACGGTGAGACACACACACACACACACACTCACACACTCACACTATGGTAGTGTGTATAAGGTTGGTTGAGGTTCACCGGCGTTGTGTCTTGGCAGGGTCTGTCCATGCTGTGTGAGACTATAGAGGAGTGCTGGGACCATGAGGCAGAAGCCCGTCTCTCCGCCGGCTGCGTAGAGGAGCGTGTCATCACTATGCAGCGACAGACCAACCTCATCGCCCCCGACGACATCCTCACCGTCGTCACCATGGTGACCAACCTGGACTACCCTCCCAAGGAGTCCAGCCTATGATGTGGAGCCCTGTTGGCCAATCAGACTGCCGGAGCAGGACGACTCTGTGTGTGATGGCGGGGGGTGGGGGTGGGGGGTGTATGTGTGTAGAAGAGACAGTTTACTCCTTGTGGACTCCTGGGTGCTTTTGGAGATTAAAACAAAAAACGCGCGCGCACACACGGACCTTCGAGTGGAGGCGCAAGGAAGTCGCCATTTGTACCTGAACTGTTCTTTTGTACAAGGAGGAGGCTCCCTGACCATTTCTGTTCTGTTTTGTTGTTGGGTTTTTTTTGTTTTGTTTTTTTAAGAAGAGTGAAGACTTTTATCACAAACAAGAAAAGGGAAAAAAAAACTAACATTTTTAGCATAAAAAGGGCAAAACTCTCTAAACTGCATTTCATTTCCTTTTTTTCTGGCGTGTTTCCGTTGATTATTGTAATGCCAATAAGGAACCGCTTCTGAACTACTGTTCATCACAAATCTCTCACACACCCACACACACAGGGGGGAATAGTTTTCACCACGCGGCATCATACCAGGCTTACTGAAGCGGCCGCATGTCACATCCACCAGGTGCCACGTGTTAACTCCTGTGACACCCCACCCACCCCAGAGCGAGTGGCGGGCTGGTCAGGGCAGAGGGGGTGCAGAGTAGGCGCCCACCCACCGCCCACCCCCACATCGGACAGGAACCAGCCAAACGCTGCCACAGCCGTACACACGACTCTTCGCCCGTAAACGCGTTCAGATCAGAATCATTCCAACCAGACACGAGGCGGCAGCCTCCGCTAGAAGACTCATGAGGAGTTTTGACTCCCCGCTCTTGTTGGTGATGTCGTACATTTGTCAGTAAAGCATTGTGGTCCTGAACTGGTGCCTTTTGGGAAATGCATGTCACCTGACACAAAATGCCAAGACAAGTTCCCAGAGTAGGACAAACATGGCTTACAGTACACAAGGTGTTCTTGCTTCACTTGATTGTTTGAATTTTGTTTCCTCTCATCGACTGCTGATTTGACTTGTAGATTGAGTTGGTTTCATGGAATTGGTTCGTTTCAGAAGAAAATTGAGTCCACGTACACGTCATTTTTCTGCTTTTCAATGCCACTACACAATACTTTTATTTTCTCTTTGTCTGATGTATTTCAAGTGTTTTAATTGTTATAATTATGGAGATGTCTTTTTGTTTGACTGTATGAAGCGGTGCCCTGGTTGTGAAGGGGAATTGTGGTTTTATTCATTTGAAGAGACAGTCACTTTGCGGTGGGACTGATTTTAAGGTGTCCGGAGACCCTCTCGCTTGCTTCTTTTAGTTTGATTGTATCTCATTCCTTTTTCATACACTGAGACACACACACAATCTCTCAGGCCACCTGTGTTGGGTTTCCTGAAACTTTACTTTTTATTTGGTGACCATTTACCTCAGGTAACGTCCTCCATCCCTCTCTCCCATTCATCTTGGTGCCATTGAGAGCTGCTTGTAGGCCTCATACTCCTCTATGTTCTGGGCGGGTGCACAAGCCCTCGTCTCCATGCACTACAGTCAGTCATTTGATGAAACAACCCCCCCCCCCCCTTTTTTTTTTTCTTTTTTTTTCCCTCTCCCCATTTGGAAACACTAAGTCAGTATTCAGGGATTCAATACTATGCTTCTGCAAAGTAGTTATGCAATCATATTAGTTGAGTTTCTGGGACTAGCATTTTAAACACTCAGTTGGGCAGCCTTCGGTTAGTATTTACAGATGTACGTGAAAAGGGGCACAGGTGCCAACTTTTCAAAACTTATACACAGGTGTGCACACACACACACACACACACACACATACACACACACACACACACACACACACACACAGACAACCACCCTTCAATAGGTCAGTGGCTTTTTCTGAAATAAACAGACAGAACCAGACTATAACACACACCCAACTTGCTTTTCACACAAGGAGAATGAAAAAGGTGCTTTAATGCGATCGCAGTATGTGCACGTGTATGGGTGTGTGAAGAGCACCAGGAGCGTTTAGGCGACATGCTGTGAAAACGGAACGAACCCACACTTTAGCCAGGCAGGCTGGTATCCTTGTGTTCATGGGCAAACACACTTGGGGTAAAAATAAGCTATTAGTGTACAGTGGAAACATACATATTACACATGCAACCAAACCAATATTGGTTTCCTAATGAAAGTCCCCTCCCTGGTCCAGCTGAAAGAGACTGTCACAGGCCTCCAGGAGCTGCACAGAACTGTAAATAAAGTGAATGTTGGATGTAGATCATCAGCATAGCATGAGGTTGGTTGGTGGTTTTTTTGGGGTTTTTTTCGGTTTTGTTTTTTAAGATAATCATGAAGCAAAAAAAAATTTTAACTATTCTATTTTAAGATGTTTCTGTTTATTTTGGATGTTATAAGATTCGGATTGTCTTCATTTATGTCAAGCCCACAAAACAAATCGTTTTTC
Organism: Electrophorus electricus; assembly: GCF_041902795.1. Taxonomy (NCBI): domain Eukaryota; kingdom Metazoa; phylum Chordata; class Actinopteri; order Gymnotiformes; family Gymnotidae; genus Electrophorus; species Electrophorus electricus. The sequence goes on from NC_137499.1 coordinate 20,453,992, forward strand.
CCTCGGTTCATATGAAAGTGCCCAGTCTTTCTTTTACTAGGTACAGAACACACGGACACCCCAGTTTGCCGCTGTGGTGAGAAAGTGTGAACTCTGGCTAAATCCAAAATGCCCCCACCACCCCTAGTGTAGTGGACCACTCTGCTAAAGGCTGAGAAACTGGTCATGTATTACACTAAATGTCCACTAAGGGGGTGGATTTGGCTGCTGTCTTGTGTTCTGTCCATGTAACCCAAGCCAACGTGTGCAAGTTTTATGTTAAACCCTCACTGGCACAGGAAAACCAATTATGAGGCAGTATTCACTTTATTCTCAGACCGTGGGTTCAGCCAGCAGTGTTTTTCCGTTTGTGTTTTTGGTTCTTTCTACCGAACGCGTTACCTCTGCGACAGACCTCTCGTTCTCGGACGTCATGCGCCTCTACGTTACCTAGACTGCTGTTTCTCGCCATCGTCTCTCTATCGCAACCACAGAGTCTTGCCTGCTGATCTAGGATCAGGCCTAGAAGGAGCGCTTGTTAAATACTGTACAGATGAAACATATGCTCTTCCCTTCAATAAAGTGAATTCTGTCAGACCTGTTGCTCTTGCGCCGTTCATGCTGATCTCATATCTATCCCAGTCTTACTTTTACACAAGCCACAGAGGACCAGAATTGTATTTGGATCACTTCATGGATATTTGTGTTTGTTACTGAGGGCTAAAAAGATGGATAAATACAATGGGGGGGGGTTTCATAGTCTAGCCTGGAGTAGAGTTTATGCAGGTAGAGGGGTGGGGAAGTACTTTCTACCAGGTGGTATTAGGGAAATTTAGCCTACGGGGTGAAGGAGCGGTGCTCTCAAACGCTGGTGGATCTGCAGATGCAGCGTTTATGGTATAATGTGATTAAGGACAGACACACATGATCTTCAGTGTCCACTGTATGGTCAGGAGTGTGGTATGGTGAGGATTGGTAGAGAAGGGTTTGCCCTCCTCAGTCTGGCTATGGATGAGGTGTTGAGGTTCCAGGTGAGGTCTTCTATGGATGAGGTGTTGAGGTTCCAGGTGACATTCTCTATGGATGAAGCGTTGAGGTTCCAGGTGATGTCCTCTAGGCTATGAGGGGTTGAAGGAAACAAAACAAGGGTGTGTGTAAGTGCAGGAGATTGTTGTATATTGTCGTATGGAGTGAGGTCTATTAGTCAAGAGCTCAGTGCTCAATTCCTGAATTCAAATGTAAGTATGTACTCAGTAAAGTAATGCAAATTACTGCTGGGCACACAGTGCCAAGTTAAATCATGGCATAGGACATTTCAAATAAAATTCAGAGATTATTCACTGGGAATGTTCATTGTGACACAATTGTGTTAAACTGTTTATCCAACAAACTGACATGATCCCATCACTCCAATGATAATGCTGCCCTCAACCTGACCATTCTGTTTACCTTTTAACATGCACCTTTTACATTTTACACACTTTTCTACACGTGACCCTAACCTATATTTCTCACCACACAGTTTGAAAAGAGTTAGCTGTGTTTTATTTCTTCTCGCCTGGTGTATTGCAATGCCGTGTATCTTGGAATAAGCCAGTCATCTATTATTTCATCCTGTACAACCGTTAAGGACTCCCAATCAGTCCCTGAATTCAGTCCATTCCAGGTGCCAAAACACTACACTGCTGACATGTTTGCAGCTTGTTCAGAATTCAGCAGTCTGTCTTGTCTGTCTTCAGGTACAAAAAGACATATTACCCCAATGTTGGCATCCCCTCGCTGGCTTCCTGTACAGAACAGGATATAATATAGACATCTTCTTGTTTATATTATTATACTGTATGCTTGTGTCCATAGGCTGCTCCACGAACTCTAGACTCTTCCTTGCACTCACTCCTAACAGTTCCCTGATCCAGGCTCAATCTGAAAGGAGAACGTCATTTTCTCAACTGCAGCACCGAGACTTGGGATCAGTTTACAGGTTGACCCTTAGACAAGCTTCAAGTGAGTCTCTTTTTAAATCTAAACTTAAGAAGTACTTTTATTCTCTGGCTTTTGAAAGTAGCTGAGTGTATTGCGTAAGTGGGAGCAACATTCATTTACTGCGACTTGCATACAGCCCTTTGGACAATGCTGTTTGTTTATAAATGTGCTGTGTAAATAAAATGAACTTAACCTTCCCGTTACATCACTGTCCTTTTTTCACTGTGTAGCAGGAGTTGAATCCCCTCTTTAAATAAACGTTCCCTCTCTTAGAAGATCCAGTGAAATGGTCCCTGGTGTATCTTATCTGCTTTCACACTTTGTCATTGCCTCTATCTCCCCTGCGCTGAGTCCCTGCTGCAGGTGCTCCTGTACTAAGGACTCCCAGCCAGTTCCCGATTTCACTCCATCCCAGGTGCCAGCACACCTGTCACAGGTTATCCGCACCCTGTAGGTGAGATGGTCCTGCCTGACCTACGGCTCCTTGTGGAGCAAAGGAGGACCTAGTGCATAGTGGTGGATTTGAGTTTCTTCAGGAGGGTCTAGTCACTCCCCTGTGGGCATAATTTTATGAAAGACACAGTTCTCTGGTTTCAGTTGACCTTTGACCTGCCAGGGCATGCTCACACTGATAGTGCTTTTAGTTATCAGACACTGTAGACCAGTTCCTGCTGCTGACTCGTGCTGAATTGTTGTGCTCTCATTCTGCCAATACCGCATTGGAGAAATAGCCCTACCTGCATGAATAATGTTTTACTGAGTGACTGAGCTGAGTGTATGCATCTGTATTGCCTGGTGCAGGAGGTGGAGAGTTGTTTAGCCAAAGGATTTCTGGAATCCAAAGGGAATCCAACGCTGTTATCGGCCTTTAGGAAGTTTCAGTCGTCTCCTTTTATCTACACTCACATACCAAAGTTGCATTTCAATAATACAAATTTATAGTTGCATGATCAAACATTAAGGTTGAATCGGGTAGATTATAAAGTTCAACTTAAGGAAAAAGGTTTTTTTCCGAGACATAAATGTTTCTTGAATCT
>NC_137499.1:20461990-20506990 GCF_041902795.1 Electrophorus electricus
ACCAACTGCATTGGTTGTGACAAATTCTACTCTTGGTGGCATCAGCATTAAAAGACATTCAATTATACCATTGTGAACCATCTGGAAGTTGAAGGGCTCTCCCTCATAGGTGTCATTCAAATGCTTCATGGCAATAATCAGACATAACTCCAAGATGGAAAGACCTGGAAAAAGTGAACAAACACCCACATTAGCCTGTCAGAAGTCATTTTTGTTTGCACCAGAATCTTGGCCTAAACAAATAAGGCTCAGACTTGTCAGATCAAGGTTGGAACCAGAGGTGTATACCTTCAGCTGGAAAAGGGACACATGCTGCCATGGCATTTAGCCTCAACCAGCTGAATTCACCAGTGACGTCTACCTTGAACCAGTAAGCATATCCAGGTTGGAACAAAAACCTGAACCGTAATTCCACCTCTGGTTGGAATTAAGCGCAGTAAGTAAAAATATTCTCCCAAATAGAAATATTTTAAATTTAGAGCATCTATTTGCAAGAAATCACAACTGGTCAAATTTTTTTTTAAGAGGAAGTGCTTTCAGACCTCAAAGAATGCAAAGAAAAATTCATATTTATTTTTAAAACAATACTATTTTAGGAAGAGTCCAAAAACCAATATTTGGTGGAATACCCCCAATTTTCAATCCCAGCTTTCATGTGTCTCGGCCTGCTCTCCACCAGTCTCTCACATCACCTATTAAATAAGATTTGGGTCATGTGATCACCTAATCACTACCTCCATAAATAGAATGATGTGTGAATGTGTTGGAATTTCACACACACTGGAATGGAATGGCTGTCACATGTAGGAGGTGCGCCGGTGTGGAGCGGCTCCGTTCACACACGTAGAAGTACCAATGTGGAGCAGCTCTCTTCATTTTGTTCCACAGCTGTATGTATATACAGCCCTAGTTGTGCCGTGGGGGTTCTTTTTCGTTCCACAGGTTGGAGAGGTACATCACAAACACGAGCAATAATTCCACTTACATCATCCACTCTCAGCCTGTCTTTAAAGCTCTGTTGGTATACATGGATTTTTTTGTGCAGTTGGCTCAGATTTATCTAGACTGGTTTGCGCATACAGTATTCTCTCACCATGGAGGATGTTAGCTTTTGTATCAGCGTTGCTCATCCGACTGGCCTCCAATATGTCCGCAGCTCTTAGAGTTGGGTTTGAGACTGACACACGACTCACTGCCAGTAGCTGAGAACACACACACACACACACACACACACACACACACACACAAAGTGTTTAGATTCAGGTGTTTCAGGAGAATGAACGGCAACACAGCACTGACGGATCTGGATAGCTGCGCTCACCAGAAGTAAGTGTAGCGAGCGGAAATCTGTGCTGGAGTTAAAATGCTTCCGTAAAATCTCATCCACCGACTTATCCTCACACAGTTTCTGCGAGAGAAAGAGAGGCATCGAGGTCAATCCCTGACAGACACCAAGGACAGATCCCAATTTTTCACTCAACTGTATTCATCACCCATTCCCAATTTGCAACATCACGAGCCTGGGAGACCAAGCACTACCTCCGAAGCGTGCATTTGCATTGGACTCCCAGCTTCAGATGGCATACGGCATGGCTGAGATTCGAGCCAAGGCTATAAGGCACGTTGCACGTGTACTGCTCAAAACAAGAGCTGACCCAGTTCTTATCCTACAGCGTGTTGCTGTTGGGTGTTGTACCAAGATGCTGACGTTCCAGTCCTGCGAGAACTTGCTGTCAGGGAAGTCGTCCGGCAAGCTGAGCTTGGAGCGAAATGCGTCTCGGTACTGGCAGAAGGACAGAGAGCTCAGAAGGTGTATCTGTCTGTGGGAGAAGCGTGACTTCACTCGTTTTTCTAAGAGTTCCAGTACATCCTGCAAACACACACAGTTTCAAGTGGTCAAACACGCACCGTCATGCTACTCGAAAAATCACTGTTTATTCACCCAGATGGATACAGCTATAAGGTGTGTGTGCGCGCGCACACACAGTGTGTTACTGTAAAACCACACACCAGTCTGCAGGTGAGCCCCACCACAGTCACTGGAGTCTGAGCTGACTGAGACACATCCAGCAGGTTATAGAGCAACGTCTGGTTCTTATGATGTGCAAACAGATCAAACTCCTCCAGAATGAAAAACACCGGACGACTACTGCTCTTATCACCTTTAGAGAGAGATGGAGAGATCTATACAGGTGGTGTAAATGTGGTATACATATACTACATAGATGCACTATATATCTGTATAAGGTAGTATAGATGCACTATTAGTTACTGTACTGTATAATGTGAGAATTACAGGTAAATGGCTACTGTAGTACTTTACTGTACTGTGTGAAAGACAAGTAAATGTTTTTTTCTGTGTGAGAGACTGACTGCAGTCACAATAATGTCATAGTGAGCCAGTAGTCTACTACCAACCTTTCTTAAGAGCCTCCAACAAAAACACCAGATTCTCTGCAAAGCTCCCCTGCACAATAAAGCAGAGACCCATGACCATCTGGCTTACCCAATCCAGAACCATCAGAGACCAAAACGCACGCAAGATGAGCACCTGGCGTGCTCTAGCCCACTCACAAATACTCTGTCTCCAACAACGTTCTCCAGGTGGAGCTGGCGGGTGATCTCCCTCAGAGCGATCCGGTCATCTGTCTGCAGCAGACCTGCATGGCGAGGCGTGACGACGGGATGGTAGTGAGGGGTGGGGCAGCTGTCAGAAGGAACCTTCGCCATGGTGGCGACAGCCACAGCCGAGGGCCGGCCAAGCACGCCGGACATCACTCACCGCTCAGCTGAACGAGCAGAACGTTTTTCTTCACCTCCTGCAGGTCCAGCAGCTCTCTCAGAGCACAGCTCAACAGCTACACAGATACATGACAGACACTCAGAAATGACACACCCTTTAGAATGAATATTCACTGAATATCTGTGAAATTGGCATGCAATTATCATAACTCCATCATGTATTTTACGTGCGTGTTATTTGCAAACAAAAATGCTTGTGTAGATCAAACAATACACATTTTTCTGCATACAGAATTTCTGGAAAATTAATTATTTGAAAATAAGCAAATGTGTAGAGATCTGTTAGAAAATCTGTCATCTTGAATACAGCACGAGTGCCACAAAGTGGTGATAGTGTGTGAAACGTCAGCCAAAGAAGGAGAGACGGACAGACAGTTGTCATGCTGGGCCTGTATGACAGCAGAAGGAGCAGCACAGCTGGGTGTTGTGGGTGGAGACAAAGAGGCTCATACCATAGTCTTGCCAGCTCCACGTGGACCCACGATGAGAACTGAATTACTCTCACCGTGAACCGCTGTCCTCCGCAAAAGCTCCAGCAGGTGCCTAACCACAAAAACACAGTCACATGTCACACACTGCTGTGCATCACATCTCAAATACTAGACACATCACAGTTCAGATACTTCTGCAACACACACAGGTCTGCCGTCACATAATTTGCTCACGTACACACGCACATTTTCTGCAACCAGTAAAGGATTTTCATCAAATATACAGTGTATTCTATTTTAAACCCCACTTGTATTGTGATTCCAGCCCCATCGGTTTATCTGGAAGCCGCTGGTGACAAAACCGCTCCCTCAATATTCTTTGGACCTGCGACAAAGCGAGATGAATCAGTATCTTAAATCAATATTAAAAAAGTTTCACACAAAAACAACTATCCTACATGTTGTTTCACAACATCCTACATGCACCTCTGGATGCAAATACCTAGGACACAAGCACTGACCTCAGATACACATTCTCCAGCTGCCGAGCAGTTTGCCCCGGACTTGTGCTTACTCATCATACTGTAGAAGGAAAACGAAACCTGTTAAAGGACCAATAACGGATCGATTTACAACTGGAGCTACTGCAAGGCTTTCCTCAAAAGAAATATTTTTAAAAACCCTGAACACAACGCCAGAGCACACACGACAGAGACAGCTAAAGGTTAGGTGGGTAGCTAAGCTAACCTAGCGTACTAGCTGTAGCGAAACGTGTAGCTGAATTAGCCAGCAAATAGCGACCAACACGCGGAAAGACAAACCCAAACCGTCCACTGACGGGAATTTGACCGCTGCGGATTAAAAAAATAAAAATAAAACACGGAAAACGCAGCCAGCCAAGCAGCCAGCTAGCGTTAGCTGTCGCCCAACGGGTTAACTACACAAACCGAGCCCCAGGCGCGTTCTGAAAGCCTCAGGGCAGTCGCGCGAGGAAAAAAGTCGCGCGCAAGTCCGAAAAAAAAAAATGCGCGAGCGAGAAACGAAGACGCGGCGCACCCAAAAGTACTTCCGGCTTTACTCGTAATAACTCGAAGGCGGAGTGGGACGCGACCGGGACCTCGTAGCTACACAAGCGCATCGATGTGTCTAGTTTCACTGCAGACGCTATAACAGCGCTTGAACTATAGTAACTTATAGTCACTAGTAACTGAAATCTGCTGGTTTTAAAGCGGTGTGAGATGGTCCAGAATGATGAACCTGCGTGCCGCTACATGGCACTGTGCAGTACGTGTTCGTGATTACTTACTAATTAACGCTCACTGGTAACGGTTGGCTCACAAAGTCCATGTAGATTTTCCACAGGAGTGCTCGGCCTGGGATTTATACGCCTGCCTCAGACGTCGATCCTGCAACATTTTCCAGACTCGGTGTATTCAACGCTATCTGTGGCTCCAATAAACACCCGTAATTAAAACACACCGACATGAAATACCAACAATGAACGCATCGCATTGGCCTCCTTCACAAGGTTCTCGCGGAGCAGTCCGTCACGCGCGAGCTCGCGCCCCGCCGTCACGCCCCCGGTGCATTCTGGTCCAAAGCGTCTCCTCCTGGCTTCCTCGCGGGGGCGCAGGCGCGAGGCGCAGCTCCGTCCTTCCATCCCAGAGCGCCGCCGAGCAGCAGAACGCAGGAGGCAGTTGACGGGGGAAGCGTTTTATTTTCGTTTTTTAAAGGGACAGGGTCGACTTGCGACGCGCCGAGACGGACTTTTCCCTCGCCGCTAACCTCCCAGGGACGCGAAACAAGTCGGAGCGATGCGTCGGACGGTTGTTATGAGGTAAAAAAAATATTGAGGGAGAGGGATCCCAAAAAAGCCTCTCCTGCTCTCGCTGTTTCTCTGAGGTAACTACACTAGCTAGCCTTGGCTAGCATTAGCTCCCCTTTCCCCGTTTCTGCCTTCGCTTGGCCCTGGTTTGAGACGTTTTACTGGACAGGGTTCCCCCCAGTTTAAATCCACCAGCCTCGGCTAAAAAAAAAAACAACAACTTCGCCGTTCTTGCGGGTTATGGTGGCCAGCGTCTTGCACCAAGGGAACAACAAGGTACGTATGTGATCGAATTGGAGTTGTTTTGTTTGTGTTTAATAGTCGTGGTTTTTCTCTCTCTCTCTCTCTCTCATGGGTCAGGCCACCCAGCTAGCTAACCGTTAGCATAACGAATGTTAGCCAGCGAGCTAAGCAGCAGTTTTGCTTATTTGTTGTAGCTGCTGTCGGTGTCGACTTAATTTGCTAGCTACATCAAGCTGGTCTTTTTTTCTCATTGTCAGATCCTCGGAGATATCAGTTTTATCCCGCGTCGAATTCAACGAACCCCAACGCAATCCGTCTGCCTTCTTCTGTGTGGTGTACTTTTCAGATACGGCCTTATTTGTATTCTTAATTATCATGTTGGCTGAGGTTTGGATAACTGGCTAGCTTGAAAGGTTAGCTGCTCGGCCAATGTAGTTGTAAGCTAGCAGCTAGCTCACTGTACAACTCAGCCCTAGATTGTCAGCCATACAGCCTGCCAGCTACCTTGATTGGATTTTTTTTCTTAATGCCACCATTCTTATTAAAGTGATATTTCGGAAGTTGCTGTCAGTTTGAAATGCCCAATGAGTTGAGGAATCTGTTTTAGCACACTATTGCTAGCTAATCACTGGAAATGAACGTTATACGTTTGGTGTCAGCCCATTACTGAGTGGGAAGCTAATAACCATGCTGCACTTATCGCCAGGATTTGATAGCTGAAGAAATCAGTCAACAGCCGACCAGCTAGTTAGGTCTGTCTCGAATAGCATAGACAGCAGACCTGCTAGTTAGTCTGTAGTAATTAATCATTTTGAAAATGTTCTTCATGCAATATTGCATGTTTTCTTTTATAGATTTCGTACTATATGGCCAAATAAATAGGATAATACTCTGTCCAATCGCTAAATTGATGTTTAAAAAAATATTTGGTGCATGTTGCATCCCTTAAATGATGTCGCTTTGTTACGGTTATGAGTCTACTGTATCCTTGCGTATGTTAAACAGCTTGGCTTCAAATTGAACCGTTTACCAATTTAAAAACGTTATCGTTGTGATTTGTCAGGGATTCAAAGACACTATTGACAATACTTAACTAACCTAAAGAACTACAAGTCGATTGAAAACCTGTTATGCTTCACTTTAGTAACGAGGTGATTGGCAGTCATTGAGGTCATGAAGTAGTTTGGTTATGGGTCCTCTCTGGCTACAAGAAGTTTTCAGTTGCGAATACCCTCTGAATCTGTAAAGTGGTCAAAGATTAGACTTCATCTGTGTCTGTACAGCCCTTTTCACTAGTTATTTTCAGTATACCGCATACGGCTTGGAACTGGTAAGCAGCAATGAAAGCAGCAATATATTGTCAAGCCAAATCATGGGTGAGGATGTAGGCCTATTTCAGCTCAGCTGGTGCATCTATATTGAATCATGTATCAGGCCTAAAGCATACAGAGAAAGATATGCTGAATGGAAAACCGGGAAACCATTTTTCAAAAATATGACCTGTCTACAGACTGACGGTGTCATCCCAGAGCTGTATAGGTCCTAAGACTCAACAAGAAGTCCATATCACCATGCATGGGCCCCAGATGCTGACTCTGACAGTTGGGGCCTGTGTGATTATTTGCACATCATTACTATAGATATATATTTACTATAGGTATATTTAGGAACAGGTTCTATGAGATCTATATGTTTATGCGATCCTAAAGGCAATATTTGTTCATAGCACCACTGTACTTTAGCAGCGGTGCAATATTTCAGCTTTACATTTTCAATGTGCAATACCTCAGCTATACACATTTTATGTTTCTATAAATTGTATTTTCTATTTCTGATTATTATTCTGATTTTGCTCAGTTTGTGATTATTTGTTTACATGTGAGTATGCCATCAGGATTGCTGCTCAAAATGAAGAATTCTATTTCTAATATGGCTATTTAGTGCAGTTCATGTTTGATCCAGTAAGCATATTTTTCTCAGTTCAAACAAAACTTCACAATTGTGTACTAGAGCATAAGTGGCAAAACACTAGTCCATGGGCCATATGCATTCCAGTATGGACCTCTTGTTTTTACTTCTTCATTTCAATGAGAGATCGGTTTTGTTCATAATTTCATAGTCTAGAGATTTTCAACTCTAGACCTCATATCTACAACCCAGTCCTTGATTTTATGTTGTAGACCATAGGTAATTAAATCACAACCATGGAGGTCCAGATTTGGCAGATTTTTCAACTTCCCTTTCCCTAGCAGTCAAGTGAGACGATAAGCATGCAGTCACTTAAATTAACTGTTACATTAACTACAAGTGATTTCTAAGTCCAGAACCTAAACTTAGTTTTAAACTCCAGAGTTGAAGACCACCATTGTAGACTGTACACATGAAGGTATTTTCATTGTGCAACCATTCAAGGTACATTTTACCTCCCCAGCTGAAATGACCACATTTTTGTCCGTCTCCCTGGTTTTCAGTAAGAATCTGCATGCTTTTTATTGCCAGGATTATGCACACTGCTGAAATGTGTTTTTGATTATTTCCTAATATCAGGAGGTGTTGGAGAAAAACCTGGCGTTCTGAATCCTATAACAGCATCTCAGAAACCTGACCTGTAACTCCCGTGAGGTTATTTGCATGCAGAGGCCTTTGACTGTAGCCCAGTGCTGGTCCATTACAGTGCCTGTGTTATGGCAGGTTAATGAAGGGTAGAGTGGTGATAACCGTGTCCTTGGCCTGACAAGCCTCCTGCTCAGCAGCTCATTCTGGCCACTTGTGAGTCAGCAACTGAGACTTGGATTAACTGGTGACACAGTGTGGCCCTTTGAAACTCAAGGCCAGCACACACACATTCCATACTGGGACTGTCCAGAGGAGCTGATCCAGGATAAACTTCCCTTTGTTAGGATAGTTTGCATAAGGATGTGAAACATTGACATGGAACTAGATGCATGTTTCTATTCTTAATTTAAGGAATGAGAGCCCTGATAAATTTTCTCACATGTGGACCTCTGGTCCTCTCACACATGTCCTGCACTATTCCCAGATACATACACAGGATGACAACTGTAGAAAATAATAGTGATATGTGAAAATACTTTATTGTTTTCTGTTGTGGTCCTCAGACTTCTCTGATGAGTGATGCTTTTGAGAAGCTATTGTTAGGTGCACTATTATTAGGTACATAGGATTTGCCTTACTCTTGCCAGATATTCAAATCCTCAGCTTTTAACCAACGAAGAAACAGGCAAAAATCCCAAGCTATCACCAAATCCACATATTGCAGTCACACATGCAGCTGACTGGATCAGTGTAGCTTTCAGTTAGGTTTTTAATCATTAAATTGACATAAGATAGGTTGTGATGCTATTTCACACAAGCATCACCTCCTGACTGGTCATCCTACAGGCCAGTGTCGGTGGTGAAACCCCTGAGTAAAACTTCAACAAGTCCGTCTGTGGGACTTTGGCTATGGCTACCTGTACAGACTACTAATGGGCTGGGCATTGTCAGGGGGTGAATTCACTTGGCGTGACCAAGCATTCTCATTCTACATCTTATTTCAGTAAAGTTCCATATTGATATCAAAAACTGTTCAAGCTTCTTTAATGTAGAGGAGTGTAACGTTTGATCAGAAACCACAGTTTAGTTGTACAGTGTGTAATAGCAAATACTGTTGTTCATTCAGGCATCCATGCCTTTGGACAGAAAGCTATTAGAATGTTGTTAGCTAGCTACATTGTACAGTCCTTTGTTGCACAGGGCTTTTAGACACTGATAGAATTATACTTCTTCATAACAACAGCTCTAAGCGCAGCGCAGACCTCACGTTATGTTCTATGAAAACGAGTAGGTTTAGTGTCGATGTTTGTACGTTCTCAAATAATTTGCCTAAATTACAACCAAAGCATGTTAGCCAAGCATTAAAGCAAATGCACTATTGTATATACCTGATAGCTAGAGTATGTGTTTAGTTTGCGGTATTTTGTTTTATAGTAAAATGTTTCTCTTGTGCCAGCTAGCTAGCTTGAAAGCTAGCACTGAAGGTGGATAACGGTCAGCGTGAACTAAAGGACAGTTTTACTGTAGCTGTCTTTTTTCCCTAAGAAATACTGTTTAGAATGTATAATGGTAAATGGGATATTTCTTTAGGCGGCCAGGGCTGGGTTTTTTTGTTGTTGTTTTTTGTCAGGGAGGCAAGGATGGTGGGCCAGTGGGGAAGGTATGGGGGGGGGATAACAGCAGGTGAATGAGAGGGAAGCAGTCACCTTTGGTTTCTGAAGAGATGATTGTAGGAGAGGAGAATGACCAAGGCAGCCTTATTGTGTCAGCATGTAACATTTGCATGAATAAATTGTTTTGAGTTCCATAACTCCAATCCCACACTCACAGCTACTCATCTGGGTCTGCTTCATTGACAAAAGGGAAATATTTTCTTAATATGGAAATATATTTCCATTTTTTGTGATTTTAGGAAAATATTTCCATTTTTGATTCAGTTCATTAAAATGATATCTAAACTAATATCATCATCCTCTAGAACCTTTTGATTGCTATGATGAAATATGGAAGTAATTCAGTTTGTTATTGTACACTAAAGCCTGTATAACTAACAGTCAATTTTTTAATATCAGTAAGCCTTAGTTGTGTTCTGACAGCACTGAAGCGAGGGAACGTACCCTTCATTCAACCCCTACCGTAATCGCCAGCTGGGTTTTAAAACCCTGTGTTTGGAAGCAGAAGCGTCATTGAGTGCTACTCAAGAGAAACACTATAAGGTATAGCTGAAAGTACTGGGGATTTTTATTTATTTATCTACCCCACCCCCCACCCCAACCCTCAAGTGTTTTCACACCCATGCCCAACAACTGTATCTAGGCTAATGCTTTTGAAAACACTTTTTTTGTTGTTTTTTTTGTGGGGACTCTTCAGTGTGCTGTGTCATTGAGATGGCCGTTACCCATGCACCCATTAACCTGGCAAGCCCAGTGTCAACAATGGTAGCTACTCATCATAGAGTGCTTTGTTAGGCAGTGTACAAGACTATGTTCTGTTATTTGTGTAAGTTATTAAAATGGTTTGTTATTAGCACCAAAACTACCCTTTACAGACATGTACTGTTCTCAGATAGCTCTGTTCTTATTGGGAGATATACAGTGTTTATTAATTTTGTTGTTTATTTGTTGTTCATTTTTTAACTTTGAATAATAAAAAATAAAAAGGAATGCTTGCACTTGAGCATTTCTGTTTTGACACACACAAGGTCCCTTCACAAAGGTTTACAAAGTGGAGAATTCGTCAGTGTGGGCCTGGTACCAGCAGTGATACCACTGTGCTTGTTAACAGTTAAAGCCCATCGCATGCAGTACTGCTAAATGTTACCCTGTACTGAACAAATCAAAGGCATCTTGCAGAATAGAACATCTAATAGCTGTTGCATGTTTATCAGCCTTGCTATCTGAAACTAGAGCGTCCACTCCAGTCCTCCCAGGGAGCCATACTGCTTTCCAAACGAGGCTGTATTTTATTGTTCATTTCCTCTGCTTAAATCTGTACCGTACCATTCTGCTAAAGCCCTCGCATATGAAATCGACTTGAAACGAATAATCAATTGTATGCGTTAGATCTGCGGATTTTAATTTTGCGCTGATATATGTGCCGATAGCAGCATCACATGTCTGCCCTTTTGTACCCTCCTGCTTCACTTTGTGTTTGGTAGCGCTCTACAGCATTAGTCATCCACAACAGGAAGAGCGCGGAGAGGATGATTCACCCGGCACTGAGATGTATGCAAGTGGAGCATGCTCTGTCTTCTCCGTAACAAGGCTGTGTCAGGACTGAGGGATTCAGACTGACAAGAAATAGCTTACCCTTCTCCCCCAGAGAAGGCTGCTGCAATTTCCAAACACCTTTAATGATTTTTAGCAAAGTCAATTCCTCTCCACACCGCACACCCACCCTACACCCTGTGAAATTGTTTTTAAAAATGAAAAATATGCATCTGAACCTGTTCTTCCCCCCTTTTCTGACAGTAATCATGCCTTCTCTGACATCACGGCTGTGCGTGTGATGGGAGATTTCAGTTTGAACTGATCTGCCTGGGAGAGGATGAGAGCCATTCACCTGTGGAAGGAGCAGCTTGCTGACCTGGACAGCGGCCTCTTGCGCTGAGAGCGCGGGCCAGCCGTCGCTGCGGCCTCCTGTGGGTTCGCCCTGTAATCATGCACGTTCTTCTGTGAGGTGCGTCCGTTTCGCATATGTAGCCTGGGAACTGCGTCAGGACTCTCTCATGGCTCGACTTGGTCAGAGAGTGACACGGGACACCCCGTCTGCATTTAGTGGCAACGCGATGAGGCTGTCCAGGGGGTCGACCCCACTGTGAGTCTGTCTCACACGCGTCGCCTGCCCCGGAAACCAATCGCCGCAGCGCGACTTCTTTAGAGGAAAGTTGTAGTGCTCCGTCCTCCCGTTTCCGAGAGACACGATGACACGTAGTGTTGGGACAGTGAAGCACGTGTGATCTCTCCAGCGGAGTCGAGCACGAACCCAGAAAAATGAATGGTGGAAAGGAGAGTGAGAGAGGGGAAGGGGAGGGGCAGTCAGCGCCTGCCCAGGTCCCCATTGGCTGGCAACGGAAGGTGGAGCCCACTGGGGTCGTCTATATCAGGTACAGGATACATTATACATCTGTCGTCATCAGCCATTTTTAATAGTGAATGTATGATAACATTTACATTCACCTTAAAAGGTGAGCAGTACAGCATAATTATAGCATAATAATTAGACCAGATGCAGTAATTGGTTCATTAATACAGCAGTTAATTGCTGTAATCTGATTTTCCATCTGTGACAGCCTGAAAGTAGATATTGGGAAAACATGCTTTGCACTGTAGACACATTTCAATTATGATTAAGCAGGTAAATGATTTTTTAAAAAATATTTTATAAACATCGAAGCGCATATTGACACTAGTGTGTGCAACACATACACATAAAATGGATGTGAAATAAACTAATATATGGACTCCTTAACAATACAATAATATATAAGATATTTGTGTGTGCGTACTATATGAAATTATCATAATTTAGTCATCTTATTGTAGTAGTAATATTCTGGAAGTTTATTGGAATTATTATGATGAAAATACTTAGTAATACTTAATTCTGTGGCTGCAGCAGATAGATAAAACTTTGTTGATCCCAAGGGAAATTGCAGAAACTCAATTTTGAGAAAACTCTACTTTCTTATGAATTTTCTTTCTGCATTTATTATACTGCACAAACACAGTTGTTTCAATGTCTCCTTGTGTGCTGCAGTCCCAGTGGTTCAGTGCTGTCCTGCCTGGATCAGGTGAAGTCCTACCTACTCACAGATGGCACCTGTAAGTGTGGCTTGGAGTGTCCACTTATCCTCCCAAAGGTAAGTCCAAACGTCAGACCTATTTTCTGACACCCAACCATTTCTTGTGAATTTGATTCCTTGTAGGGGTCATGGATGTGCACTGATTATCATATACACTAAATGACCATATAAATGAAAACTTCCATGCTGCATTAGACAACCTTTGATCCCATACCTGAACAAGAGTCCTCTGTTATCCTGGTGTTGAAGCTGACCATGTAGACATTTGTTCTCTAGAAAACTGCTCAAGTTTTATGCGTGAACTCTACCTACCGTTGACGCTATGTTGGAGTTCATCTCACAAAGTTGTTCCATGAGATTAATGTCAGGGATTGCTATGTCTTTTAATGTCATGTCACCTAAATGTGCATCCAGCCCTCCTATAACAGGTATTGCACTGTAGGTACTGTAGCGTTATCTTGCCAAAATCACCCAGCCCCTTGGGAGTTCATGGTGGCTCTGAATGGGTGAACCTGGTCTGTTGTGCACTGACATCAAGGCATCTGTAAGTATTAATGGTCCTGGGGTATGTCAGCAGAGTTCCCTCTCCATCTTCCCCACTAGCCTGTACAAATGCATCTCTGGTACCATGGAAAAGCAATTTATTGTTTTAGCTTGGGAACCACTCATGTCTCCCGTGGCTCGCCACCGCGCGCTGCCTCCCACACATCAAACGTTTTGATGCGCCGTCTTTCGTTCTGGTCCATTCATTGAAACTTTCCGTCCTTGAAAAGCTGCAAGCTCTATGGCCTTGGAGATGGTCAAACCCACCCACCTAGCACCCATGGTTATGCCTTTTTCCAATGCCGCTGGATCAGGTCCATTCTCAGTAATCCATTCCCATGCGTATCGAGTGAAGAAGTGGGGTTGCTGTTGCGTGCCCCTAACACAGTTGGGCTGGGGAAAGGTTTCTGCTTTTTCTGGTCACTGAGTATATTAGTTTTACACAGTTTGTTGTATATGCAGGTTGGGTTCTCTTATCTCTTGTTCATGGTGTTATAGATATAGTGTGATTGGTTTTTTTTAACACTTCCTTTTACCCTGAATCCTGATGGAGGAAGACTGAGTTTATTATTAATCCCTTTAGCATTAGTATTGCTTTGGAGCTAAAGTGCTAGAAACCATGACCGCTATTGTACACAAAATAAGTGGTTGTGGTTGTTAATAATAATAATAATATGCTATCCAACTATAAACTGATGTGGTCTTCAGCCAAGTAAGTAACTAAGTAGTTACTAACAGTAGTTTCTGTAGTTACTGACACTATAGTTCATAGGGTTGTTCTTCAAGATTTCATTACAGTCTAAAATCGCAGTGGTGGTTCATTGCAACTGCTTAGTAAACACTCTACATTAGCAAAAGCCCTTCAAGGTAGGCAGAGACAGGGCGTGTTCAGGTGACATAGATTTCACTCTGATCTGTGTAGATATGCTAATCTTCACCCAATTATTTTCTGCAAAGCTCTGCACAGAGGCAGTGTTGCATACAAACACACGGATTGTACAAGTACAGTTAAACGATTCACGTCATGCATTTTATTGAGTTGTGAGTCTGTTGACAAACACAACACTGCTTATGAAATGATTGTTCATAAGAATTTGTGCTGTGAAAATGCTGACAAATCACTTATGTTAAATGGTGAATATTCTGTGAGTGTTTTGACAAGTGTTCATGTAGCCTGACAAATTCTAGTTGTTCTTGCAGAAATTGTTGTGGCTCTCGGTCTTCAATACACTGTTAATTACAATAATCCTGCAATAATGATCACGCATGTCACGTATGCGTCACATTTCAGATCGTCAGTCCTATGACCTATTCAGGCTTTTCAGGGCTGCGACAACTGTTTTGATAAATCAGTTAATCTGTCATTTACTACTTTGATTAATCTTAGATTTAGTTTTTGTAAAATGAGAAATCTGTCAACAGTTTTATCACATTAAGAAATTCTCTCTTAACAAAATGCAGATGTTATGTTATGAATCACATTTAAAAGAATGAAGCATATATATAGAATGTTCTTCCTTTGTAGCGGCCTGCTCTGTAAAGTTTATTGGGTCCTCCAAACCTGTACCTCTTGGACATCTCTAAAACATTATATTTTTCATATGTTAAGTGTAAAATATGTTAAATGTGAAATATCAAAATACAACCTTAACAAAAATGTATTTTTTGAAAAATGTCATCACCAAAGAATTCCAAACCCTTCACCACAAAATTCTAAACCCTTGTTTCTGGCCAAAAACTCTCAAACTGTTAAGTTATTTAGCCCACATTTGTTAGTATCAGTTTTCAGCAGCATTTCAAGTGGTCATGCACTACTGTCATGGTTCTGTACCATGCAAGTTTGTTTATTAAATTGTCTTCCTAAAGGTGTTGAATTCTTCATCTTTGATCTTACTTGCTGTGCAGTAAACTTAATAATTGATAAGAAAACTCATTGCCAACAATAATTTTGATGTCATTAATTAGTTGTTGCATATCCCAAAAAAATTTTTGAATACATTTACATTACCTTCTCTTACTAAAATAAATAGGTCACTGCATTGATATTCAGAATCCGAGAGAGTGTACACTCACGTGCTGATGTGCAATTTGAGAAGGCGGGGCTTATGTGTTTAAGAATGTCCGTTTCTGCAGGTTTTTAATTTCGATCCTGGGGCCGTTGTCAAGCAGAGGACTGCGGAGGATGTTAAGGCTGATGAAGACGTCACAAAGCTCTGTATCCACAAGAGAAAGCTCATCGCTGTGGCCACTCTGCACAAGAGCATGGAGCTCCCTCACCCCTCCCTAACACTGACCGGATCCAGTGCAGGCACAAGTGCGATATCTTGTTTCCTATTTAACACTTGATCATACATACTTGGAGTATTAATACTTACTGGAGGTCAACATGCCTCGTCTTTTAATTTGTGTATTATTTATCATGTTACCATTTGATAAACACATTTCAAATCATTACAGTGTTATAGATCTCAAGTTATATAATGCCTGTGTAATTTAAAATTGTGAGCTAAACAGGGTTTTATTCTCTTATAATGAAACCAAACTGTTATTCATCCTGTACTTTTCCTAGCAGGTGTGACCTCCATAGCCCCTACCATCCAGCGGTCTGCAACCCCTCGAGCAATAAGGAATAAGTCCCATGAGGGGCTGACTAACTCGACGCTGCCAGACTGCAAGAACCCGTTCAAGATGATGATGGCAGCGGGACAGCGGCACTACTCTGCAGACATGAGCGGCACTCAGCACCCGGAACACTATTCCGGATACCCTCGGCAGAGGCTGGGCAACAGCGATCCGGGGCCCAAGTCCCCATACCGCAGCGGCCCCGGAGGCATGCTTAGCCCCTCGTCGGGCTCGCAGATCTACGGAGACGGCTCTGTGTCCCCCAGAACGGACCCCTTGGGCGGTCCAGATGGGTTTGTGCGAAGCAATGCCTGTGGCTTCCAAGGGGCAGGAAGTCCCAGCCCGATTCATGGCAACAGCAGGACGCCCCTGTCTCCTCCTGGCATCCTGATCCACGGTTCTTCTGCTTCCCAGCTGGCCTGTGCCATGGCTGGAAGGACTAACACGCCTCTATCGCCACCAGTCCCAAACAAAAGCCCAATCATGAAAAAGCCACATTGTAACGTCAACTATCCGCCTAGCATGGAAATGACAAGAGCAGTATTTCATCATAAGGCCCAATCTGCACCTCACCCTGTTCCTCCCTCTGCTATTCCCCCATCATGCGCCCTCCAGAAAAAGCAGATGACCTCAGAGAAAGACCCTCTGGGGATCCTAGACCCCATTCCCAGCAAACCCATCATTCAGAGTCCCATGACGAACCCAAGCCCATCCAACTTCCAGCCCAATGCCCACGCTCAGGTACCAATGTTGAATGTAAACATCCCTCCTGCCATAGTCCCGCTGCCAAGCAACCTTCCCTTACCAACCGTTAAACCTGGGCCAGTAGGTCATGGTGGGCACATGCAGAGGAC
The DNA here is from genome assembly GCF_041902795.1 of Electrophorus electricus. NCBI lineage: Eukaryota > Metazoa > Chordata > Actinopteri > Gymnotiformes > Gymnotidae > Electrophorus > Electrophorus electricus. Next base: position 20,478,671 of record NC_137499.1, read on the forward strand.
TCAGCATGGGGTCGCCACCTCCATCTCCCCCTCACCCGTTACATCCCCTGTGCACATGTCCGGGCCTGCGCTGGGCCGTGTGGAGGCCTCACCACAGCGCTCCCGGTCCTCTTCCACCTCCTCGGACCATGGAAGCTTCGCCCTGCCCTCGGGGCCTCAGGGCCCCTGTGTGAGCATGAAGGTCCCGCCACGATCTCCTCGCTCCTCCATGGGCTCCCCCAGACCCACCATGCCTTCCAGTCCATCTGCCAAGCCCGAAACACTCCACCAGTACAAAGATCCCAACCAGGTTCTGGTGGGGATGAGCAATGCGATCAGCAGTCAGCACAACCCCATGTTTCCCCCAGTGTCAGGCAGCAGTGCCCCCCAGAAGAACCACCCAGGACTCCTCGGAATGCCCCTTAACCAGATCCTCAACCAACACAACGCTGCCTCCTTCCCCGCCAGCAGTCTACTCTCTGCAGCAGCCAAAGCACAGCTAGCAAATCAAAACAAACTTGGTGGTAGCAGTGGTGGGATGGGTGGTGCAGGGACTGGCATGGGCATTGGGCCAGCCATGGGTGCTGGTGCCGCAGGCATGGCCGGGGGTGGTAATAGCGGGAGCGGAAGCAGTGGGCTGCCTTGCTCTCTTGGAGGTGGGGGAGGTAGCAGGGTCATGGAAGGGCCCAGTGCTTTAAATCCTATGTTGCCACCCAGTTCGTCCATGTTGATGCCCATGCCCGAGGGCCAGAGCGGGCGTGCGGCACTGCGGGACAAGCTAATGGCCCAGCAGCGCGACCCTCTCCGCAAACGCAAGCAGCTTCCCTCCAGCGGAAACCACGACACCATGGTCTTCAGCATGCTGAAGCCCGACACGGCCGGCCCCAGGCCGCCTTGCCCACCCCCAGAGCAGATGAGGAAAGTTCCCAGGCTTGGAGGCCTACCACCCAACACCTCCATGGCCCAGCTGCTCCAGTCAATGAGCACCCAGGGCTCCCACATGGCCAGGGGCAGTCGGACGCTGCCTACAGGCCCCGGTCAGTTGCACTTCGGCGAGGGTGTTATTCCTCCTGGCGTCGCCCAACAGAACATGCAGTTACAACAGCGGCTCCACACCCAGGCAGACCCGATGCACTGTACTGGAATGGAGCCTGGTCCACAGGGCCCTCCGGCGCAGTTCCCAGGGATGATGAACCAGATGCAGGCCGTGGTTATGGGGAGCTGTGGGCCTTTGGGCCAAAGTGGACAGGTTCCTCTGGGACACCCAGCCATGGGTCACCCGAACACTCACCTACACCAACATCCTCCTCATGGTCACATCCGACCAAATATGTCCTGTATGGTACCCAGCAACAGTGATGCTAGCTGTGCTCAAGCCATGTCTGATGCAGGTAAGAACCAAGGTGTAACTTTTTTTCTGTTTTTGATGATTCAAGACAAACTCAATATTACCGTTTAGCTGATTACTTCAGAGACCTAAATGTGTTTGCTTCTGAGAATAGCATCTTATTACTGAATTGATTACAGTGTCTCTTTAGGCTCTTGGTCAGCTGGAATGTTTTTCAAATAATGATTGTTTAAACATATATTTAGTAAAGACTTGCTGTCAGTTGGTAATTGTGCACAAATCAGTGTGTTACTGCTGATCTACATTTACATTGATGTTACATCCATCAAGAAGCCATTTTTAAATATTAAGATGTAAAGGATAATTAATGGTCTTTGTTTGAGGCTAATTTTAGAGTATAGAATACTAGTTTTGTTGGTGATTTGGAAACATTTGGGTTAGAAAATAAATGTCTTTTTTATTAAAAAATGATGGTTATGGTACATCAACAAAAGTTGAACCTCAGAAACACAATTTATATTATTTGAATCTCCTCTGGGTTGTTAAACCTTGGAAGTTTAACCTTATTGTTTTTCCACAAAACTGACCCTTTTTCTATTTTACTGATGGAGGCCTGTATTTATTGATACAGCTAGCAGGTTATGTGACCACTGTAGCCTGATTTCACCCTCTCCAGTGTGTCTAGCGAATTGACTGATTTCCCATTGAGGAATCATGTTTTTGCATGGAATGCTGCTCTAGCTAACTGCAGTGTTGTCTGTGCTCGAGGGCCACTGTTCTAAGACGGTGGTTCCTGGTTCCCCCACACTGCACATTTCTGTGGTTCAGCCCTGCTGACCCCCATTCATCAGGTAATTATCAAGCCTGCGTGAGTTGAGTCAGGTGTGTTGGTATGGAGTAGGCTTGGGATTCAACCCGAGCACTGGGATGGAGAACTGCTGCTTTAGGGCCCAGTGGCAGTGGGAAGAAATCATTTATCAGCAACACTTAAGTCAAAGTGACGTTCTCTGGCTACTTAACCACTAACTCCATGAAATGGATCCCAATTCATTTTTTCAGTCAGTTTTTTAATTTTTGTTTATCTGGGTTCCTCCATCAGCATCCCCACAATCAGATCAAGGACCGATGAGTCATTTGGGCAGCCAGTTGCTGTGGAGAAAGCGTTCTCCAAGCCGAGCGTGGCTTCTTAAAGCTGTGGGAGGTCATGTGATCAGGCTGCAGGCAGTTGTAGGAGGATGTAGATGAGGATTTATTGGTGATGTAAGAGATGAGGGTTTGAAGATAAGGCAGTTAACACTAATGGTCATGCTCTCTTTGGGAGGATTAGCATTTTGCTGACTCCCTGAGTCCTCCATTGGTTTTCCAGAACTGCCGTGACGTTCTTTCTTTTTCCATCAGTTCATTATTTCACACTGTATGTAGCTTATAAGTGTAACAAGTAAAGATGGGAGTACTTCATTAGAACAGTGTATTTGCCATATAACTAATGGACTGTTTTCTATGTGCCCTGACTATCCAAGTGCTATTCCCGTGTTCGGCCAAGTGATCACAAACATCTTTGCTTAGTTTGACTTTGATTGGTTACATAAATTTCCTGGCGCAGCAAACAACTTTATCTAAGTGATATGCTCCCTGTTGTCTCACGACACCCCACAATTTATAGAGACAGGTCAATCTTCACACATTTCACTGTGTGTCTTGGAAGCATAAACAGACTTTTCCTGAAATCCTGATATAGACAGCGTGATGATATTTTATTTAAGAGGAATCGTAGAATTCATATAGTTTTCTAAGTTTAGTGATTTGATGCTGATTTAGATATAGGGTTTGAAACTTTGTTCCTTTTAGCCTTGAGTCCCAGCTGTTTCTCAGCAAAGTGAGTTAGACGCATATGTGATGAGCAGGAGTGCAAACTTAGGCAAAAGATTAGCTTTTCAGATAAAGTTCTGTGAAGGAGGCCCACATATGCCAGATGTATTCAGCGTCCAAGGAGCTGCATCCTCCGCTTGGAAGGTCACGTACACACGTGTAGGTTTATTTAATTTCAGCATCATACGCAATAACCTCCCTCGGTCCCATACTGCTAAGATTTTATTCTCTCTGCCCGACTCCTGTGATTATAAACAGGTGCCGTGTTGCAGTGTTCACATGTGCAAACGTGGAACAGTGTGCAGTAAAAAGCCAAATAATACCACCCCTCTTTTTTTGTGCAGCAAGAGCACAAGGTTTTCCACTATATGTAAAACACAGGGTGGTGGTAAGTTTTGATACTGCCAGGTTGTGTCTGCGCTATTTTAAAGTTGTATGAGTAGGCACACCGGAGTAGAGCAGTGCTTTAGTAGTGCGGGAGACGGGGAGAAGAGGTCAGCAGGAGAGAGCGTGAGTGTGAGTAGGTAAACGAGAAGGCACAAGAAGGAAAAAAAAAAACAAAGACGCGACATTGACGAAAGGATGGCAGGAGACCGGCGGGGCAGATCTGAGGCGGGTGGATAAACTTAGAAATGGGTTTACATTTTGCAGCTGGCAGATGTCAATCAGTGGGCTACATCCAAATAAATCTCCCTAGAGGAGAGCCCTCGAGATTGGCATCCTAAAAGCCCAGAAAGATGGTGTTAGATGTGTTGTCCATTGCTAACTTGGTCATCAACACAGTTCTTTTCACAGATTAATTTGAAATTAACTTTTTTTTAAAAAATCAATTTAACTTCCATGTTTGTAGTAACTTACATTTCAACAGATCAGTCCAAATTGGTTAGAGACATAAGTTGTATACTAGGTATAGACAGGCATATGTAGCAAGCACTTTGACTTCAGCACAGATGCTGATATAGCGTTAAGGGACTAGTGGGATTGATTTTCAAATGACTGAATAGGTGCTTCCCTATCCAAGACCCATTAAGAATGTCAGAGTAGAAGTGCAGACTTGGTACGTGGTCACTGGCCATCCCCCCACCATCACATCATAGTGTGAGACTTTCTGTGCGTCTGTCCCAGAACTCTTCTGCTGTTGCCACAGTTTCTCATAGACCATGCGCATGTCAAACGGGTGTGCAGCTCCCTTCAGCTTAAACTCTAAAGGAGGGGCTGCTTGCGTTCTGAGGGAACGTGTTTAAAACTGCACTACTGATTCCAGCTCTCACTGGGCTACTGGCTTGAGATCTTTCTGCTTTTTTTTTTTTTTTTTTACTGGCTAGAGAACACACGCGCGCGCACACACTCTCAATGAACAATGCGCATGCATGCGTGCTCTTGACAGCCCGACATAGCTTTGCTCCACACGCCCCCACCCTAGTCCCCTAGTACCGTTAAATCACGTTCCTCCTGCTTACAGCGTATGCTGGTGTCTGTGCACGTTTTTGTGTGTGTACATGCATTTGTATGTATGTAAGGGTGTGTGTGTGCGTGCGCATGTGCGTGCGCGCATGTGCGTGCGTGTGTGTGTGTGTGTGTGTGTGTGTGTGTGTGTGTGTGTGTGTGTGAGAGAGGGTAGGGGGGGTTGCTGTCTGAATCAAAACATGGACAGCACCACCAATCATCCCACCACCGTTCCCATGGCAACCTTCCCGGCAACCACCGGCATCAGTAGATCATACATGCTGTCCGTACTGGGCGAGCCCTTGCTGACGGCCGTCACCGCGGAGACGAGTGGAGCCCAGCAGGATGTCTGACCATGCTGCAGCTGCTGTCATTCTTACTCGGTCACAGCGACTCGGGCCTGCTACTGTACTGCCTGCAAACACACTACACTGCACCACTGCACTGTTACTTTTACTGACACACACTACAACACTGCTATACATTGCGCGCGCGCACACACACACACACACACACACACACACACACACACACACACACACACACACACACACACACACACAGAGCACTGTTAGTGACATGTACTATAAAACTGCACTGTGCTCCACTGTAGTGTATTGACACACTACACTACAGCACTGCAGTGTATTAGTGTTGCTGACACACACTAAACAATGCAATGTGCTACACTATAACTGGCACACACTGCACTGTTACTGACACACTAACACGGCACTGTATTGGCACACTACACTACTGCACTGTTACTAAAGTACACTACAACACTGCAATGTGCTTCACTATTAGTGACGTATACACTACAGTGCTGCACTGTGCTACACCATTAATAGTGTAAAACAGTGTAGTGCCTTACTGTATGTCAGTAATGGTGTAGCACATGTCACTAATAGTGTGGTGATGCACTGCGCTATTACTACAGTGCTGCCCTGTGCTACACCATTACTGACATACAGTAAGGCACTCCACATCTTCAGTGTTACTACAATATTTACATTTACTTGATGCTTTTATTCAAAGTGACTTACAATTATGACTGAGTACAGCTTGAGCAGTTGAGGGTTAAGGGCCTTGTTCGAGGCCTTGGCAGTGGGGGGCTTGAACCAGCAACCTTCTGATTACAAGTCAAGTACCTTAACCACTGAGCTACCACTGCCCTCTGTGCCATGTCTATAGTGTTATTACACTATACTGTGATACTATACAGTAACTATTCTCCACATCTACAGTGTTACTACACTACTATTACTACTATACTACTATTCTGTGATACAGTAACATTAGTCAATGTTCATTGGGCTACAGCGAACACTGCAGAGTTTCTCTACTCTCTAAACCCTCCAGCATATCTCTGCTTATTACTGAACTTTTGATTAATTGACTAAGGTGCGTTAAGTGTCGGCTAGTGTGGACCTCTGGCACTGCACTGCATCCTCAGAGCCAGAGATGGCCATTGCACTACACTACTACATATTCACTGAATAGAGTACCTTACTGCATTTGTTTTGCTTTTGTTGCTGTTGTGTCCACTGTCCAGAGGAGGATGGGGCCCCTCCTTGAGTCATGGTTCCTCTCCAGGTTTCTTCCTCATGCTCTTAGGGAGTTTTTTCTTGCCACTGTCGCCCTTGGCTTGCTCACTGGGGGCTTGGACCCAGACAAGTGTAAAGCTGCTTTGTGACAACGGCTGTTGTAATAGGCACTATATAAATAAATTGGTCTTTGACATGGTCTTTTGTTACTTGGGGTTATATTTTAGTTTAATACAGTGCACCATCCCATGCCTTACCTCATTATACATAATAATCAAATGCGCAGTGTTTCTGTTCACCTCTGTTTACCCTTCTCTGAACTGCTCCTTCACCTGCTGTCTCGTCTGTTCACTGATACGTAGAGCTAGGTCAGCCACTTTTATGAATCTTTCTCTCTCTCCCCTTTTTCTTCCATTCTCTTTCTCCCCCCCCCTCTCTCTCTCTTCTCCCCACTCCCTCCCTCCCCACCCCACACTGTGAACAGTAACCACATGGAGATGTGGTAAGTGGGTGTCGTATACATGCACACGCCGAACTGCAGCTTTACCTCCCACGCAGATGGGTATATGGTGGCTGTCCTCCACGTAAACTCGACAGTGGCTTCACCCCCACCCCTCCCCCCGAGTGGGTGTGCGCTGGGCACAGGAGTTGGTGTTGAGTCATCCACAAGCTGAAAGGAATACTGGAAATGTAGCACAGCCCCCCTCCCCACACACACATTCTCTCTTACCCTTTTCACTCCCTTTTGTATGTATCATATGTATGGTGTAGACTGCATGTGGATTATCTGTTTTACTTTATAGATCAAATCTGTGTGTGCACGCTCGTGTGTGCAGGTGTGGTTTGGGGAGTGGGGGGGGGGGGATTAAGCCTTCCTTGTTGACGGTATGATCAGACGTGTTGAGCGGCTACCTGGATTTCAGCATAGGGCCGTCGTTGAAATATATGGCCATTTGATGCTGTGTGAAAGTAAACATTGTAAAGGCTGTGGTGCGTTCTCACTCTCCAGTGTGTAAAGCTCTCAGCTAAAAGCCATCCAATCTGATTTACTGCCCACTCACTACGAGTCAGTCAGGCATCGTGCTAAAATTAATGAGATTTTTAATTTGAGTTGTTCGTTAGAGCCTTTCATTTGGCTAATGTCAGGGTGAGAAATGATATTTGCTCAGGTCTGCCCCACAGTGCTGCCTTTATTCTCCATGCCATCCTGCTTTCAGACGTCAAAGCCTATTAGGACAGTAGCCGTAATGCTGAGTCAGCATTTGTGTTATCAAGCGGATGGGGGGAGGAAACTGCTGAGTCATGTAGACAATATTTCCAAAAGCTGTGTGTGTCTCTCTGCTTGTACTGCTTGGTATATTGTTGTGTAGCAGTGGCAAACCTTTGGTCTGTGTGGAACTTCTCAGCCATTAGGAAAAGGGCTCAGGTGAACGTGGTCAGTTCGATTTTTATTCATCAGTATTTTGCAGTATGACGAGGTAGGATTACAGCATAAAACTGAATGAAACTGATTAAAATGAAATTTCATCCAAAATGTTAGAATGGCTACCATGAATTAAGGAAAATTACCATTTTAATAATAGTGACAGATTTGCTAGCTTTCATACATAGCAGCTTCAGGGGGGGGGGGTGAAAAATAACACTGACCTATAGAGGGCACTCTTGGATATTACCCATATAAACAGAGTCTGGGAGTAGTGTGTACACCTATCATGGTGCTTTATTCTGTGTATGAAAGAGAGAACAAGTACTAACCAGCCTATCTGGGAGAGGAGGGCCCACACTGAGAGACAAACGGTGAGCAGAGCAGACACTGTACCCAGTCACACCAGACATGACTCTGAGAGCGCCCTCTGTGGGTCACACACGGTTACCCAGATTTTTTGAGAAGCAGAAATGCTATGGTGATGAAATATCCGGTGCTTGTCATACATGCACGCACACACACTGCACAGTGTCTCATTCACTCATGACTGCACCCAGAGATCATTCATCACTGCTGTTAGGCAGTGCTGATTAGTAGATCAGGTCTGTGCATTTTGAGTTTGCAGATTTTTTTTTTTTTCCCTGCTGCACAGCAATAGTAATATATGGTGACATGAGGGCTTGTTCACACAGAATCCTCATGACAGGCACATGACTGCTGCATGCTTTTATGTTCAGCCTTGAGGGTAGGAAGAATCAGGTTATTGCTATGAAACACTCATGCTTGGCAGTGGACCCTAAAAACATTAGATAAGTAGAAATAATTGTTTGTCAGAGTTGTGTAATAGAAAAGTCTTCTATTCTGTAATTTTGGAGTGAGCAATCTTGCAAAAAATATGTTTCAAATTGAAAGTTGTGATAACCAGGGAAGGGGGGGGGATGAGGATAATCAAAGCTCTGGTTGAACAGCTGGGTCCGCCATTGTAAGCTTCTTACCGATGTATTGTAAGACTTCTCTGTGTGATCCTGGACCTTCCTGTGCCTCAGGTGAAGCCTCAGCGCTGAACTGCACTATGGGTAACCCTCAGATGGCTGGGATCATGGGCAGCACGGGACACATGTACCAGCAGCAACAGCTGCACGCAGCACTTCAGGGTGTACATGGGGTTTCCCCATACCAGACCCAGGGGCACCCCTATTCAGAAGTGTCCTTTCCTGAGAATAATGCCCCCAACTCTAACAACATGGCCTGTCTGTACCAGGACTACCAGGTGAGTTCCTCCAGGAGAACACTCAGGCATGGTCACCCCTCCATCCATGTTCCCTATCACGGGATACTGGATATAAACCAGCAGTCATTTGACCCTGGTTTCTCTTTACATTGGTTTCTACTATTCATTAAGGGTAGATTTCCAGTGTAACTTGCATTCTACAAATGACTTTACCTGAAGTACTTCTTGACCTTTGACCTCTTGGTTCCAGGCATGCATGCCTGATGGCACACCCATCTCCCGCACCCAGATGAAGTCCCAGGCCGGCATGACATCACTTCCCTCCAAGACGGGAATGTTCCAGGAAGGTCAGCAGGAGCTGCGTGGCCAGAACGAGGTCAACATGGCAGCGGCCGCCAGAGGTCCAGGGTTGGAGAGGTTGCCGGGGGGCGGGGTAGAGGCAGTGGATGCGATCTACCGGGCAGTGGTGGATGCGGCCAGTAAGGGCATGCATGTGACCATCACGACGACGGTGAGCAGTGTCACGCAGGCCAGCCCCGTCCCCGCCCTCAGCGCCATGACGGCTTTCACCGCCTCCATCGGCGAGCCCCTTAGTCTCCCGCACGCCGTCAGCGCCGTCATCCACGGTCCCCGCGGCCCCGAGGGCACTGAGCCGGCGACCCAGCCCTGCAGCAGAGCCCCACCTCCACCCCTGCTGCCATCACGAACCGCCCACGCACGCAGGAGTTCAGAGCAGGGTAAGAGCACGCCCGACAGCACGGACGTGCACGACTACTTCCGCTCGCCTGGTGCTGCCACGCCCCGCCAGCAGTGGGAGGATCCGACCCACACCCAGTGGAGAGGGGAGGAGTTTCTGGAGTGTTCCACACAGGTGCGCAGCAGTCCGCGTGGTGACGCAGCTGAGAGGGCGGGCGTCACGGTGACGACGGCCCCGCCTCTGTGCCCCGCGGAAGCGGCGCCGCAGCCACACGACCCGCCCGAGCCGACGGGCGATGACGTCGGAGGCTTCCGCTACAACCACTGCGCCCGCACACCCGTCAACTTCAAAGAGCGGCTGGAGCAGACGGTGGAGCGCTGCGCGCACGTTAACGGAGCCCGTAGCAGCTACAGCGAGCCGCTCACTGGCGATGACCAGTCGCCCGGCTCCTCCACCAGCCTGGAGGGCCCACTGCTGAAGGACTACGCTCACTTTAACGGGCACTTCAACGGGCACTGTGCGCCCAGCCCCTCCGACACCAAGAGCCTAAGCAGTGAGGAGGAGCTACGGCACCCAGACTCACCCTCCACCGACCTGCTGCACTACCGTCCCCGTGGCTTCAATGTGGGTGAGCTTGTCTGGCCAATCAAAGGCTTTCCTCCGTGGCCTAACAAGCTAGTGGGGGAGGAGCATGGGCACAATCCCAGCATGCAACTGTCTGACCAGGCCAAGGTGAGACACCGCTCGTTCAGGGCCGTTGGCCACTAAGAAAGAACTTGATTAGTTAACACGATACTGTTTGACATCAGGCGGCTAGCTTTGTGCTTTTTATTTGTTTGTTTTTTAGCGATGTTAGTTCTGTCTTTATTAGCAGTGTTAGTACTGTGGAAATATTTTATCTTATGTTCTGTAATTTAGGAAAACTGAGCATGTGTGCTGTTTTATGTTAAATAAGCATAGATTAAACGTATATTTATGTTAAATATACATATTTTGCTTTCATGTTGCAATATTTTGTCATATGTGGAACACTTGCCATCTACCATTATATGTAATTGTATATTTTAATATTTTGCTTTAGTTTTAATGAAGTGTCTCCATGTGACTTTTTAAAATAAGAACCATGTAACTGTGACCTTGGTCTGTTGGTCTGAGTGTTGCCAAGTTTGTTTTAATGTCATGGAGGCAGCCTAGGTAAACAGCATTTCCAATTAACGCTCCCCTCCTGGAGTCACTGCCGTCATCACACAGTTGCCGATGTTTTACTGTAGCAAGACACAGGCTCTGCCTTATTTCCAGAAAATGGGGGGGAAATTATTAAGGAAAAAAATTTGATTTACCATTATCCAGGTGGAGCCCGAGAAGCTAAAGACACTAACACAGGACCTGGAGGCACTGGACAGGGCTGCCAAAAGAAACAGAAAGTAAGCCTCGTCTCGGTCATCTGCGGGTACTGGGTGGGTGAGCTTGTGTGACAGTCTCCTCAAATTCTAACACAGTAGCAGAGTAATATTTCTCAGATTTCCCAGTCTGAATTGGCTTGTATATCAGAAGCCCTTTGGAGTCGATTTAAGAGGCCTGTGAATAGCTCAGACCAAACCTGCAGTGAAGCGGTTTTGGCTTGTCTTCTTAACTCTTAACGGTGGTACTAGTTTGCTAAAGCTGGCTGGAGATTTCTGCGAATTGTGGTACATGGAGTGTTTCTGAATCTGGGCCATCTGCTGGTGGAGAACGGAACTGCTCATTCACTTCCAAAAACCTGAAATTGGCCTGAAATCAGCAGATTCACCCCTACTCGAAGTGCCAGTTTTGTTTTTTGCAGCTTGGCAGCAGACTGCCAAGGTTTTAATCGCTCTCCTTTTCTCAGAACTGGGAAGCTGAATAACCATTTAGAAGCTGCTATCCAGGAAGCCATGAGTGAGCTGGACAAGATGTCAGGCACTGTGAGTAACTCCATCAGCAGTGTATGCTGCATGACATTTTTTGATGGATATTTGTGCGCCACTGTTTAAACTAGGAATTTTCTTTCCTGTAAGGTTCATCCAATGTCCTCACGGGAGAGAGAACGGCAGGTCAAACTGCCAAAGCCCAAAAGAAGGAAAATCTCCAGATAACAGAAAGAGACAACAGTGACCAGAGCAGCATCCAGCCTCAGAGATCCCCCCACAACGCTCTCGCTCTCTCTCTCACTCTTTCTCTCGCTCTCTCTCTGGTAAACTCCGACCTGGTGCTATACTCTAGCAGATGGCTCATCAAGGCCCCACCCTCACAAAGTGACTGACAGGTGCTGGATAAGCCAATCAGTAATGGTGGCGATTTGACTACAACTCACTGAAGAACTATTTTTTTGTAGAATACAAAGAAAATATAAAAAAAAGAAGAAAAAAATTACTGCATTTAAGAGAATAGACAGTCCAAATATTTCTGATACATTTTCAATGTGTATATAGACAATACGGAAATTTCATGGTGAAATCTTGGGAAGAAATGTAAATATTGTACGATAATGCCATGTACAAGCAGACACAATGCATACTTTATCTTAAGTTGTACAAAAGAAAAAGTCAAAGCAGAAAACGCCTACCAATGTGTTGGTTTCTATTCAGTTCTCGGCTCCTTAAGGCCACGTGTGAATAGGGTGAGTAAGAAGAGTCAGTCGGATGCTTTTATGTGCTTTTGTTGGTGTGTGTGTGTGTGTGTGTGTGTGTGTGTGTGTGTGTGTGGGGCAGGCATGAAGATGTAACCCTGAATGGACATTTGCTCACACGACGGCAGTAAGTGTGTGTGTAACAGATTGGATGTTCATTCACAGCTGTTTTGTGTGTGTGCGTGTGAGAAGAGTGGACTTCACCAGCTGAAAGGGGTATGTTACGTTGCAGGCTCGAGTAAAGCGTTTGGGCTCCTGTAATTCTGGTCTTCCGCCAATGAACACTGCAAGACCACATATGACTGGTCTCCCTTCCCTCCTGCCCCCTCTCATTATCCAGTGCCAGTGGATGACACATTTTTTTTTGGTAGTCTTATGACACAATTTTTTTTTTCTTTTCTTTTTCTTCTTCTTCTGGTGAGATCTGTAATATTTTGGTACCAGCTACTAGTCTTGATCTTTTGTGTCGAACTGTGGACTGCAGAACAGGGGTCACACTGAGTACCCCGCTCCCGCTGCAGCTCCGTGTGAGCTCATCATCTCCACATCGGTCACCTTCCTCCAAATCAATGTTTTTGTTTCCTTCACTAAAGCGCGTTCGACTTGAAACAGACTGCAGACGTCATCAAGGGAGAGGAGTTCAATTTGCAGTTAGAGGCCTTATATTTTTGTTATAAATTATTTATGTACAGTATTCTGTATTTATTTTAGCTGTTCAATTGTACTTGGCAATAATACAACCCTGAGCTAATGCTCTGTAAAGCCTTACGTGTGTATGTATAAAGCCTATATCTATATGTATCAGTCTTGTTCAAGAGATATGGCCTTGATATTCAGTATTGTTCATTTAACAGATACCTATATTTTTGCCCTGTTTATTTAATGTGTGTGGTGGTGCGGAACACAGCTTGTCATTGTGTTGTGTAACACTGTTGTTTTCTGTTTGCGACAGCGAGTGTAAAGTTTTAAGGAGAGCTAGCCAGTCCGACAAAATGCTGAAATCTTGTACAGACTCAGGAATACCTGTCATCCGTTCAGATTTCACTTAAAAGAGGAGAGGAGAGAGGGTTATGATTTATGATTTAAGAGGTACACACAAGGTGTGTGTGTGTGTGTGTGTGTGTGTGTGTGTGTGTGTGTGTGTGTGTGTGTGTGTGTGTGTGTGTGTGTGTGTGTGTATCTAATATCACATGACCAGCCAAGGTCAGCATATAGCAGAGATTAGAAGCCTGAGAAAGCAAGGGGCATGTGGGAGTTGCCAGTTGCTCTTTTGCACTGATGTAGGTTCAGTTATATCTACACAAATCCAAAACCTTAGCTATTATAAAAGAGTAGCATAACCTGACCTCCGATCAGGGTGAAACGGCAACCTGCGCCAACACTATAGGAAAAGGAATGTGTGTGAATGCAGTCAGATCTGACATTTAGATTCCTCAACCCTTAACACTACAGAGAAAGGGAGTAGTGCAAACACTAAAAATGAGAATGGCTGCATTCCTTGAACCAGGCTAACTGGGTTGGCTTGGACACACAGCTGACCTGACTTGCTAACTAATGCTAAATTAAGTAGATTTTTAAAAAAATGTACATCATGCATAGGTTGAAAACCAGGAACCACAAACATCAAAGCAGCCACGGTTATAACGTGTTTCTAAGAGTTAGCCGGCTAACTCTGTAATCCATCTTACAGGAAATGGCTCCAGGTCTGATGATGTACTGATTAACAGATCTGACAAATGTTTTTTATACTTTGTGTATGAGTGTGATGAGAGAGAGAGAACTGTGTGGTAGAGACTTTTGTTCTTTGTTGTGGCTGATCAGTTGCCACTCAGTTGAGTGGTTGGTCGTTTTTGTTTTGTTTTTTAGCCTCCACAGTTTAAATTCTGTCTCTCCCTGTATCATTTGGCTCTGCCATCACTGTTTTGTCTTTGCAGGAAATTCACTACTAAAGTATTGAGTGCAATATAATAGAATATGGATCTGGAAGCAGCCATGATGTGTCATCTGAATGTCGTTTACATTTTTATCACACAAATATATACAAACTTCAAGCAAGTTTGAATCTTCTCAATGTCTATTTATGCAGTCTCGGACACAGTTCAACGGTCAAGGCCCTGAATTTACTTAACCTAGTTCACTTTAACTTAAGCTTTACTAATTGCCCTTGAGTCTGTCCTGTGCATGTCCTTGGGTTCTGGTGAAGTCCACTCTGTGCTCTGTGCAACTGCACAGAGCTCAGAACACACCCCTGATTAACTCCCCTACACTCTTGACTCACACCGTTTCAAGGTCAAAAACATTGTGTTCTGATGGTCAGTGTTGTCCAGAACTTTTTGCTTATGTATGTTTGCTCATGTTTGTTTTCCTTTTTTCATAATTTTCTTTTTGTGAGTGAGTTTTATGTCTCTTTGCTTGGTATGACCCACTTTTACTTTGTCAATAAAGAATTTTTCCCCATTGTAACTAAGTATATATTTTCTCACCGATATATACTTTACAGCTGTCGACTTTGTAAAGTATGTTGTGCACTTGATTTCATTTGTTTTCAATAGCTTTGAGACCGAGGTTAGGAATAGTATGTTGAAGTCCTTAATTTCATATTGCTTTTTGTTTGTTTTGATTTGTTTGTTTTTTAGATTTTTATGGGTTGTCCTGAACAGCAGTTTTGTAAATATTGTGAACATTACAGGTCATACTGTGATGTAACATTGAAATAATGTTGCACCGATGTTTCAATTAAAACTGATCACTCATACTTGAAATTTTTCTTCATGTGAGGTTATTTTGTAGTTTATTTTTATTTTTCCCCCATTTTCACCACAGTTCAATGGTTTACATTTTCTCATTTGAAACAACTTGCCTTCATAACTTGTATTTCAGTTAGGTTCTGCCCTCTGGTGGTTCTACTAAGTCATATAAACAGACTCTGACACTTTGAAAGTGGAAGTTTTAAAATGAGTAAGATCCTGAATGTATGGGTTTTGTAAAGTTGTTCATAATATAAACGAGGAGGACTTTATCAGGTTTGCAACTCCTGGTGCGATTTTTGTATGACTCAGTACCTTTTGACTTGTAGAGCTTCTTCAGTTTTGTGGCACTTCACGCAGAGCACAATTGTTGGGGTTATTTTTTCCCAGAACATCATGGGTGTAGGGTTTTTATATATTGTCACCTTCCTAAAAGAACGGCCCAAGTCATTTTTTGACCAAAATGATTTTCTTTTTTGCCTAAATCACCTCACCAGGCTGGCCACCTCTGGTAAAATCCCCCATGTCCTCAGGTTAACAGATCATGTGATTCTGCCCCTGTAGTATAATGGCCTATGTCAAGATTGTGACTTGGGCAGTTTTATTTTGCCCAAGTCAAAAGACAATATGATGTAGGCAGTTTTAGACGCAAAATGGCAGCTGCTCTAAAAAGAACAAAACTCCACCTAGCCCATGAAGTTATTTTCCTCATTCAGGAATCATCCCCTATTGGTAAGTGATGACATTTCCTATAAGATTGATGATACTATTTAATAGTTATATATCTTTTTATTCAGTCTCTTTAGCCAGCATTTTAGTTGGTAAATTAGCTAAATCCATGAAGCTAGCATTTAGTCTCCAGAATCTGTAGCTGTGATGAGTGATAGGCTTTCTGTTAACACTTTCTTTTCTGTATTTCATGCATAGTAATATTTCCACATTAAATTTTATAAATATTGAACATGGTATTAGTAATTCTAAATAAGTAATTACTAAAATAATTTGAGCAGTATTACAGTACACCTGTTTTTACAGCTTGCAAGCATGTTCTTGATATAGTTTAACAAAAAAATAAAATTTGCTTTTTTTTTTTTTTTAGGACAATTACTCGACACTTATCATGCCTCTTCCATGGAAGATGACCATGAGATTGTTATGGAAGGGATGAGGCAGCGTGTACCAGGCCAGGAGTCTGTTTGAGATGGAGCAGAAAATGCCTTAAAGACGCCTATGGATATGGTTGAGAATGCGAAACAGACAAATCCACAGCATGAAGAGAACATATGTGATGATGACGACGTCATCCGGGATCCAGATTATACACCATCCTGTGCCGAGTCTTTTGCGCCTAAACATGGACAGCCTAACCATGGTGGCAACTTCTAGAGAACAGGATAATATTTATTTAAATTCAGCCAAAAGGAAAATAAATAAACGGCTTAGTCTAGGAACATGGAAGCAAAATGAATCCAAGAAGAAACGCCTCAAAGGAATGTCTTACAAGAGCAAAGGTGGCAAAGAATTATAATGCCGAGACTTTGGGTCTTCCTGACACCTCAAAATTCCGTCAGCAAGTCTCAACTCGAGACTGCCAAGCCGTTACAGAAAAGCAGCGGCGGTACATATTTCAGAGGTTTTGGACAATGAACACCTGGGAAGAATGTCGATTATATGTTACAACAATGGTCACAAAGGTTAACACAGCAAAAGTTGCTGAGGGATCCAGATGCAGTTCTTCATTGTCCTACCAACTAAAGATCCAGGATGGAAGGAGTATTAGAGTGTGTTAGGCACTGTTTTCCTCTACTCTTGGTCTCCCTGAAAGAACCATTACACACTGGCTGAACAAACACTCCATCGTACATGAAGATCAAGCAGCAGCACCACCATCTAAATCTGGACCTCAGAGAGGCAAGCATGAAGAGCTTTAAACTGATGTCAAGGACTGGTTGAGGGACCTGCCAACTGTTGATTCACACTACTGCAGAAGCACAGAGACCTACAAACACAAGAAGTTCCTTCAACCAGGCACAACCATCTCCCAACTGCATCGGGAATATCAACAGACAGTTGGAACTGCTGAAGTGAAAGACATTGGAATACAATATTTCACAGATGTGTTCCATGAAGAGAATTATTCTGTATTAATTCCACGAAAAGATCAGTGTGATATTTTTGTTTCATTCAAGCATGGAAATATCAATAAGGTTGACTATGCTGCCCATGTCACCCAGAACTCTGAAGCAAAGCAAGAGAAATCCCATGACAAAGATTCTGCGAATAAGGAGGACCTGCAAGTCATGCTACTGTGCCCAAAGACCCAAGTCAGCAGCCTGTATTACAAAACAAAACTGCAGGTCCATAACTTTACACTCTTCAACTTGAGGTCAAAGAAAGCGTACAGCTACATTGGGCATGAAACAGAAGGTGACCTCAGTAGTGAAGTGTTTGCACACCTTCAATATCGCCAATTTGAATGTGTGATTAAAGACCATCCGGAACTGAAAGAGATCATAGTGTGGAGTGATGGTTGCAGTTATCAGACCTGCAACGTATGTGTACTCAATGCATTCTGTGAGCTTGCAAGGAAATATGGGGTAGTAATAACAGAAATACCTTGTTGCAGGGCACACTCAAATGGAATGTGACAGCATGTGTAGTACTATTGATCGCAAACTAGTTACTGATATCTTCACCCTGAGCGACTACCTCATCATACTCCAGACTGCAAGAATCAGGCCGTCACCGTACCATGTGAAAATGCTCGGACATGACGAGTTCCTGAAACTGAATGCATCTTGCTTTATTAGCATCAGACCAGGCCAAAAAAAAATGGAGATCCAACTGTGCATGATCTGCAGGCTCTTCGGTTTAGCAGTGAAGGCAAGGTCCATTTCAAGCTGTCCTTCTCAGAAGAAGTGTGGGAAGAACCGCCACAGAGGATACCGGTACCAAATGAGCCAATAGCATGGATTAGAATGTTTCCATGTGCTCTGCCAATCAAGGAGAGAAAGTTCCAGGACCTCCAGTCGGTGAAACACACAATGCCCGTTGAGTATTCTTTGACAGTCGCCACATATTAAAAGGCATCAGTCAAGAACCCAGCAATGAAATGTTTGAAGAAGTGATGAGATGCACATGTCATTTATTTCTCTTACACTGCATAATTGACACATTCTTATAAGTATGTCAAAAGTCATCTATTGTTATACCCTGTTCAGTGAAAGAATTAATAAACATCATATTTTCTATATTTTGTTCAGTTTTGTGTTTCCTGGAAAACCTGAAAAAAAAAAGACTTGGGCCATTATTTTAGGAAGGTGTCAATATATGAAAAGATGTGTAAAGTGAAGGCGAGGTAAAGTAGGAGCTGTGACCCCACCCGACTGGGAGATTGGCTCCAGCAGATCCCAGGAGGAACATCTGAGATCTCTGTCCAGAAGAGTGCAGTCTTGGGAACAGCTAGGATAATGCACAGGACCCTCAAGGTCCCAGGCGTCTGGCAGAGGAGCAGAGCTTGAAGTGGGGAAAAGAGACACCCGGAGGACAAGTGGAGATCTAGATAATCTCTCCCACACTTATCCTATTTATATTTACTAAATATACTTTATTAGAATGTGTAAATTCACACTAGAGGGGCAACAGAGCAGGAGCCGGTCATGCCGACTGGAGACCGGAATTTTAGATTAATTTGGGATCTTCCATCTTAAAGCATCTAGTGTGAAAGAGTCCCTTCTTTTCGGAGGGGGGAGAGCCTTTACCGATATGACGCTGCAGTCTGTTGCCCCTGCACGCGCCGCTCGTCAATTCCGTTAATTGCCCTGTTTAGTAGGTAAACGCCCGCACGCGGAACTTTACCAATACCTCGCAAACCAAAATTGATCGATGGAGCAATCCATGGAAGTAATTGGTTAAATGGTCCGGCGTGATTGATTTGCGT
This sequence comes from Electrophorus electricus, assembly GCF_041902795.1. Classification (NCBI taxonomy): domain Eukaryota; kingdom Metazoa; phylum Chordata; class Actinopteri; order Gymnotiformes; family Gymnotidae; genus Electrophorus; species Electrophorus electricus. The sequence continues at coordinate 20,497,548 of NC_137499.1, forward strand.
GGAAGCGCAGCTGGTGAGGCGCGTTTTACACATGCACGGTTTCTGCTGCGTTAAGTAGAGAAGAGAAGCGTCTTTCTGCAGCTTAGCTGGAGGCGGAGATGGCGGACGCGTCCGAGTGCGGAGTCAGAGTGTTGTGTCGATTCAGGCCACTGAACGAGTCCGAAATCAACAGAAGGGATAAATACATCCCCAAATTTAGGGACGGCGACGCCGTCGTAATCGCGGTAAGTTCGGTTTGTTTGGCTTCACGGTTAAAGCTGAGGAATGACAACTAAGTAACATTGCTCTGCCTTTTTTGGAGATTGCACGGAAAGCGTGAATGAGAAGGATCTCCCTGTGAATGCGTCCCGCCAGCTGGGACCCAGAGCGCACAAGGCTTTCCCGTCCCCGTGCCTCGAGTACGCTGCGCTCTCCACTTGCACGGGGCCAGGATAACGCTGTTTTTATTTATGACTGCTTGGCCTTGTCGAGCTGATGTTCCCCGTCTCCTGCTCTGCATAAACGTCTGGGGGTGGGAGGCCAACCACCTTCGTGGAAACTTTGAGCATTTCGGCATCATTTCGCGTTGTTGCTTTGGTTTGTTGTACTCTCGTGTTTTGATGCAGGCCGGGTTTCAAAAGATCGCTGTCACCGTCTGGGGGTATTTTTAAATATCCTGCTGGAAGTTAAACTTTACTGGCAGAAAATTCAAACTGAAAATGTCTTAAGTTAAACATTACCTTAATTGTAAGTTTTACAGGGCAATGAGTATTTGGTTGGTTGGTTGGTTTTCACTCGTTCATGTATTGCCCCTAAATGTCTGATCACAAATCTTACCTTACAAAAATGCACTTTCAATACTATAGTCTCGCTGCCTATCTAATCTCTTTATCCCTTACACTTTACTATTTTGTCATGTTACTTGTACAAGTTGGGGTGTGTGCACGTATGTAAATCATAGATCTATCTATCTATCTCTCTCATATGTAGGGGAAGCCGTATGTGTTTGACCGTGTACTACCCTCCAACTCCACCCAGGAGCAGGTGTATGAATCCTGTGCTAAAGACACAGTCAGAGGTAAACCTGAGGACACACACAGGGATCTCTTCATTCACACAGTAAATGAAAAACAAATCACTGAGTCATGGTTTTGTTGTTGTTTTTTCTTCCCTCACTGTGACCGTTTTTATGCGTTCATGTGCTGTCTAGATGTTCTAGATGGCTACAATGGTACCATATTTGCCTATGGCCAAACTTCATCAGGGAAAACACATACTATGGAGGTGGGTGGTGATCAGCATTCAGGTGTGTGTGTGTGTGTGTGTGTGTCCTGACTCTCACCCGCCGTCTCCCAGGGCAGTCTCCATGACGCTCAGCTGATGGGTATAATTCCACGTGTCGCTCATGATATTTTCGATCATATTTACTCCATGGAGGAGAATCTGGAGTTTCACATTAAGGTGAGTCTCCCGGATATTGCCGTGAGACGAGGCCTTGCTGCAGCATCACGTGTTGTTTATGCCCCTCCCCCTCAGCCACTACTCACATGCATCACGTGTAAACATGCGTGTGCCACATGCATCACGTGTAAACACCAACGTATCTTTTATAGGTTTCCTACTTTGAGATTTATATGGATAAAATCAGGGATCTGCTGGACGGTAAGTGTTCAAAGCTTTGGCAGCTGTCCTTTGATCTGGCGGACCCTTGGGGTCTGTTTGGCTGTTCTGTTTACCGAACAGGCTAATCGATGCTTTGAATGTGCGTGTAGTAACTTCTCTTTCTGCTGTTTCTGGACATACAGTGGTGAGGGGGAAGTGCAGAGTGGGTTTCTACTCACTGTTTTGTAGTGACTACTCAAGGCCTCAGAGTTCACCTGTGGCTACATGTCAGGCATTTCTACTTTTTCATAGCTGAAATGACTGACTCATGTATTTATTTAAAAAAAATTTTTTTAATGCATGTGTGTAGTGTCAAAGACCAACTTGGCGGTGCATGAGGATAAGAACCGTGTTCCGTATGTGAAGGTAACACAGTTTAGTGATGGTGACAATCAACTTAGTCAATGAACTTTCTCTGAGGTGTGTGTGTGTTGCACTAGGGTTGCACTGAGAGGTTCGTCTCCAGTCCTGAAGAGGTGATGGATGTGATTGATGAAGGCAAAGCCAACCGGCATGTCGCTGTGACCAGTGAGTGATCATCGTCTACACTGCAACTACCCTACTCTAATATGAAGCTCCGCCCACACGTGCCAGTGAGCTTTACTCCACGGTAGATTCCCTGCCATCTCTCGTTCCACAAATATATGACCTTCTGTTTAGTGTGTGTGTGTGTGTGTGTGTGTGTGTGTGTGTGTGTGTGTGTGTGTGTGTGTGTGTAAGATATGAATGAGCACAGTTCCCGAAGCCACAGTATCTTCCTCATCAGAATCAAACAGGAGCACCTGGACACAGCGCACAAGCGTATGGGCAAACTCTACCTGGTCGACCTAGCTGGTAGTGAGAAGGTGCTCTCTCTGTGTGTGTGTGTGTGTGTGTGTGTGTGTGTGTGTGTGTGTGTGTGTGATTTTCAAGACAAGTGCAAGGTGACTTGAGATAATGTACAATATTTTAGATCCAGGATCCAACACACAATTTGCAAAAAGACATCAAATTAAAAACACTGGGAACCTTCTTGCACATCACGGTGATGTTGGGTTTGTTTTTGTTTGTTCTGCAGGTCAGTAAAACGGGTGCAGCAGGAGCAGTGCTGGATGAGGCGAAAAATATCAACAAGTCCCTGTCGGCGCTGGGCAACGTCATCTCTGCACTGGCAGAGGGCACTGTAAGACACGCTGCACTGGACTCTTCGGTTGCTGTTGCACTCATCAAAATCCTGCTATAGTAAGTGTAAGTTCGTCCGTTGTAGAAGACGCACGTGCCATATCGGGACAGCAAGATGACCCGCATCCTGCAGGACTCTCTTGGTGGAAACTGCAGGACCACAGTTGTCATCTGCTGCTCACCATCCGTTGTTAATGAGGCTGAGACCAAATCCACGCTCCTCTTTGGACAGAGGTATTGTCTTTTTTTTTTTGTCTTTTTTTTTAAATATATATTATACACAGAGCTAGACTCAAATGGAACAGTAAACATTTCATAGCCACTTTCATGCTGTCTCTAAACAAGCTATACACAACACCGCATCCTGCATTTCCAATTTGGTGTACTGTGGTCACTTGTTACCAAGTGTATAAATGTTGCGTGTGTGTGTGCGCATTTTCTTCCACAGAGCCAAGAGAATCAGGAACACTGTATGTGTGAACTTGGAGTTGACAGTAGAAGAGTGGAAGAAGAAATATGAAAAAGAGAAGGTGAAAAGCAGGAGCTTAAAAGACATTGTAGAGAGACTGCAGAGAGAGCTGAACCAGTGGAGACGTGGTGAGAGAGGAGAGATCAGACAGAGGGAGAGCTAGAATAGAAGCAGAATTAATGAAATGCTAACGAAAGAGTTGGGCTGAGCGGAGGAGTGTGTGTCCGTTTCTGTCTCAGGCACGTGTGTCTCTGTGGAGGAGCAGCTGAATAATGAAGAGCAGAGCAAGATCTGTGACAGCACTCCAATCATCAGCGATGCCCTGCTCTCTCTACCCTCGCTCACTGCTGTGGACAAGGAACAGTATAAAGCAAACATCAGTAGCCTCTACAAGCAACTGGATGACAAGGTGTGTGTGTGAATACATTATACCATATGTGTTCAGTGTATACTACTTGGCTCAGATTTCTTAAAGACTCAAATATAGGTCATTTGAAAACGGCATCAACAAGTGAGATGTTTTGTGTGTGCTCTCTCTAGGATGATGAGATTAATCTGCAGACCCAGCTGGCTGAGAAACTGAAACAGCAGATGGACATGCTGGAAGAGGTCAGAGAAAACTCCACCCTGGCACGTAGTGCACCATGACGTATCGGCCATGACCTGCCACGTACACTCGGCGATCGCTGTGAGGCTGGATCTAATGGACAGCCGTTCCGTTTCATAAGTTGTCGTCCTCCACCACAACCGGCACCGCTGCTGTGCTGTGAGGTCACCTGACTGTGCTGAAGTCCTGTGTACACTGCATCAACCTTTACCAAGTGACCTGGTTTGATGTTTTGGTTGTTAGTACTTTTAATTAGTTTTTGCAAACGGTTATGACTTCAGCTCGTGTCTTTTTTTTATATATAATATTTATTTTACTGTACCAGTCAAAGGTTTGGATACACACTCTTTGGTCATTTTACATTTGAGAAATCAGTGAATGTATCAAAACAGTGAGAGGGCACAGGATTATGCTGCAGTAAACAAATATTAACTGTCAGATTTTAGCTTCTTCAAGGCAGCCAGTCTTCCCTTTGACACCGGTTCTCTCGCCCAGCTTCATGAAACGGCCACCTGTTGTGCTTCTCCAGCAATCGTGAAGAAATTCTCTCACACACTGATTCGATTAAAATTCCTTTAAGGCAGTGAAAGACGTACATTCAGTGAGATGTGTCCAGACTAAGACTGCACACATGCCATATATCCAGCCTTCACAGGATTTGTTTTTGAAAAGCAGGTAATTTATGTGAGGGGCCACCATAACTGTGTGCAGAGCAAGACCATCTATGGTATCTATGGTAACCTAGACTATCTAGGTTACCATCCATGTGCAGCCTATGGGTACAGCTATAGTGTAGGGGCACCTAATAAAGTGATCAGTGTATATCTACCATAGTGTTTGCCATGTGGGAGATCTCCACATGGTGGCACTAATGAAAAGTGGTGAGGCAGATTTATTTATACAGCACATTTCATACACAAAGCAATGCAAGGTGCTGTACAAATAAGTTTTAAAAAATTTGTTCAAATAGAAAAGATCATTAAATATACAAAAATATTTTAAGAGTGCAGTGCTAAAGTGCAGCAGAAATAAATTGCAAGAACTCCTTTATAGACACAAGACGGTCCTGGGTACCGAGTACTGGGTTTGTTCACCCTCCAGCACTTAAGCTTCAGGGGGTGTGTGTGTGTGTGTGGTTATCACAGCAGGACTGCTGTGGGTACCGAGTACTGGGTTTGGTGTTTTCCCCACGTGATCTTCAGGGAGGATGGATCAGGCGTCTTGCATCAGGGGAAAGATTGGAGTGGGGACTGAAATATTGCATGGGTGTGTGTTCTGACGAACTACAAATGGCATGTGTGCAGCTGCTGGCATCATCACGGCAGGACCGTGCGCAAGCACGCGAGGAGCTATGTTCCCTGCACAGGGATAACGAGGAGCTGAGGCAGAAGTCCAGGGAGGTGCTCTCCACCCTGGAGGAGCTTGCACTCAGCTATGACCACAAGAGCCAGGAAGCCTCTGAGTGTGCACGCGACAACCACACGCTCACCGAGCAGCTGGCGCTGAAGAGTGTGAGTACTCGGGGTACTGTACACATGCTCACTCCCTCGCTACACACCCATGGAGACACACTAACACCTTGAACATAAGCAGGAGTCTTTGAGGTGCAATCACACACACGCACACAGTGTTTAACCACCAGAATAATGATGGTCTGTTTTGCTTTCTCACCCTCACTTGTTCACTCACTAATTCTGAGCTTTAATCTCACTTACTCACTCGCACCTTTTTTGTAACTTCTACATAGAAATGAAGTGAGGAGGGACAGGCTGCTTGAAAGCAGCTTCGTGTGTGTGTGTGTGTGTTAGGAGCTTCTGGAGGCTGCTCAAAGGGACACAGCAGAGCTCCAAGAGTTACTTGCTGTCCAGCAGAGGAGAGCAGCAGAGACCGTCAGCCTGCTGCTGAGAGACCTGAGTGATGTGGGGGTCCTCGTTGGCACCACCGACATCAAAACGGTACACGCACTACGAGATCAGGTGCATTACACCCGCATCTCACACTTGGAGCAATCTACTGAAGTGTGTGTGTGTGTGTGTAGCTGTGCAATAGCAGTGTTTCTGTGGAGGAGCAGTTTGTTGCAGTTCAACTTTTCCTTGCTAAGCTCAAGTCTGAGCTCAAGAGCCTTTTTAACCACACCAAACAGCTAGAGACCGCCCACAACCACACCTCCCTCAAGATGCTGGCCAATGAGGGAGAGCTTGCCTCCTGTCAGTTACTGAGCTCCCAGGTAATGTGGCAAATGATGCAGCTCCACTGTATACTTCATAATATGATGTATAATAGCCTTTTATACATTCATCTGACTTCATAAAGGTCTTGAAAGGGTTTGTTATTGCTGACCCTGCTGTAAATATGGGTGCTAGGTGTTAAAACGGACTACTGGAAGACATGTACCCCACTGTTCAAAGCTAAAACACTTACTGTTAAAACTCAGTCTGAAATATACCTGGAGAGTGGAGATGTATTGATCGTCACTAGGCGGCAGTGTTAAAACTGTACAGTGTGCTCCTTTAACTAATGGAGGAAATGATGACTGTGGTGACCAGCACCAGGTGAAGCTGAAGTCTCTGATGGCCTACGTGCAGAATTCTAATGAGCGGCAGAGGCAGCAGGAACTGAAGCAGCAGCGTCACTCGGACAAGCCGATCCAATGGCGCACGCACAGGACCTCTGAGCCAGCCGCCGGTCACGCCACAGGAGAGGCGCCCTTCCCTGGTGAGGAATTCCAATGGAACTAATTACTCCAAAAGCATAAGGACACAGGCATTCTCCCAAAGTTCTGTTGGTTCTGGAACTGGTTTAAACATATTCTGATTTATGGTTGTTTTGGGTCATTTAGAGCCCAGGCAAGTTTTTTGTTTTTGTTTTCCCCACAGTAAAGAAATTCCCTCATTCACTCCCAAGCTGAGCAAATAAAGCTACTGGACTCACACTCAGAATGATGATGCATGTACTTAATTGTCAAAGGGAGAGAAGTGTGCAGTGTGGGTGTGGCTGGGGAAATTTAAATAATTTGTCATCAATGTTTTCCTTTATGCAGAATGCAATCAGGATTTGTTTGAACTTCAGTATGAGAGAGATCATCTAATGATGAACCCTTCACCAGACAGCATGGTATGATGGGGTGTGTTTGTGCACGTTTGCATATTTTACAGTTGCAGTAACAACAGAGAGCCATGTTTGTATTTAAGTGGAGACCAAAATAAGTGTGTGTCTGTGCGCACAGATTCCTTTGATGGAGGATGACGGAGAGAGTTGTGGGAAAGAGATTGCCGACCTCCGAGAGGAACTGTGCAGTAAGCAAAAGATGCTGGAGGACCTGAAGGCGTACGTATGAGAGAGAGACCCACATGTGCGGGCACACCCCCCTGTGGGAGACATGCACCTGATGCCCATCTTGAACCCGTCTCTCAGGTTTAATGATGGCTTGCTGGTGGAGCAGAGGAAAGTGAGCACTGATTATGAGGCTTTGTGGATGCAGGAGCAAGACAAAGCTCTCGAACTGCAGAGACTGGTGTACGCCATATATAGATTCACAGACATCCGTGCAGACGTACATGCATACATATCTGACGGACTCTGTCCTACCTGAATTTGAGCCTGTAATTCCATCAGTCCGAGTTCAGCTTCTAACTGTACTGCCTTGTTCTGGACATATATTTTGTATGTGTGTGTGTGTGTGTGTGTGTGTAGACTGCACGATGAGAAGAGGAGACTGGCTAGCCAAGAGCTGCGAGACCTTGAGGAGACAGTGGTGAGTTTAAGAGAGCTGTGCATGTGGATTTTTTTTTTTTTCCCTAGAGGTGATTGAAGGTGATGGTAGTTGAACATGACCCTTCAGGCTGCAGTGTGCTTGGACTAATGGGCAGGAGGTACATGCCCCCAACTCATTAGCTAATTAATGATATATTTATTATTCATGAGTATAAAGTGGGTGTGGTCAGGAAGGGGAACCCCCAAAAAGGGCAGCAGTACTCCAGAACCTGAACTCAGAACCACTGTGTTATGATTGTGGTGGTGCCTTGTTGAGATTAAAGATATGTTTCACCCAATAGAAGTAGTAAAGTGTGTGTGTGTGTGTGTGTGTGTGTGTGTGTGTGTGTGTGTGTGTGTGTGTGTGGTTTTTTTACAGTCCCATGAGCTGCATTCTCTGCATAAATTGCGAAAGCTGTTTGTACAGAATCTGACGGCGCATGTGAGAAAGGTACCATGCCTGTTCTTCCAGATGTTGCCATGGTCACTAACATTACCCGTTTTACAGCACTGTATTGTGCTTATGCTCTGTCCCTTCAGCTGCTTGTGGCTGTGTGCCATATTGGGGGTGGTTTGGCTTTTAACGTGTGTTTTATTCACAGTAAATAACTGTTCACATGGTCAGTTAACACTGCTGCTGCAAACTATGGGAAATGATGATCTGTACCCTGCTTCATTAAGGTTGGCCCTTGGTTTTCACACTGATACAGCCCCTAAAGCACAGCCATACCATCAGCATGCAAAGACCATGATGATATGATCTCGCCTAATCATGAGCTAGGGCTCAATAGTCCATAAGCTAAGGCCCAGCAACATTAGAAAATATATTTATACGGATACACAATGCCAAGGTAGATCATATTTAATGCATGGTTCATACAACTGCAAAGATAAATAATTAAAAAAATAAAATAAAGGTGTCTAGCATCAGGGTGGGCTAAGGCCAAAATACCCAACAAAATCCACAGACCAGTTCCTTCCTCTTCCGAGCTTAAAAACCAACTCTGCTCTTCCCCAACACCCCACAGCCATGCAGGAGAACAACTGACAATGTCGTCATCCCAAATTAAAGGAGCTTGAGAATTGAGGATTAAGAAAGTGTGACTCAATAGTGCTTGTGTTGCGATTTTCTTAATAGTATCTCTCATCCTAGTCTGCTACATACAAGGTAATGAAGCTAAAAGTACAAACTTGACTTTAATTGCAGAACCTGCAGCCATCGCTCAAACAAGACTCTAATGAGCGTTGGCCATGACCACATGGTGTATACTGACCAAAGCACCATGGACACTAGCATGAATGAAGTCATTATAAAGGATCTAATCAGCCCGACTGCCAATCACAGCGTTCATGCCCGAGGACGAACCCTCAGAGGCATAGAGACGCGTGCCCCTATCAGCGAAGGCTGAACAGCCCATCACAAATTCCTCCAACAACGTCCCCCAAATGGCTTATCACAGGGGCACAACACAAAAGCAAAACCACAGCACAAACGCCAAGACACGGAGGCAGCACATTCTATTGTTATTATGTCCTTGGACGTACCGCGGTGGTGATGAAGGTTGTGCTGGTTGACAGAGCTCTGAGCTGAACTGTGAGGAAGGAGAGAGTAGTGTGATGCACAAACAGAAGATCTGCTTTCTGGAGAACAACCTAGAACAGCTCACCAAAGTCCATAAACAGGTGAACCACACACCCCTTAACATTAAGGGCCACACACAAACTCTGTCTTGCACGTGCCCACAGCCAAAGGACCACTCGGAGAAGTTGCCACGTATAGCCGTTTTTCCTATAACATCCGTTTCTGTTCAA
>NC_137499.1:20514490-20516990 GCF_041902795.1 Electrophorus electricus
GAGAGAGAGAAGGAGAGAGAGAGAGAAGGGGAGAGAGAGAGAGTACGAGAGAGAGAGAGAACACGAGAGAGAGAGAACGCGAATGAGAGAGAGAGAGAGAACACGAGAGAGAGAGAACACGAACATGAATGAGAGAGAGAGAGAGAGAGAGAGCGCGAGAGAGAGAGTACACGAGAGAGAGAGAGAGAACACGAGAGAGAGAGAACGAGAGAGAGAGAGAGAGAACGAGAGAGAGAGAGAGAGCACGAGAGAGAGAACACAAACACGAATGAGAGAGAGAGAACATGAATGAGAGAGAGAGAACACGAATGAGAGAGAGAGAGAACACGAGAGAGAGAGAACGAGAGAACACGAATGAGAGAGAGAGATCACGAGAGAGAGAGAGAGAGCACGAGAGAGAGAGAGAACGAGAGAACACGAAGGAGAGAGAGAACACGAGAGAGAGAGAGAACACGAGAGAGAACACGAGAGAGAGAGAGAACACGAGAGAGAGAGAGAGAGAACGAGAGAGAGAGCACGAGAGAGAGAACACAAACACGAATGAGAGAGAGAGAGAACACGAATGAGAGAGAGAGAACACGAATGAGAGAGAGAGAACACGAATGAGAGAGAGAACGAGAGAACACGAGAGAGAGAGAAGGGGAGAGAGAGAGAGAGAAGGGGAGAGAGAGAGAGAGAAGGGGAGAGAGAGAGAAGGGGAGAGAGAGAGAGAACGAGAGAGAGAGAACACGAAAGAGAGAGAGAGAACACGAATCAGAGAGAGAGAACACAAGAGAGAGAGAGAACACGAGAGAGAGAGAACGAGAGAGAACGAGAGAACACAAACACGAATGAGAGAGAGAGAACATGAATGAGAGAGAGAGAACACGAATGAGAGAGAGAGAGAACACGAATGAGAGAGAGAGAGAACACGAGAGAGAGAGAACGAGAGAACACGAGAGAGAGAGAGAACGCGAGAGAGAACGAGAGAATGAGAGAGAGAGAGAGAGAACACGAATGAGAGAGAGAGATCACGAGAGAGAGAGAGAGAGCACGAGAGAGAGAGAACGAGAGAACACGAAGGAGAGAGAGAACACGAGAGAGAGAGAGAGAGAACGAGAGAGAGAGCACGAGAGAGAGAACACAAACACGAATGAGAGAGAGAGAGAACACGAATGAGAGAGAGAGAACACGAATGAGAGAGAGAGAACACGAATGAGAGAGAGAACGAGAGAACACGAGAGAGAGAGAAGGGGAGAGAGAGAGAGAGAAGGGGAGAGAGAGAGAGAAGGGGAGAGAGAGAGAGAGAAGGGGAGAGAGAGAGAAGGGGAGAGAGAGAGAAGGGGAGAGAGAGAGAGAACGAGAGAGAGAGAGAACACGAAAGAGAGAGAGAGAACACGAATCAGAGAGAGAGAACACGAAAGAGAGAGAGAGAACACGAATCAGAGAGAGAGAACACAAGAGAGAGAGAGAACACGAGAGAGAGAGAACGAGAGAGAACGAGAGAACACAAACACGAATGAGAGAGAGAGAACATGAATGAGAGAGAGAGAACACGAATGAGAGAGAGAGAGAACACGAGAGAGAGAGAACGAGAGAACACGAGAGAGAGAGAGAGAACGCGAGAGAGAACGAGAGAATGAGAGAGAGAGAGAGAGAACACGAATGAGAGAGAGAGATCACGAGAGAGAGAGAGCACGAGAGAGAGAGAACGAGAGAACACGAAGGAGAGAGAGAACACGAGAGAGAGAGAGAACACGAGAGAGAACACGAGAGAGAGAGAGAACGAGAGAGAGAGCACGAGAGAGAGAACACAAACACGAACGAGAGAATGAGAGAGAGAGAGAGAGAACACGAATGAGAGAGAGAGAACACGAACACGAATGAGAGAGAGAGAGAGAACACGAGAGAGAGAGAACACGAGAGAGAACGAGAGAGAACGAGAGAAAAACACGAATGAGAGAGAGAGAACACGAGAGAGAGAGAGAACACGAGAGAGAGAGAGATCACGAGAGAGAGAGAGAGAGCACGAGAGAGAGAGAACGAGAGAACACGAAGGAGAGAGAGAACACGAGAGAGAGAGAACACGAGAGAGAACACGAGAGAGAGAGAGAACACGAGAGAGAGAGAGAGAGAACGAGAGAGAGAGCACGAGAGAGAGAACACAAACACGAATGAGAGAGAGAGAGAACACGAATGAGAGAGAGAGAACACGAATGAGAGAGAGAGAACACGAATGAGAGAGAGAACGAGAGAACACGAGAGAGAGAGAAGGGGAGAGAGAGAGAGAGAAGGGGGAGAGAGAGAGAAGGGGAGAGAGAGAGAGAGAAGGGGAGAGAGAGAGAAGGGGAGAGAGAGAGAGAACGAGAGAGAGAGAGAACACGAAAGAGAGAGAGAGAACACGAATCAGAGAGAGAGAACACAAGAGAGAGAGAGAACACGAGAGAGAGAGAACGAGAGAGAACGAGAGAACACAAACACGAATGAGAGAGAGAGAGAGAACACGAATGAGAGAGAGAAC
>NC_137499.1:20524490-20609490 GCF_041902795.1 Electrophorus electricus
AGAGAAAGAGAGAACACGAACACGAATGAGAGAGAGAACACGAGAGAGAACACGAATGAGAGAGAGAGAGAGAGAACACGAATGAGAGAGAGAGAGAGAACACGAGAGAGAGAACACGAATGAGAGAGAGAGAGAACACGAACACGAATGAGAGAGAGAGAACACGAGAGAGAGAACACGAGAGAGAGAGAACGAGAGAACACAAACACGAATGAGAGAGAGAGAACATGAATGAGAGAGAGAGAACACGAATGAGAGAGAGAGAGAACACGAACACGAATGAGAGAGAGAGAGAACACGAGAGAGAGAGAACGAGAGAGAGAGAGAGCACGAGAGAGAGAACACAAACACGAATGAGAGAGAGAGAGAACACGAATGAGAGAGAGAGAACACGAATGAGAGAGAGAGAGAACACGAACATGAATGAGCGAGAGAGAGAGAGAGCGCGAGAGAGAGAGAACACGAGAGAGAGAGAGAGAGAGAACACGAGAGAGAGAACGAGAGAGAGAGCACGAGAGAGAGAACACAAACACGAATGAGAGAGAGAGAGAACACGAATGAGAGAGAGAACACGAATGAGAGAGAGAGAGAACACGAACACGAATGAGAGAGAGAGAACACGAGAGAGAGAGAACGAGAGAACGAGAGAGAGAGAGAGAGAGAGAACACGAGAGCGAGAGAGAGAGAGAGAGAGAACACGGAGGAGAGAGAGAGAACACGAGAGAGAGAGAGGGAGAGAGAGAGAACACGAGAGAGAGAGAAGGAGAGAGAGAGAACACGAGAGAGAGAGAAGGGGAGAGAGAGAGAAGGGGAGAGAGAGAGAGAGAAGGGGAGAGAGAGAGAACACGAGAGAGAGAACGAGAGAGAAGAAGAGAGAGAGAGAACGAGAGAGAGAGAGAACGAGAGAGAACACGAGAGAACGAACACGAACATGAATGAGAGAGAGAGAACACGAGAGAGAGAAGGAGAGAGAACACTAATGAGAGAGAGACAGAACATGAGAGAGAGAGAGAGAGAACGAGAGAACACGAATGAGAGAGAGAGAACACGAATGAGAGAGAGAGAGAACACGAACACGAATGAGAGAGAGAGAGAACACGAGAGAGAGAGAACGAGAGAGAGAGAGAACGAGAGAACACGAGAGAGAGAGAAAGAGAGAACACAAACATGAATGAGAGAGAGAACACGAGAGAGAGAACACGAATGAGAGAGAGAGAGAGAGAACACGAACACGAATGAGAGAGAGAGAGAACACGAGAGAGAGAACACGAATGCGAGAGAGAGAACACGAATCAGAGAGAGAGAGAACACGAGAGAGAGAACACGAGAGAGAGAGAGAACACGAGAGAGAGAACGAGAGAGAACGAGAGAACACAAACACGAATGAGAGAGAACACGAATGAGAGAGAGAGAGAACACGAATCAGAGAGAGAGAGAACATGAGAGAGAGAGAACGAGAGAACACAAACACGAATGAGAGAGAGAGAGAGAGAGAACACGAATGAGAGAGAGAGAACACGAGAGTGAGAGTGAGAGAGAGAGAGCATGAGAGAGAGAGAGAGAGCGCAAGAGAGAGAGAACACGAGAGAGAGAGAGAGAGAGAACGCGAGAGAGAGAGAGAGAGAGAGAACGCGAGAGTAAGAGAGAACGAGAGAGAGAGAGAGAGCACGAGAGAGAGAACGAGAGAGAGAGAGAGAGAACATGAGAGAGAGAGAGAGAACGAACGAGAGAGAGAACGAACACGAGAGAGAGAACAAACATGAGAGAGAGAGAGAACACGAGAGAGAGAGAGAGAACACGAGAGAGAGAGAGAACGAGAGAGAGAACGAGAGAGAGAGAGAGAACGAGAGAGAGAGAACACGAACACGAAAGAGAGAGAGAACACGAACACGAATGAGAGAGAGAGAGAGAACACGAGAGAGAGAACACGAATGAGAGAGAGAGAGAGAACACGAACACGAATGAGAGAGAGAGAGAACACGAGAGAGAACACGAATGAGAGAGAGAGAGAGAACACGAACACGAATGAGAGAGAGAGAGAACACGAGAGAGAGAACACGAATGCGAGAGAGAGAGAACACGAATCAGAGAGAGAACACGAGAGAGAGAACACGAGAGAGAGAGAGAACACGAGAGAGAGAACGAGAGAGAACGAGAGAACACAAACACGAATGAGAGAGAGAACACGAATGAGAGAGAGAACACGAATCAGAGAGAGAGAGAACACGAGAGAGAGAACGAGAGAGAACGAGAGAACACAAACACGAATGAGAGAGAGAACACGAATGAGAGAGAGAGAACACGAGAGAGAGAGAGCACGAGAGAGAGAACACGAGAGTGAGAGAGAGAGCTCGAGAGAGCATGAGAGAGAGAGAGAGAGAGAACACGAACGAGAGAGAGAACATGAGAGAGAGAACACGAGAGAGAGAACACGAACAAGAGAGAGAGAACACGAACGAGAGAGAGAGAACGAGAGAGAGAGAGAACATGAGAGAACACGAACACGAGAGAGAGAGAGAACACGAGAGAGAGAACACGAACACGAGAGAGAGAGAGAACACGAGAGAGAGAGAACACGAACACGAGAGAGAGAGAGAACACGAACGAGAGAGAGAGAGAGAGAGAGAGAACGAAAACGAACGAACGAACACTTTCATTCTATTCCTGGATGCAATCTAGCACAGTAAGTATACAAACATGAATCCTACCAAGTGGTTTGAGCAAGGTCACAATAAAGGGAATTTTGCACTTGCATCAGTATGACACAGAGGGCAGAACCGTCTTGCATGCAGGGTTTGTGGGGTTCTTTAGTCTGATCTGTTGTATACGGAAAGCCAGGATTCACTGCTTTGATGTACTGAAGCAGGAGGCTGGGTTTGATCTTATATCACTTACTGTAACTCCACCAGAACAGCAGCTGTCTGTGTTTTAATCTGTGACTGCGGTAACACGGGGACCAGTGTGAATCCCTCCATAATCTCTTCACAATGTCTGCATGACTACAACCCCTGGATTAGCATTCTTGACTAGGTCAAGGTAGCACCTGTCAACTACATGCTGTATTTTGCAAATAATTTACAATCCCCACAAAATGTACAACACAGAAACTCGCCAAGGAGACTTTCTCTCTCCATGACAGACTACTGCTACCTCTCGTTCCTGCTTTTATCCAAAAAAGCAGGACACTAAATATTACATATTTTACAAACATGCACAAGTAGACCATTTTAATTCTTATTCATTGTAAAAAGCATGATGTGTGTGTATATGTTTTTAAGTTCCAGCATTCAATGTTTATGCATTTTCGACATTCCCTCAGCATCGATCTGTCCGTAATCTCATCAGCCACATACTTATACCCCTTACATTTCACTCATACTAGCTCAGTCAACCTCCCACCTACACGATAACTATTAGTAGTTTAAACTTGTGAAGTGTAAAATTGCTTAGCAGAGTTGTATCTCTGAGTAACCTGTAATACAGGTGGAGTGTTTAAGTGTTGCTTTTGTAGCGTTATGAGTGTATCTTCATGGGTTTGACTCAATGGAGGAGAACGCATACACAGTGTTTCTCTGCACTGTCCCTCATACGGAGACGTTTGGTTGCCTGCGGCTTGGACCGGCCATGACCCCTGACGGGCCACCATCGCAGTGATGACAGCCTGATGACTGTTTCCTGCTGTTGTAGGTTCAAGTGAAAGCCACAGTCTGGGCTGGGGTTAAAGGTTAAAGATGAGGGTGGACCTATTATACATTTGGGGGGGCAAAAGTATGAATACAATCCAAATTTCTTTATGATTAACCCCAATCATCAATATTCTGTTTGTATTGCATTTAAGCAAATTATAGCGTGCGCTATCGTCCTCCTAACTCCTAACTCAGCATGCAATACAATTACCATATAATGTTTAATGCATAAGACTAAATAAAGATTTTCAGTCTCAAGAGCTCATTGGTTCACTTTATTTCTCTTCACTTTTTATTTTAGTACTCCCTAAAGCCCAGTAGTAACCAGACACTTCTCATACATCATACCGCATCCTGATTAAGCAAAGTACCCTCCAAATGCTACACAGTCTGCAGAATCCTTTCCTAAATCATCCAATATTGTGTAATCCAGCTGCTGCTTATTAAACTATTCGGGAGAAGATGGTAGGGGAAAAAGACAAGTGTTTGCTCAGTAACACAGTTCAGAGATTAGTTACTCAGAGGGCCACTGGCTAACACTGCTAAGATTTACTAAATGCAGACAGCAGGGATGATGCAGTCAAATTCTTTAGGAACAGGAAACTTGGAAACAGCTCTGCAGGTGATGAGCACATCAATTAAATATGTTGAAGGACAAACACTCATGCACACACGTCACTTCAAATAGCACAGGAAGCATCCGCTTCAGCACGGCAGTTGCTCTCTCCTAACACACACACTAGCTTCCGTGAGTGTTCGGCTTTCCAAAGCTAGTCGTTTGGTTCATGCGAGGCTGGTACTAATGAGACTGATCTTGGACGAATCTCACCGTGCTTGCCTTATGAACTACGTAATTTAATACATTTAATACATTAATTGATTGGGAGGCATTAAAATATCTCCACCTGCCAAATAGTTAAAGGAGCCTCTTTGGTTTTCATTTACCGAACACTTTCCGAACTACTCAAATCTAAAAGGGTAAGTTTACAATATCTGCCTGGAATAGGTAAGCATGCTGAAACGACATTAACTTATAGCTCTAGCATCGACTGGTTTGGGGTCTTGTAAGACCCCCGAATACCCACCAAACACGCCCACGCGAGAACCTGATGGAACTTCATGCGTGCCACCTGCGGACGCAGCGCGCTCTAGTGAGGATGAGGAAAGGATCAGCCTGATTGTTAACTTATAAACAAAATGTAGTAGTTTTTCGCGCACTTGAATTGCATGCGGTATACGACATCAACGTAAATGGTAAGTCTAGATAACATTTACTAATTTGAACGATGGGAATTGTGAGCTGGTGCTTAATTAAAAGACGCAAAGCAGTTTATTTTGTCCACGTGCGTACAGAAAAACGTCGATTCTATAGTTTCTGGCTTTCGGTAGAGCGCAGGACGAGCGGGTGCGTGTCAGAGCGCGAGGTTTATCGTCCACTAAAAGCACAAGCAGGATTTCTTAAGCCACGTGTAAAAATACAACAAGCATAATAGCATGAAACGTTAATGAGAGCAATCTACACGCCTGTGTGTCTCGGAGGGAGAGCGCCAGAAACATGTCTGTCTTATCAGCAATGCATGCGTCGGTAATGTTACGCGCGGACGTCCACCTGAACTGCATGTAGGCTACATAGTTATTTCACTCCTCTGCCTACAAGCCATAAAAACTGCCAGTTAGGCTACTGGAGTAATCTGCTCTGCGACATGAATGCGACATGAAAGCCATATGAAAACCATTTGAAGTGTCTACTGCGCGCGCGCGGTAGCAACGCGTGACGAGGACGAGCAGGATGATGTGTGAAGAATGCTCAGTACGGCTCGTGCCCATGGAACCGAAACTCCTGGTGAACCATTTTGCTTTCTCTGCCACCCAAGTCATGAATTTGGCAAGTTGCATTAATGCCAGAATAAAGCGTACACGGGCGCTCCCAGTGGCGCTGACTGTAAGACATACAAGCTCTAAGTTTCTCCTGGTCCTTACACACGCCACCCATGCCGAACGCCCTCTGTGCTTGTCAGAATGGCAAGTGTGTGTGAGAGAGAGAGAGAAAGAGAGAGTGAGGGAGGCAGAGGGGATTGAGAGAGTGTTAAGACTGTCACTTGTTTATGGAAATACTGGCCATATGAACATCTAAACTCTTGATGAATATGAATATCCCTTTGCAGGGATTTATCCATGTTGCACCTAAAATGTGAATGCAGTAACATATCAGAATGGCATGGAAGTTACTCAGTTCAACTTTTAACAAGCTTGCCTGCCGTAAGGTGAATGTACTGTACATAATGAAGTCGAATAGGCTGTTGGGGGGGCTTAATATGACTACGGTGAGCTTAGTCTGAGCTCAGTGTGAAAGGCAAACACTAATGATTCAGGTTTCACTCACAGCAAGACTCTTTCAGTCTCATTCTCCCTCCCTCTCTTTCTCTAGTCTGGTTTTCTCCTCAGTTATTTAGCACATCATTCATTCTGATCAATCCTGTCTGCGATTCTTTCATTTTCCTCACCAGTTATGTCATTTGTTATTAATTTGTAAAGTGGTGGAAAATGATCAATGAGAGAATAGTACCCATAGTACCCAAGTGTAGAGATGGAAGCACGCACCCACGTGCACTAACAAGCCAGGCGTATGTTGTGTTCCTAGAGAGAGAGGAAGTCTCACACTGTGAGTGAAAGCAGAGTCATTAGCACTTCACACTGAGCTCAGACAAAGCCCATCTGCTACTGTGAACACATACAGACACATTTAAGAACTCGCCTGCTTCTCTAGCTCCTTTATGTCCAAAACTGTACCTTATTGTGAAGCGCACAGCTTGCAGACTGAGGCTATAAACTGTGGATACATACATGAATGATGTTCTTTTTTTAGGGAGTTAAAACCTGATACTGAATAATCGATGTGAAAAATCCCCTTTTATATCTTTTTGTACCTTTATTTCTTATGTACATGTTTGAAGGTTTTCAGGGTAAATTCCTGTTTCTTCCATTCTGTAGGTGCAGGACATTATATATTATATTATTGTCTTGCTGTCTCTTTAGGTGATGTAATGTTCATGAACAAGATCGTTTGGAATACTGGGTGATTCTGGAAACATCAAGTCATGGTGGTCCTACTAAGCCTGACCTGGCTCCTTCTAGAGATGCTTTTGTCTGATTGGCTGACAGCAGTTTTGTCCCGGGACTTCACTTTAAAGGACATAGTCCAGCTCCATCTGTTAGGTGCCAACACCATAAGTCTCTGAGCTCAAAAATAATCAATCACAGATTTATAGTTCCTATAAGCCTTTTCCATCATATAAATGAATTACTAAATGATAGGGTTGCAAAGTAAGACAGCATCATGCTGTATTTACTGTTAAACGTCACCTGAATAACTCTAGGAGGTTTGCCCATAACTAAACGTATGAAATGCATCGCAACTGAGGTGTCTGTTTTTTTTTAGCTACCCCCTACCCTGGCAGCTTTAAGTGCTTCATCTGTGAGGAAGCTGATGATAACTACTCCTGCAACCGTTGGGCCCCTGACACCTACTGTCCTAAAGGTATACACACATGTACCACATGGTACACATATAGGGCAATGAGGTTTTCTCAGATTTTGTGCTACAGCATTTCTGAGTTTTCATTAACATTTCTTTATTCAATTCAGTTCAAATATGTTTATTTATAACTCTCTTTGCAATGTTCTGTCTCAACAGAAATTTCTTGCCACAGAAGGCAGGAAAACCATTTAGGTTAAAGATTTCTGCAAAGCACTTTTTTTCTCAGACTGTACTAAGGACAGATCTATCATACATTTAGATGTGTGATATTTATGCAAGTCTACTGTCTTCAGAGTTATGTCATTTGCATACTGTTTTTAGTATGCATTAAGAATTCACATACTAATATTCCAAATATATACTTATTTTCCGCATGCATACCAATTTTACATAATTACTGTTGTATTTCTAATGAGCAATTTCAAGGTATGCATGCTATTTAAGTATGTGTAATGATTTTTATTTTTTTTTTACTTCAGAAATGCAAATTTTGCACTTAATTTTTGGTAATGCATATGTATATTTTGTATACTTTTGTTCGCATGAGTCTTACCTCCAAGGTTTTTGTTGACTTCTTTCGAAGTACAGTTTGCATTACCAGAAAGAAAGAAGCCCCAAAACCCGTAGGTTCAAGACTGAGTTCTAGAACACACCTTTTTCTAGAGTGCAAGGAAGTCCATGAGGACTAAATTGAATAACGCTAATATAGTTGGCATGATATTTATTTGGGTTTTTTATAATATTTGTATGTATGTTTACTGTCTTACATTTATCTTTCTATGATGACCTAAAGATACATTTATATTACAAGATCTGCAAATACGTATCTAGATCCTATTGTTGAAATCAAATATGTATTTGGATACGTATTTTCTGAGTATGCATTCTGAGACTTTTTCTGACTATACACATTTATTTTGCTATTTTATTATTATTTTTTAAATGTTGTTGGGGGGGGGTTTAACATTGAGAGGTGTGCTTTTACAGATACCAGATTCTGCTACACGCATCACAGGATAAGTTCTGTAGGTGGGAGCGTTGCTGTGACGAAGCGCTGTGTAGCACAGGAAGCGTGTGTGTCCACTGGCTGTGTGACACATCATGGTCACATGGTAGAACTCATTTACCTATACTTACATACCTATAGTCTGACCCACAGACATACAATTATTTGTAGTCTCACACACACACACACACACACACACACAAACAAATATGTTTATTCTGAAAGTGAAATGTAATGCTACCTGTGTATATGTAGATCTGTGATATGTGTTCGAGGTGTGCAGTAATCAAGATGTTAACTGCATCTATATTTTCACTTTGTGTGTGTATATGTATATATAGTGTACATTATATTTTATCCTGGTGTAAATTGTGCAGGTCTGCACTTCCTGCTGTGAGGGAAACATGTGTAACCTGCCCGTACCGTGGAACGAGACAACGGCCATCTTCTCCACAAAATACCCATTAAACCGTGAGAGCAGAATCTGTCCCAGCTCTGCCACCACCATCACCATCATCATTCTCACACTCGGCTTTTCTTAACAACTTGTTTTTATTTTGTTTTATTCATGTAACGGATTTCCTGTGTAGGCAGAGGTGTCTTTTAATGATTTAAAGCATTTTTCTGAACCGGGATCATGTACGTGGCATTTGCTGGGTATCTGCACACTGTGCTCGGTGCTGTCTGTATGTATGGGGTGATGCTGTCCTTCAGGTCATTCTCCCCCTTGTTTGGTTCGGATGCCGCTGTAAGAGAACCAGTTCACCCCTGCCTTGTTTCAGTAGTCTGCTAGAGTCAAAAACACTCAAATCTTTGGATTAAAATTCATGTTAAGATGATGGAGTACTAGACTAATCACAGTATCTCATGTCAGTGATGGTTAATATTAGCAACAGAAATGAACATTTATTATCCAGTGATATTTGTGAAATTTTTCATACATACATACATATATATATAAATATATATATATAAAAATAAAACTCCATGTGTGAAGCTTTGAAACTAAAACATTTCCCTTAAAAGATGTGTGGCAGGGGTAATTTATAAATAAATATGCAAATACAGAAACTTCCAAAATCAAGTTAAGAACAGTGACTGAGCAAATACCCTTTTATATACCACTGCTGATTACAGTTTATCCATTTGCAGACAGGTCCTGTTCAGAGGATAAATGACACTCTAGCATCCATTCAGCCTTTATTCATGCTTTAACATACTTTACCCCATACAGAGTTTACATAAATACATTTCAAATACAAAATACATTTCTGGGAAAAGCAACTGTGCTTTAATGCTTTAAGTAATTTTATAACAAAAGGGAAAGCAAAGCATTTGTGATATTTTAATAATAATAAAAAAAAACAAAACAGATACATTAGGTCTCTCCTGTTCCTACTTCAGCTGGCACATAGGAAACCTGGGAGCAACTGTCCAATAGCGAGTAGATTCTGCTAGTCCAGGATCAGTTTTTCACATTCACACAGTGACGGATAAAGTCTAAAAAGGGAGGGGAACAACCTAGTGCAGCACTCTTAAGAACTCAGGACCCACATTCATCAACCCTCTCAGCTTAAACACCTGCAGACACAGACGCTGTGGACGCAGTACGAATACAAGCACAGAGTACTGTTGTTTGGGGTCCCCTCTGATATGGCTTCAAGAAGATCAACATGGAAGTCAATGCAACGTACAGGAAGTAGGTACCAATTGCATCTGACCCAAAAGATTACAGTATGGGAAATGGAACAAGTGTGAAATTTAACATGATAAAAAAACACACACAGATACAACATTTGAGGTTTGTCTAATTAGTGTTACTTGGCTAAACTCAAAAAGTGTAAACATGGCAGTTCTGCTAACGTGGCTGCATTAGTACACATCCGCCTTTACATTATATGCAGAAATGTTATTCTGTAACAGCAGTTCACTGTCTGAGGGACCTACTGCCTCGTATGTCTTAGTGTTTTTTTTCCTCCAACACAAAATATTAAAACTGTAAATAAACTGTTTTGGATGATAATCCATCATTAAGGCACAATCTTGTCAAAGGCACTTTGATCCCAACATCAACATAATAAAAGATGAGGAGGGTTGCTGCCCCCTAGTGGCAGCACTCAAACCAAAATACATCTTAGTGAAAGTACATCTAAAACTTGGTGTTATACAAATGATACACACAGCAGTCCTGCTGATATACTTGAACAATAAAAACAGATACAAACAACGCAGATAACGCAGATAGCATTTGCAGGATGGGCAAACACATCCGTTCCGAGTTTACTGGTCTTCGTGACGAATCCTTCCAGGTCTTCTCACATGAACCCAGAGCTGGGGGGGGGAACACACCAGCCCATCAGGAATCAGCAATCACCACTGAACCATCTCAAAAGAATGTAAGTCTAGTCTGAGCAGGGGGGGGGGGGGGGGGTTCAACATATTTACACTTTGTGGTATAAAGTCCTTATAACCATCATGGACACATGAGCGGTCTAGTGGTGCCTTTCCTCAGAATCAGCACTAGATATACCGCAACAAAAACACGCTGTTGGTTTCCAGTGCTGCACCAGCAGACAGAGAGGCGTGGAGCGCTTACTTTTTGCGATCTTTGTCCTTCTTGAGGTTGGAGTTGGCGGTGAAGGCCTGGCCCTGCAGCAGCTCAGCAGCTGCCTTCTTCTTGCTGAAGGAGCTCATCTCATCCTCCAGGGATTTCCTCTTCTCGTCCAGCTTGCTCTTCTCCTCCATGTGCAGGCGCTTTAACTGCTCGAACTTCCCCTGCAGCTGGACGCAGGACAGACACCATATGGTTATGGTATTTTTCTGTTTAGTTTGAATTTGGATTACTGGATTTCTGGACACATAGTTCAGTCAAAATAATCCCCGTCAATTCAAACATAAAAATTTGCTCAAAACTGAGGGGAGAAAAAAAGGTTCTCAGTAAAAGTGTTTTATAATTAACACTTTTATAATTCATGTGTCATAGGGGATCAATTTTAAATTCTTAATTCACCGTGAGGCCAAACTTGGGAAATGTCATGAATTCTTCTATAGTGTTTAATCTTTAATCTGTGACAATGAATGAGAACGGAGCTCTCTCTTAAATAATATTCCTCACTGCACCTTTAATCTGCCTGCATCAGGGTGAGTAAAAGAGTCCTCATTTAATCCTCCACAGTACTTAATCTTTAACATGTTAATGACAGTGTGAGTAAGAATGAAGACCTCTTATTCAGTTCTCCTTTTTGCACCTTTAATTTGCCTGTACTAGTGCGAATGATGACGGGAGGCCGTATCTTTTATGTGCCTGTGTGAGGATGGATACCTCTCTCTCTGCCTCCTTTAGCTCTGCCTCCTTCTCCTTGACGCGCTGCACAAATGTCTGCCTCATCTCCTCCTCCCTCCGCTGAAGCTCCTGCAAGAATTCCTGACGCTTCGCCTCATATGTCTCCTGCAGGCTGAGAGGGACACGGGACACAAACGCACACAAAAATATCCTTATTAAACCTTGCAGCACCTTCAATGAGCACAAAACCAACAAGCATAACAACTTTCATCATTTGTTTGAGAGTACATTTAGACCGAAAAATAGCAAAAAGGCTTCAGGCAACACCTAAGCAAAGAGAAATGTAAGAGATTAAAGCAAAACTAAAGTAATTTAGCAAAGGCAAATATAAATTAAAATGCAAAAGCATCGTCTATTTTTCCAAGCTAACCAAATATGCACACCACAGCATACAGAGATAGTATAAGTGCTGACAACACGCATACATTAATGCAAGTGGTATGTGTTGTTCGCTACGTCTGACGGGCTTGGTCTGGTGTGCGCTGCCCTCTACCTGACGGGTTTGCTCTCTGGGTCAGTGTCTCTGAAGCCCATCTCCTCTAGCTTACAGCGCCTGTAGAGCTCGTAGTGGCGTGTGTGTGTCTGCTCGCGGAGATCCTCCATGTTCACACAGATCAGCATCTCCCGCAGCTTCACAAAGTCACAATGGTTCTCGTTCTCCACTGTGTACACACACACGCGCGTGCGCGTCTGTCTCAGCAAAACTATGCATGCTCAGTTAGCCCCTATATACATACCCATATGCATGAACAAGTGAACATGCAAACGCTTACACATCTGAATCCGCAACTCATGCTTAGCTAGACACACACACACACTTGACTCGACAAATCTATGCAGAACACCTGCTCCATCAGCCTTTATGGATACACCCACATGCCCATGAAGACGCCCACACGTGCTTACCCTGCACCACACCCCACGGGTACTGGCGAGCTTTCACCATCTTATTCCCAATCTTCACCTCCTCTGTACTACCCACCACTGCAAAGGGCAGATGACCCTGAAACAGCACAGCAGCATAAACACACACACAAATTGACATCTACATAGGTTCAAATCAAAAGAACTGACATTACACATTTAGAAGTAAACAATCAGTGGGAGTGGATGATGGGGCCATGTGCTGGATCTAGCTGCAGTTGTGTCCAGGCTTGGATGCCCATATCCATCAACACTCATGTGTTAATGTTTAATGTTCACAGTCTCTGCTAAAGCACAGCGTCATCTGGATTCACATCACTAAAGTGAGCTGATGTGTCTCCCTCGTGACTACAAGTATGACACTACTGTTACAAACTACTTTATGTTCCAAAATAATAATATGAATGGAAGCCATATTATGATGAGATCTGGTCAAAGACTGGTCTACGTTACTGTGACTGACGATTAACATTTGTTTGTAGGATTATGTGAATTCTGTGATTCATACAAAAACCCACTGAATACTCAGCAAGACTGCAACAACAAACCACACTGTGTTGTCCTAGCTAGGGCCTGAATGTACACCAAAGGGGACACGCACGCAGTATTTGTAAAGTCTAGGCTGAGGCCTTAGAGTTGTGGACACTCACGTTCATGGCAGTGTTGATCTTGGAGACGGTCTCGTCATCGGTGGGAAACTGATAGATCTGCACTCCATTACTGACCAGTTCACTCATGATCTTGATCTTAAACTTGTGCAGCTCACTCTTAGAGATGGTGTCTGCCTTCGCAATGACTGGGATTATGTTCACCTTTAGCAAAAGCACGCATGCACGCACACACAAAATATCATTATCAGCACTAGGGGTTGGTCTGTGTCATCATAACTTCTTACACAAAGGTATGTCAGTACGACCTGAAAAAATAGTATACTTTTTGTAACGTAAACAAGAAAAAAGTCTTCAGATACCATAAGGACTCAGTCAACATGCTGGCAGTGTTTTATGTTTTTTTTGGTTTGTTTGTTTTTTATTTCCTTGCCCCACTCCAGATGAAACTCTTTGCACTCTGCATGATAATTCACAAAAATAACAAGGTTTCCAGCACTGCAACACTATCTGTTCTCTCCAGCCACAGATTTTGCATACATGCGCAGGAGGGCGTCTTTTTTTGTTTTAGCAACTGAGAGAGCCGTGAACCACAAGACCAAGACCAAGACCAGCCCATCCGGTGGCACCACCCTACACCTCAGTGCTCAGAGGGAGTGCAGTCTTCACTATTTCCGGCATGTATAGTCCTGCTGCCAGCATTTCCAAAGAAACTGCTGCTGAGTGCCAACCATGAAACCAGACACACACCCACACACACACCCACACACCCAGAATACATCATAATACCACAATACATAAAATCTAACACTACATGCAAACAAATGCATTAAGATATGGAACATCAAAAACTACAAAACAGAGCTAAAGTAACATAGCAACACTTGTAAAATACACAAAAAATATCTTTATAAAAAACCACTGAAACCTGAAGCGTATACAAGAAGTATAAAAAAATATAAACACTAAACTTCTGCCAGCGCCCCTCCTTTACCACACTCCTTTACCACAGACAGAACCACATCCCAGCTGAGCAGTGCCCACCGCACCGCTGGGTAGGGGTGACAAGGTGCTCCCTAATGCACTCACGGCGTGCCACGACAATGC
The DNA here is from genome assembly GCF_041902795.1 of Electrophorus electricus. Classification (NCBI taxonomy): domain Eukaryota; kingdom Metazoa; phylum Chordata; class Actinopteri; order Gymnotiformes; family Gymnotidae; genus Electrophorus; species Electrophorus electricus. The sequence goes on from NC_137499.1 coordinate 20,538,703, forward strand.
TCCAAGCCACCTGCCAGGGGGCGCTGGCGAGCATCTCTCTGCACTCACAGGACAACTCATAATAGAGAAGATGACAAAGACAGCCTCGGGACTACCCCGCTCACACTGGGTACTTCATAATGACAGATCCCTGAGAACCGCAGGCGTGGGGGTGTGCGGCTTCTCTCATTCCCTGCTCCTGTTGCATTTACTCACCGCCACCAACTCTGTGAGTGGGACTGACCTTACTGTCCAGTTTCTTCATGGTGACAAGGTCGAGCGATTTCAGCGAGTGGCCAGAGGGGGCGATGAAATACAGGCAGGCGTGGATGCGCGAGTCATGGTAGTTATGCAGGGAGCGTTTGATCTTCAGCTCTTCCTGCAGGTAGGACTCGAACTGCGTGTCGATGTAATCCACCACATGCTGGTAGCTGGAACAGATCAGCCCATCAGCTACTCCAGTTGCTCCAAAACCTTTCCTGCAGTGCCACCCCCTTTTGTAGATAAGAATGTTTTCGAGCACCCCTGCGACACACATGCACACATACCTTACTACTCCCCCCCCCCCCCCCCACTCTAGGTCTCTGGAGGGGCACGCCCCATATTTAGGAATCACAGAGCTATTCAGCGCTCCTTCGCCTTTTCAGGCTTCAAACATGGTGGGACTAGCAAAATGGTTATAATAATAGCTTGTCTTTCTAATATATCTAATTATTAATGGCATTTAGCTGATGCTTTTGTCCAAAGCAACTTACAATTATGAGTATAACTTGAGCAATTGAGGGTTAAGGGCCTTGCTCAGGAACCCCACAGTGACACCTTGGCAGTAGTGGGGCTTGAACCAGCAACCTTCCAATTACTAGTCAAGTATCTTAACCACTGAGCTATCACTGCCCAGATAATATGCAAGTCGCTCTAGATAAGAGCATCTGCCAAGTAACAAATGTAATCTCTTCCTGCAATAATAATAGTATTATTATTAATTATATTATTATTATTGCAAGTTGCACTACTAAATCGAGCCATGCGCCGGTCTCCCTGGCCCCGTCCCCGGCCCGTGCGCCGGTCTCCCTGGCCCCGTCCCCGGCCCGTGCGCCGGTCTCCCTGGCCCCGTCCCCGGCCCGTGCGCCGGTCTCCCTGGCCCCGTCCCTGGCCCGTGCGCTGGTCTCTCTGTCCCCGTCCCCTCCCCCAACCTCTCACCTCTCTTGCTTGTTCATCTGGTCTCCGAAGCCCACTGTGTTGACAATGGTGAGTTTGAGGCGAACGTTGCTCTCCTGCAGATCGTACGTCTGTGCACGCAGCTTCACACGTGGTTCGAAATGAGACGACTCAAAGTTCTCAAAATTGGTGTTGAACAGGGTGTCCATCAGAGTGGACTTCCCTATACCCGTCTCTCCTGCAGAGAAAAGGAGGAAAAACATGTTGCTCTGTTAAACCATTAAACCCCTTGAATAATTCTCATGTCTGTTAAAGTGAAGTGAACATTAAAAAGACAATACGACATTAAGCTAAAAGAGCAAGTGTAAGTCACCTATGCACAGGATGTTGAAACAGAATCCCTGACTGGTGGATTTGTTGACCAGCTGGTCTGGTAAGCTGTCAAAGCCCACGTGACCGGACAGGGACAAAGGACGAGCATTTCTCTCCTGTTAAAAAATGAAATCAATATTCCTCAGCCAAAACCACAGTCAATCACTGAAGCCCATCTCTAGGAAGAAACCACAGCAACAAACCATGAAAGCAACATTAGACTAATGGGACACAAAAATACAAAAAGCAGCTGGAAGGTCTAAACAATTATATAATCTTAAGAATAAAACGCAGATCTTGCACAAAGAGCCCAATCACAGTCCATTTTAGATCATGCATGGTATGCATCACTCAGGAACACCAGAAGACAAACACAGATACACTGACGATAAAGTGAAATTTGCAGTTGTAGCAGATAGAGTAAATAGTCCATTTTCTTGTGGGAACGGGGAGGCCAATGAGTGTTAATTCTGCGAAACAGGAAAGCAGACTGAAAGGGCTAACCAATCCCACCATGCTCTTTTGCTTACATAAGCATTCCAAAGATACAGCAGTGTCTAAGCACAGGGTCACAATCATTCAACAGATAGGGAAGGTCCTGAACCAAGGATGGACGAGGTCAAGTTTATCAGTACATTCCTCCCATTTTGGGGATCTAGTTTGGAATCTGGATAGTATAGCTAGGCAGCAAAGACATTTTAAACACTTTAACCTGTCCCTGCATTTAAGAAGTAATTATGTGATCCTAGCTAGCTAGATAACTACCAAAACTCTAGCTATGTATTGTAGGGTATCTTTAACTGGATATACAAGATGATAGTGTCAGTCATTAATAATAGACCATGTCGCGAAGGACCAGTATTATCCCAGTGCTGACACTAAGGTACGTCTGTAGACTTTAACCTGAAGCTAGCATTTCTCAAAAGCCATTTCAGAAGAATTCAAGGGACCTTGAGTAAAACTTTAGGTAACTAATCTAACCGAAGAAACAAGCAGAACTGGCGAGATCAGTAATCAGCTAGAAAATAACTGACTTATAACTCATGACTAACTGAACTTGTCAGGGGGTGGTAAACGCCAGCGAGGTTTCCCATCTCACGTTAGCTTAGCTAGAGCTAAGTTTAGCAAGCTTAATCAACATTAATTAACATATAAAAATGGAAATAACCAAATGCTTACCCCTTGTCGCGCAACGTCAGATGTAGCCATACTGTGTGCTGAACAAACAATTTTTAACTTGTTTTTGATCTTTTTTAAGTACCGAGATGAAAAAGGCGGATGAAACGGATTGAAAAAGTTTGGGGAGACACGACTGGAATGTGAAGGGATATAACACTCGACGAAGTTGAGGGGTGGAAATCACTGTTTGGGCGTCATGTATATAAAAACATCTACAACGCCTAAGACATAACTATTCTTTAAGTTAAATATGCTTTCTATGTACCGAACATTTTGTCTCAAATGTAAGCAAATACTAATTAAGGCATGAATTAGTTTATATAGGATGTACACGTCACCCTATATCTAAAGTGGTATGGTCTAAAATCCCAGCGATACAAGAAACGTGTAAGAAACTAGCGTTCATTTCGGCTCCGACAAAGTGCCTTTACATTGAAGCCGCCGCTAAATCCACATCCAAAATGGCGCAAAACGGACAGCAGTTTCTTCACAGGCTGGGTTCGCTAAGGGGCGGGGCCCTTTATTTGCTTTCTTGAATGAAGACGTGGTGCTCCGCTTGCTGGCAAACACAGAATACTACCAGTGCGCCCGATGAAAGGATATTTTGTGGCAATAACAGGGGTCTCTGCTGGCGTTCGTGACGTTTTACGGTTTTAGGTGCGGCTTTCAGTTGTGGAAGTCATAGATGCTGAATGTGCGCAATAGGTCTAGCTGGAGAGTGGTTTAAGCTGGAGGCGCCCATTCAAGAATTAATCCCGATGGCGAGCGAATGGACCCAAGAAGCGGTTTTACGTTTTCTAGCGGACAGAGGAGGGAGAGTGAGGAACGTTGATTTGACGGATCATTTTCGTTCGACTATTCCAACAGACCATCTGAGCAGAACGGCAGCAAAAGACGCTTTTAAGAGGTGCGTGGACAGTATAGCCTTCGTGAAAGTGGAAAATGGGGAAAAATATGTGTGCCTGAAAAAGAAGTTTAGGGGATCGGTGAAGCGGTCGGATGAAAGGAGCTGCAACGGCCATGTGCGGAACAGTGGTGCCATTGTGAAAGCGCAGCGCCGTACCGTTAACGGTGACAGCAGAACGGACGTGGTACCTGTCAGACTCTGTGAGAAACGCGACGAGCCGAAAATCGCCCTGTCACAGTGCTGCGCAGAGACCACAAAAACGGACGAAGACGAAGACGCAAAACAAGACTTGCTGCCTGGCTCAGGTTACGGAACTGGCGGGGATGCGCAACCACCTCTGCGTATTTCCGAGTCAGTCTCGCTTGGGATCAAGGCGGAATCTCGGGTCTCCAAACCAGAAATGGGAAATCAGCTTACAGATAACGGCGGGACGGTAAACGAACCTGACAGGGAAACGAGCGAAACTTTACAAGCAAGTCAGCCACTGGCCTCGGAGATGAGTATACCGGAGAGCTTGGTAACAGATGAGTGTGTCCTACCAGCGGTGACTGGCGAGACTGTGTTCGGTCAGTCTGCACGTTTACCGACGGATTGTCCCGCGCTGAGTGGGAGCGACCTTGTGTCTGATCTGAGACTTACCGAGGAGGAGACCGCCGCACGTAAGGGATCGCATTGCTGCAGGCGCAGACAATCCAGAGGGTCACAGCGCAGCAATCAGTCCGAGGGTGGTGTAGATGAGGGACACTTAGATTTCGTGATCACGTCGGGCAGCGACAGCAACACCCCGAAAGGTAGCCGAAAAAGTTTCATTGAGCACATGATGAACAGTTCACCGCAGGTGCGACGCAGCATGGTGCTGAGAAACTCGGTGCACCTCTCCGCCAGGTATAAAGATTCCTCCGGGACGGGCGACGGCGACTCGGCGTCAGTAAACTCGTGCAGTGTGGACGATGAAAACGCCGTGGTCACTTTGGACCCTCTGGAGCACGAGTGGATGATGTGCGCGTCTGACGGGCAGTGGGAGAGCCTTCATCGGTTGCTAACGAGCGAGCCTAACCTTATAAGCAAAAAGGATTTCGTGACGGGGTTCACGTGCTTCCATTGGGCAGCCAAGCAAGGGAAGCCGGAGTTGCTCGCGGTTCTCGTGAATTTTGCGAAGCAGCACGAAGTGGCGGTGAACATTAATGCGCGCTCGAGTGCAGGATACACCCCTCTTCACTTGGCAGCTATGCACAACCACATCGAAGTTGTGAAGTTGCTCGTGGGTGCGTACGACGCAGACGTGGAGGTGCGAGATTACAGCGGGAAAAAAGCCGGTCAGTATTTGAGGAGCGATGTTGCGCGAGATATTTTCGATATAATCGGCGCCGGCGACGACTGGGACGCCGTCGACGCGGGAGTTGCAGTCACGGGCCGGTGGAGACTGTCTAAGCTTCTTCAGTCCAATCTCAGACCACTGAAGCTTCTGAACCAAGGCCTGGGCGAGGGCGACGCGTGTGACAACGCGGGAGTCGCAAAGCCTCTCCGCCGGAAGGCGTCCCTTAACAAATTTAAGCCCCGACTAAGTAAAATTGTGCACAGCACTTCTCTGTTTGAACGGTTGGAGAGAGAGGCGGGCGAAGCCTCTGGCTCAGTGAAGTCCAGGCCCAAGTCAAATCTCTTTGGGTAGAGGCAGGTAATAAATAGGTCTGCTAATCTCAGGTTTACAGCTCAATGTTTTATGTGCATAATGTGTGATTTTGTCATCTTGAGGACTTGGCCAACTCAGCAGACCAGTATAATAATGCTGCTAGTAGTCTGATGCTCACACGTAAGTGGAGAAAAGCCCATATTGTACTGCTTTGCGTTGAGCAGCTCATGACCTCTGCACCTATATACATATTTGTCAAGGATGACATTATCAGACATGCCCACATTAGATGATTGTCATTAATTCGCTTATTGATCTTTAGGGAAAATGCATTGAGAATAAGCTTTTATTTATATTGATTTTTTTCTTTGAAATTTTCTTTGCACTATTCTCAAAGAGCACTAATAATAATTATTATTGCCTTTTTTTATTGTGCTTAAGATGGGCTCAAGTTCAGTCATCTTCATTTAATGAATTAAGGTAACAAATTCTCCAAAAGCAATAGAGCTCCTGCTTTAATCAATGCTTCTGACGTGTCTGGAGATGTCAGCTGTGTGCGTCAGCATGATGGCACATGAGCAAGCTCTAACTTGCTGTTCCTCCACCTAGACCTAATCGTGTAATTCTCCTGTTATGGGTCGTTGGTTTGACCAAAATGCTTTTTTGTAGTCTGCATTAAGTTTATAAGCACATATCACACAAGTCTTCAGTTGTCCACACTTGACCCAAAAGCGTGCGTGCTCTCTCTCTCTCTCTCTCTCTCTCTCCCTTTCTTTCTCTTTTACTCACTTTTTTTGCTGACATTTACTGTGACCATTAATATTACTTGGAAGTTTTATCATTCTGTGTACATGCTGAGTTCAAGACTGCCTATGTAAACACAATTTTCCAGATCTGACAGTCTGTCCAAACAGTGATTTTGTGTGTGTGTGTGTGATTATTAATTAATGTTCACAGACATCAAGGTCTTTTCTGACGTGTGTGTGTGTGTGTGTGTGCACATGACCGGGGTGGGGGTGTGGGGGTCAGACATACGCTGACCTACTGCTTACTTTGCTTTGTTGATTTATTGTCACATTACCTGCAGAGAGCATTAAAGGCTGCGCTCTGTCCAACATGTCCAGGTGGCAGGGACAGGACGGAGGAGCAGTCTTTGACTGGCTACCATATCACATCATATAACTTACAATCAGGTGTTTTGCCATGGCAGTTATGTAGTGACAAGCATATGAGGTTGTGCAATGATGCCAAAGTTAAACCTGTTCTCTTCTGGAATCTTCCAAGGAATAATTTCACATGTGCTTTGTGAAGTGACTTCGCTTTGCGACAGAAATGTAGGGCTTCAACATGCCAATATTTATTTAACATTGTAAGCGGTACAGGTAAAAATTTCTGTGTTTGGACAGGAAGAATTATGATGACTGGATCATTATTGTTTGCGTTAGGCGCAGCCGTTACTGTAGTGGAGAGCAATATTCATCTTTATTTCTTTCACCTTTCAGCACTTTCAACTGTATGTACACTAAAATGTAAATATGTCCCACAGTTTTGTCTGGTATATTGTTTGTGTTGTTAAATTGTTGCCTGTGTATCTGTGTGACTGTGTATATGCATTTATGCTTATATATAAGTCTTTCCCTTTCAACACATAAGTCATTTTATTTCTGACAGATGTGTGCACATTTGCACATCATCGTGTTTTTGTGCCGAACGTCTGATATAGTGCTGTTTCAGATCAACCTTAGGGAACACAGTAGGCCTCTGAACAGGGCAAAGATAACAGCAGAATCTGAAAAAGACCCACTGCCTTCGGCAGATGTCACTTGGTGGGAACTGGGTTCTGAAGCAGCGATCTGTTTGTGTTCACAAAGCTGAAATGATCATTTGCTGCTCTGTACTCAATCCCCTTCATGTCATGGTGAATCTTTTAGGGTGCCTCGTTTTAGTGTGTCTGATTTAGGAAATAACACTATATCAGGTCAGCACAATAAAGTCAGTAAACTGTTCCTTTGAGCTACTGGATTACATGTAGTGTTCAGATTTTGATGCTGCATTTTAAAAGGGCTGGAACGTTATACCTGGTTTATGCTGGCTTATTTGTTTACTGGTTTACTGAAGAATTTTGTTGATGTTTTATGATAATTCACTGTATCATAAATACTTGGCTCATAAATGTTTGGTACAATCATAGTCCATTTAGTTAGTTTTTAATTCCTCTAACAGTTTCTGACTTTTGACTGTTTAGAATATATTTGTTAGAATACTACATGCATAACTGAGTAAAGTTAGAATCTTTATGTGAAATAAATGGTTTCATATGTGAACGGTCTTTGTCCTTTTCTCTTTAAGCATATTTAAGGTTACTTAAAGTTATTAAAACTTTAAATGTGGCTAGATTCCGAAACAACCAACATTTATTTATTATTCCCTAAAGTATTAGGTATTTCAGATCAGTGTTCTTGCTGCCAGTGTTTTGAAACCATTCAACATTCTTTTCCGTGACATAGCTAAAGTGAGACGCTACCCAGTTGTAATGTCCACAGATTACGCAGTGTGATTCAGTAGCATCTTGGCCCTCGGTGACAGTCCCACTGGCAGAAGAGCTGAGCTCCTGATCCCACCTGCCATCTTGGACTCTGCACACAGCAGGAGTGCCTCCAACCAACATCAGCAGTTGACTGGCAGAGAGTCCGTTTCCCAAGTGTTGTTTTTCCAAGCAGATCCTGTTTTTGTGTCTTTCCCTATCCCTTTCAAAGGCTCCACCACCCAAACAGCTGCAACTTTTCAAACATCACCACCCCTCTTCCCAGAACATGACACAGGCCACATCTGGAAGTTATAAACAGCAAGATCCAAACCTCTAACTCTATTGCCAAGAACTATTAGCATTTATCAAAAACTATTGGAAAATGTATTCAGTTGATGCTCATTATTCAAAAATTAGTTATTTAAACTATTATATAAAACTTTACCATAGGGGTTTGCCAAATCCTTACATAAAACTGAAATATAGCTGAATAACTAATTTGTCCAGTGGTTTCATTACGATTACTGTGATGTTATATGTTATTCATATGGTAGTATCTGAATATTAACAATGTTGCTTGTTGTGGTCTCTTAGCAACTAACACCTTATGTTGACTCAGCATAGGCCTCCACCTACACCTGATGCTTTAACACTGAAGGACTTGATAAACTCTTTCCAACAATCATCTAACAATCAAGTCTGTCTCAATACCCAGTGAACTGCCTAACATAGGCAGCAGACGTCATAGTGTGGCTCAATCCTCTCAAAGGAGCTTAGTGAGGCCAAACTGTTCTCTTCGTAGTAATGGAGTCAAAAGTTTCAGACCCTTCTGCATTGTTCTGGAGTGTGCTTTTGTTTGGCACGGCTGAGGTCAGTGTGCGTGGCGACGAGGGAAAGTGTCTTTTTAAGAGTGAGAAAGAAGAGGGAGAATCGCTGACATGGAGAACATGCAGTGAGTCAACAGTTGTTGCAGTCCTGTCCCTCTCGGCTCACAGTGCAAGTTCAGTCAACTGTCCAAGGCGCGCACACACACACACACACACACACACACACACACACACACACACACACAAGGCTCACAGCTCACAGTGCAAGTTCAGTCAACTGTCTAAGGCGCGCACACACACACACACACACAAGGCTCACAGCTCACAGTGCAAGTTCAGTCAACTGTCCAAGGCGCGCACACACACACACACACACACACACACACACACACACACACACACACACACACACACATGATCACACCTAGATGAAATATTGCATTTCTGTAGTAACATGGTTATACTGAGCTTGCTTATATTTACAGAACACTGTTGCATTATGGAACTGTATTTAGGTACAACAAACAACCTAAAAAATTAAATCTTCAGTATGAGTATACAAATTAAAATAAATGTATGTATAACCATGGAGTAATGATCTAGCAGTAATTCCTGTCTTTCTTATGATTAATCTAAATGAACATGATAGCAAAGATATCAGCACTCATTCTCCGTGTGTTCCTGAGCTACCCATTGTCATGACAGAAACAGTGGGGCAGTGACATCTAGTGTTTACAATGATGTAGTGCGCCAACACCTTTTTCTTCTCTGGCTTTTCTGTGCTCTAGAAGGTACAACAACGTAAGTATTTCCTGCACTGCAGCCTGTGGGGGTTTCAGTGAATATGTCAAATCTAAGATGAGCTTCCCAAAAGCAAATGGATTCCACTTCAGGCCGTACTAGACCAAGCACTACAGAACTGGTGACTAAAGCTACAACTTCTGTGCAAATCTCTAATGTGCAGCATCTCTATGTTTTATCTCATAATAGACTGCAAAGCTTATAGGTGCACCATGAGGGTTTAAACAGGCCATACAGCCATTTAGTTTGACAGGCACTGACTGCTTCAGAGTAACTGCCTGTGTCTGTTTTGTTTATCGGTTTCATTTAATATTTGTGTACACTTGCTTGGAATGGATGAAATGCTTTTCAGTTCTGTCTGGTGTCAGCTGCCACATCAGCACTCCTGCAGGTGTGGCGACCTGGTTCCTGCTGAGCAGGTTTAAGACAATATGGATTGTTAAAAACATGATATAAATTAAACTGAGTTTAGCTGAATGAAATCCTGTCTGCCCTGCCGGTACTCCGCCCAACTTTACCAGCACATCCCTCAGTGTGCCTCACTGGCATTTATGATTCAGGCTTTAGCCATGAGCATGGACAAACTCTTGCCCTGTGCAACCCCCCCCCCAACCACACACAAATTGCACCCACCCAAATAATTTCCAGATCACACAAACACAGAGTGCAGCCACCATAAATATGCTCTGCATCACATACTCTGCTGAGCTATACCAATGTTTGAGATGTTTCATGAGGCAATGTATCCACCCATATTCAGTATTTACAATAGGCTTTAGGACAATAATGCCAGCTGGGATCAGGCTCAGGATGGAGCAGGGCTTAATCTCTGGTTATTTAGAAAGTTTAAGAGTAATTGACCCCATAAGATCATCACTTATCACCATAGTTTGTATTGTTTCTAAAAAGTCTTTCTAGTCCAATAAAGGATCATTTAAAAATGTTTATTACAAAAAGGACAATTTAAACAGTATGATGAGTTCTTTAGAAACTGTGGTTAAAGTAATAAAGTCAGTTATTATTTACATATGTGTTAAAATAAAGTTATTAAGGTAAGTGACTCTGGAGTCATTGGTTTTGAGTATCCTCTTTTGCCAGTGTTAGCCCATGCCTCGGACTGATACACACAGGGCTTCAGTAGTCCAGCACATAGCAGACTGAGCCCAGGGTGGGTGCTGGCCATGCCCCACGGCGGGGTGCAGGTTGTGGGCTCGTTTGAGGCCCGCCGCAGACACCCTGGAAGTTCCACTCCTCAAAAAAGATTATCTGTGGAGACGCCGAGTCAGGGGCAAAGTCAGCCTGACACTAAGACAGGTTTATCCTCACTTCTCCACATGGTCCATGGCTGGGTCTGTTCGGGTAGACTGGAAACTGTGAGGTTTTTATATATGGGACACTGAAATGCATTGCCAGTCAAATTCATTATTATTTAAATGAGCCACCTTTAACATCTGCACGACAGCTGGTGCAGTGTCTGTTTTCGATTACGTAGCTTTGTACCATGCTTGATAGCCATTGTCTAAATGCTGACTGTCTGATCTCGCAGTGTTTGGCTCCAAAAAAACATTAATCCAGTTCAGTTGTTTCCAGCAAGTGATGTGTGTCTGCTGTTTCAGAACAGCTCTCCTGACTTCTGTAGATTTGCCAATTCTGTAACGGCCCGAGTGCCATAGGGCGAGGGACAGGACGCACAGACTCCTTTGACGTGGACAGACATTTATTAACACAGAACGAAAACAACGATGGCACTCACACATGACATAAACGGTGAACATCTACATAAATATAACTAGTGTGAACAAAGGCAACCATTTACAAAGACAGACATGCACAAAACCAAACATATCAAAGACCAACAGCAGTGCACGCCACGACACGGGTTTATATACACACAGACAAAACACTAACCCGGTGCAGGTGTGCAGGCGTGGTCACAAATAAACAGAGATCCTACCACTGCACGTGGCGGGTATTGCAGACATCACAAGGTATGTCTGCAATACACGAGCAGAACAGTTCAGGCACCAAGGAAAATAGAGAGGGTTTTTTTTTAATAAGAGAGATTAATTTATATAGCTTTCTAATACAGTAGACCCTGTCAGCTAGTTTTTTAATAAGAGGGATCTGTTCATGTAGGCACAGTTTATGAAGGATGAATGTCTGAAATGTCCTTTTCTCTGGAAACTCCAGTGCATCCCCGCCCAAGTCCAGAAAGGAAGATGGGATGTGGACACATGGTCACGTCCTTCCAGGCTGCAGCAGGGTGAAGTAAACAGCTCGATGAAAAGCCCACAGGGTCAGTAGAATGATGCCAGTGCTCGGCCCACAAAGACTGGCACACACTAGAGTGATTCAGAACATGGCACAGATCTCACATTGCAGAAAGACCCCCCTTGTCCAATTCACGCACTAGTGACAGATTTTATCCAGAGATATGGGCTATTGTTTGTTTCTTTGTTTGCTAACATTGTAGGAATCTTACTTTCCGATCCATTTCTCCCATCCTTAAAGTATCGTATTACAATTTTGATATATAATTGTGGGATTAAATTAAATTCAAACTCCAGTTTCCAAAAGCATTGTTTATTGCAGTCATGCATGAATGTTGAATAGCCATGTTCTTTATGTAGTCGATGTTGATGTACCATTTTAAGAAGCATTCTTCAACTCAGTCATAAATGTTTAAACCTAATCTCAAACCCTTTCCTTAAAACCAGAACCGAACTGTAATCTAAAAAATAATGTATAAACTAATAAAAAAAAAAAAAAGACATTCCACCACACAACAAGTTTGTCATGATTTTAAGAATATTTATCGTACCACGCCAGTATCAGCCAGATACTGTAACTGTCAGAAATGGCACTGGCGCTCTCAGTTCATCTTAAAGAGTAATGTGGTTTAACTTCAAATTAGGATTTTACTTCTTAACTCTTTGCCTCTAAAAAAACCCAATATTTGTATCTTCAGACAGTAGGATAAAAAAACAATACATTTCTAATGATAAAATTATGCATGTATGTCTGCATGCTCATTATGCTGTAATTGAGGGATTTATGTTATTGGTATAATGATGACATAAAGAAACCAATGAGTCACACATCCTAGAACAGGACAAATGAAGGACTTTCAAGAATCATCTCTTTGAATAAAAATTATATATAGTGTACGATGTGGTGTCCATCACCCTGTATCCTGCAGTTGGACCCCTGTGACAGAAACGGAAATGATCAGAAAAGACCAATCTGCCAGTTCATCAGGTTTGGCTATTTGAATAAGAAAAAGCCACTGGAAAGATGATCATTTATAAAAAGCGAGAGGGATTCACGGCCAGCCGGACATTATCTCGGCAAGGAGACAAGCGTGGCGGAAGGTAAACCAGCTTGTTCAAGGACCACCTCAACCATTTTACAGATCCACATGAAATCAGCAGATCCGCAGCCTTGCTTTGCTGGTATAGCACATAGCGTTCGCATTTATTGATGTATAATAAACAAAACAAACTACTCACAAGTAAAGTCAAAAGTCATTCCTCAACCTCGTTGCATTTCAGCGATCGTGGATGTGATCCTGAACACCTTAAGTCAAGCAAAGCTTGAAATACATCGACCTTGTAAATTAATTCTTATGATGCGTGAGCCATTATTGGGTTTCACTGATGCACTGCTCAGATCATCTTCTACAAGGACAGGAACCTCCAGGGCCACTCATACGTGAGCAGTGGACACTGCATCGATCTCACCTACTTGCCTGAGACGCTGCAGGTCCTGCAGGCATTGTGTATCTGAAGCCTTTATGTTTTAACACATTTGTTCAGGATAATCAGAGAGCTATTAGCTGGTTAGCAGGTTATAGCCAAAAGTTCTGTGTCTTATAATGAATCATCTGAATAATTCTAAATCCTAGAAAGAGAGAGAGACAGAATTAATTATGGTGCTTACAGGTATAAGGTCACAGATAACTGCCACTCTATTATTTCCAGTCACAATTACCGTTACTTTATTCAGCTCAGAGAGTCTATTCTAAAAGACTATTCTAATAGACGCCCCCTCAGCGTCCATGTCTCTGTGGTCTCCTGTAATTGTTGTGACGTTTTCTCCGCACGTCATTATTTACACCTGTGTCTTATTTCATGTATTTAAACCCTGTCTTGCGTCTTGGCTGTTCGCTGTAAGACAACTGTTTGGCAGTATCACCGTTGTACTGTGGATGTAAGTCTAGCCCCCGTGTGTTTATCCAAGCCTGTTTGTCATTATTAGTTGTTTGTGTTTCCTAGCTGTTTGTTTATCTGTAGCTCTGTGTGGTACATCCTAGCCCTTGTTTTACATCGCGTACTTTTGTTTTGAAACCCAACATAAATGTCAACCAGAACTAAAGAAAGCCAATGTAACAGTATTATTAATGATGGCAGCTGCTCAAATAAATAGAAAAGGCTTATAAAGGATGGAACATAATCCCCCAGGTGATTTGGTGAATGAGGCAAAACAGACACGTGAGGTGGCATGTAAACAGAAACAACACGAAAATAGAAACAATGCTACCACCATCTTTCGGAGACTACAGGTCTGGCATTATCATTAACATTAGACTGCAATGTAACACATTAGACACTACAGTTTTAGGCATAACAGTGATGAGTTGTTTTGGGATGAAACACATATTAACCACTGGAAAACTGAACTAAATGCTGCAGACCTGCATGTTTCAGTGTTTTTCACAGTCTGTCACTGGACTTTCAGGTAGGGCTGTGGAGGATGGACCCAGAGTTGTGGAGGAAGGCACGTTTGCTTAAACATTTAACATAATTTAGAGAATCATTCCTGACCTTGGTGTACTCAGCAATATGTGTATGTGTAAATCTTGGTATTAATTATAGCCTGTAGACATACTAATCATGAGGTAAAGATCAAATTTATATAACCATGAAGATTGTCGACAACTTTATTATTTCAGCTTTTTTATTTTGTCCCTATTTCTAAACTCCTGTTTGTGTGCATTTACAGGATAACATTTGCCTGTAGCTCACCAGGTAGATCAAGGTGCTAGTAACACCATGGTTATGGGTGTGATTCCCAAGGCAGTACACACTGACAATCATTGCCACATTGTGAATTGCTCAGAATTTCATACCATGGCCCTACATACAGAGGTAGGTGTGAGAATCAGTTGTGCTCCATTACACTGTTACTTCTATTTCAGCGGCAGACTCTTTCAAAATGGAGCACGATGAAGTTGGTGGTGTAAGGTGGATTAAAAGGAAGAAACCAAACATCCTGACTGTCATACTGTAAAATATACTAGCTCACCATTTCAAGGATGTGCACCATTACCCACACAATGCATGATGGATAATGGTGGGTCTAGGACTTGACTGACGCTACCCTAGTCTTATTACACTAGAGCGTAGAGTGAGAATGGACTATAATTCATTTGTGGTTAGATCTTAATTGGATTCACAAGGGCGCCCTCTAACATTACGCTTGTGAACTACAGTTAGACTGATCTATCATTATGTTAGGCTTAGGGCTTGTTTCGGTATACAAAGGCTGCCTCTAATGTTCCATTCTACACACTGAAGCCTTTGTCTGGAAGAAGCATATTGTTAAAGAGAAACGCTGATGCATTAGATTGTTATGTAAACCAGTCAATGTGTTTGTTTGCGATGAAGGATTATAGAGAGGCTGTGTTCACCCCAGCCCATGTCACTGAAGGGCCTGGCTTAGCCAGCATGCTAGCTAAGGTAAGGCTCGTCTTTCTGCTTGCTATGATTTGTGCCTCTCTTTACCTGCATACATTTGTTACCCAAAAATCACAATTTTAGGGTCTAAATATCATACTAACAGTGTAAACCATCATGAATGAATTTCTCTCTCTGATATTCTTAACCTGGATATGTGGGAATGACTCCATCTAAAGCTCCTTAGATGGATATAACAATATAACAAAGACAAATAAAGCCTCGTTTCTTTCACTTCTGTTGCCATGTGAGATCACTGTGTCATATTTGTCACATATGAAAATTTATATAAAGTCATGAAAGCAGAATATTAGCCATGCCAGGCATACACCTTTCCTGGATGCAGTCCATGTCTCTGCTGAAGGAGCCATCCCTGACATTTGTTCTTCATCCATATCCTGGAAGCTCCTGTACTCCCCGGGCCCCGTTGCATGTCAGGTTGTAAAATCCGTGTGGAAACAGTCCACGCTGTCAGGACAGTCGCCCCTCCGCTCCATCATGTAGGTCATGTGTCACATGGTCCATGCAGCTGTACAGCCCCATAATGAAGTGGCCATGGTGCTGTAGGGAGAAAGGAAGGCATTAGCTATGACTGTTAAGGTACTTAGCAATTTAAGCATTTTCACATACCTAGAAGTTATTTATATTATTCCAATCACTTCTCATGGATTACCTTGAGACAAAAAGTACAACTTTAAAATTTTGGATTTGGCAAGTATGCGATCCAGCAGGATGTTGATTCCCTTGTCTAGTCCTGTAGGGTGGGAGTGAACGGTACTTCCAGAACGGTGCCTGTATGGTGGGGGTGAATGGTATTTTCTGGGATTCTGGTCTTTTGAGCTTTTTTTTTTTTTTTCCTCCGAACAACTCTGTTTTTAACAAAACACTGCTTTGTTTGTGGTTTTTCTCTAGATGAGAACCATGTCAGTGAGTCATGTTTTCACCACTGGGAGACACTTCAACCTAATGATCTTTGAAGACAGGGTTCTCTGTTCATCTCCGTTTAAACTGTAATATTCATTGTTAGTGTTGTCTTTTCAGTTGTTATGATTCATAAAGTCCCCAAGATAGTGTTTTTTGTTAATTTGTTTGTTTTACTATTTCTTTTCAAATTATTATACCTTTATATAAACTATTATATTTTCAAATATACATAAATTAATAATTCATAAAGTCATAAATTTCAACATTATTGGAGACAATGAAACTGAAATTCTCATTAAAATGCTGTGTTCATTCTAATTATCCCTGAACTGGTGCCCCATTATATAATTGGATAAATTCTAATGAAGAACCATTACTCATGTGCTAATTAAGCCTGAAACTAGTTGTAAACGAGGTCTTTTGATACTGAAGAGTGCCTCCAGCCTCTGACTCAGAGAGAAACTTTGAGATGCATAAAAGTAATTGTGATGGGGCAACTGGTTCTGGGAGACATGTAGCTTCTGTATATAGAAGACAAGTTGTTTATTTGTAAAGCTTTATTTAATACGGAGGTCTTTCAAACGGACAATGAGGCAGTTGGCTGTTTAAAAACTCTGTAACCTTGCTGAACTTCCTGTACTCACCAGAATAGATGAACCACTGGTGACCCCTGAAGCTGGGGGGCTGTACAGGGTCCAGTAGCCATCCATCACTTGGCAGGAGTAGATGTTCTTTCTGCACAAGTGCTCCTACAAAGAGCTGTCCCTGGCAGACTGTGTGCTCATACATACATTACCACTTCTGCATTTTCTGCATTTGTATTTACATATTGTGATCATAACCCAGACAGAGTTGCAGCAATTGACTGGGAGCTGCATGTCTGGGCAATCCACATGGCACTCATACAAGCAGCCCTGGAAGTTCTTATCCTTGTAGAATATGATCTGCAAATAAATGGGAAGTGTGTGTGTGTGCACGAGACAGCTTATATAAAAACTGAAACGGTTGTGCATCCAACACTTGCTGCATCACATTACCTGGATTTCTACAATATAATGGTATAAAACCATAGTGTTAATTATTGTTTCCAGTTGATCATACTTTATAATCTGGCAGTCAATACAACTAAATTCATAAGCCATTGCAAGTGTACTGTCAAACCTTTATCATGTTATTAATGTGAATAATTCTGTCTAACATATTTTGATTCTTCAACTAGTGAAGTCTTTTCCAGATTGCAACTCAAATGTTTCAAAAGAGACATTCATGCTTTGGGACTGCCCATCCCAGTCTGGCTGACCCTACATTTTTCTCTCTGTCTCACCTGAGTCTTCCTGGTGGTAATGTTTTCATTCCTCAGGTGATGTCCATGATGCATGGTCAGCTGGGTAAATTTTATAAATCTTGGCCCAGGGTGCCAAGATCAAAAGATCTGATATTTTAATGAGAAGGATTTGGCATTTTGAGATGCTGCCAAGGTTCTGATTTGAGCCACAGAGACCAAACCCATGACTCCTCAGCCCAGACAAAACAGGCATGCAAACTCACCTCCACCTCCACCCCCACCCATTTTTATTTCACCACCTACAAATCCATCTTATGTCTAGTGATCTGCTATCAAAGGTTTACAGTCATCATTTATGCTCTGTGGGTGTGGGCATGGGAATGCATGAGTGAATGAGAGTGCGTGCGTGCGTGTGTGTGTGTGTGTATACACGTGTGCTTGAGAGAATTGAAGTAGTAAAAGGTACTAGTTTTCATTGACTTTTGGGCTGGTTTTCTTAAAGGACTCTGTCCTGGTCGTAACCTTTCCCTGCACCCGGTGCGGTCCTCCAGGGGGCTGTGGTTTCTGATTGAGAGTACACTGTGCGTAAATTAGCTGCTGCTTCTCATCAGGTATGTGAGAGTGATTGGAAAACCTGATATCTGTCTGTAAAACGTCCCTGAGTTTGAGAAATATAAATGTACATATAAAAACTATAAATGTAAATAATAATAAGAATAAGAATAAGAATAAGAATAAGAATAAGAATAAGAATAAGAATAATAAGAATAAGAATAATACAAACAACCGGACAGCCAGTGGTTCCGTTTTATTTGTGTTAGTAACTTTAGCGCCCTCTGCTGGAATAAACGCTATCAGGCGCGTTGCACGCCTATAAACCGAAGAGACCTGGATAAAAATTCTCCAGAGTGGAAAGTCTCCAAAGGTAGCTTGGAGTCACAAGGTATTTTTTAAAATTTCAGTTTTATAGTTGGTCTTCATTAAACTCGCATTTTCCCACCTGTGAGACGTGTCCGTTAAACCCCAGAGATTGGCTGTTTTCTAGAGCCTTACATTCAATAAAATACTTAGAATTAAAATGGCTGAATAAAACAGATTACTAAAACTAATCACAAGTAAACCGGATCGATAACATTCTTTATATAGATTCAGTTTATATATATTTATATGAATGAGACATTTCAACTAACCATGTTGTAGTTTGTAGAAGATTATGTATTTATTTCTGACTAGAATCAAACGCACTCTTCGAGAATAATGTAAATCCTCATCTACCACCAGGCTGATGTAAACAAACCGGTTTAAAAATCAAGATGAATGTGGAAAAAAACCTCGAATTGTTCACATCCGGGAACATTGCCGAGATGGTCATGGCGGAGGGTACAGCAGTCCTGAGAAGGAATCGTCCGGGAACCAAGGCGAAGGTGGCAAAATCCCTACAGTACATTAGCATACGCGATCGAAGTAGATGAGTTAAACGATGCGTAGAGGTTGGGGACCGTTTTCGGTAACGTTCTCAGTGAAAACGGTCGAGTAAACGTCCTAACGGGCATCCGGCTGAGTTACGAAGCTGTCGCGAGTCAGGCTAGCTATTAGTATTAGCATATCATGGACTGCAGCGCTTAGCTAAGAGGGCTAATAGCTAGCTAGCTTGCGACTACTGTAGCTATGAAGCATTGTTTGAGTAAAAATTTTGAATACGGAGTAAATATATCTTACTGGTTAAATTGTTTACTGGCTAAATTGTCGTATCATCTCGCCCGAGTATAATCTAGCGACAATATAAGAAAGTTGGCTAAGACGGCTACCTAGCTGGCTAACGCTAACCTGGTTAGCATTGGCTAGATAGCGCCTGTCTGTTTGTAGCTAAGCAACTAGTTTGGTAGTTAGTTAGATAAGATACAAGTTGGATCTTTTCAGGTGGTAGATATAATAAGGTTGGCTCCTACACCACGTTGTAACGAACTGTTGGCCAGCTAACCAACTAATGGCTGTGCTGAGGTAGCTAGCCAGCGAGTTTTTCAGCAAATTATGGATAGCTTTATTTGGTGATCTAGCTAGATAGCCGCTGGCTACTGCTGTCTGTGTATGTTTAGGTTCATACACAAGATCTTTCCAGAGAAGAAGTTACATCGTACTGTCTCGTAGAAAAGGAATACACCTCAAGCATTGTCGAGTGTATTTAATGGGAAGACGTCAACCAAATTTGCAAACGATGTGCCATTTTTGTAGGATGTGACCTATTCTGTGTTGGATGTAAATGGTGTCCTCCGAATGTGCTGACAGGATTTTTACAGCTGGCCCGACGAGTCCTTCGAGGAGATGGACAGCACCCTGGCAGTGCAGCAGGTGGGCTTTAAGCTTGCGTTCTCCCAGCCTGCGCAACCTGAGATGGCCGCGCTCGGCTACCGTGGGTGTGTGCGCCGTGTTTCACTCCAGCCTTTGATTCCCCCTGTAGTACATTCAGCAGAACATTCGTTCGGACTGCGCCAACATCGACAAGATACTGGAGCCCCCGGAGGGACAGGACGAGGGTGTGTGGAAATACGAGCACCTGAGGTGCGGTGAGCTCAGTCCGCTCTCTGACTCGTAACGACTCGTTTTTCTGCGGTTATTCTCGCAGCAGATTTCACGGTCGGCGGGGGCTGTGGATTTAAAAGCCAACTCTACTTAGCACTGGACGTTTCTCAGTTTCTGTCTGGAAAGCTGGTTCTTAACAGCAAAATAACAAATGCACTTTTAATATTTTGTTGTTATAGACAGCATGTATTGATAGTGTCGATTATTGAAAGTGGTAGGTGTAATTTAACCTTTGAAGTAACTGAATTCATATTTGTAACCTGGAACTGGTACTGCTAAAATCTAAACTATAAACCAAGTCCTGTTTTACATCTGAACACAACATGCACCTTGGACAATTAGCATGCATTTTTATGCCCTTTTATTTATGTAAAAGGGTTGATTGCAACAATTTGTTCTGACTTAATTTTTCTCTGTTCATTATAGACAGTTTTGTCTGGAACTGAACGGCCTTGCTGTTAAATTACAGGTGTAATTCTTTTACCCACTTGTGCATTGTTGGTGTTCCTCTGAAATTAAATATGACTATTTTAATGAAAATATTACAGATGGAGGTATTCAAAGTCAAAACACAGTTGGTAACACAATAAATTACGATATATTAAAGGAATATTTTAACTATTACATATATAAGGCCATAAGTAATATTATCATAAGGAATATGTTATGATGTTGTAATGGAAATAGCCAAGTTAAGTCTTTTATAAACAAGTTAAAAGATCTCATTACAGCTTATCACAGCATGTGTTGTATGTGTGCGCATGTACTTGTTCAGGGAGAATGCCACCCTGACACATGCACACAGATGACAGCTACAGAGCAGTGGATCTTTCTTTGTGCTGCACATAAAACCCCCAAAGAGGTGAGTTTAACTGCGTGTGATGACAGGTATTACCAGCAGCTGTGCAACTGAAGCATGTTTACCTGAATGAGTAGCTTTTGAATGAGTTTTTGTTTCATATGATCAATGCAGTATGAACCAAGGGGTGACATTAAAAAAAGAAAGTAAACTAGCAGTACTGCATTACTTGCTGGGCAAAGTGAAGGGGGAATGCTGTGTGTATTTAATAAATCTTGTGTCTGTTTCACCAGTGTCCCGCTATAGACTATACAAGACATACACTGGACGGAGCTGCCTGCCTTCTGAACAGTAATAAGTATTTCCCCAGTCGGTGAGCAGTACACCACATCATGTGCATTTGTATCGGTAGTCCCTGATAACACCCCACTATGACATTCTTTGCTTTTGCACTCCTGAGTATTCCCCCTCTATATTTGTCTCATTGATGACTAAGAGGAGGAAACCTTGGTTGGGTGATGGCTTAGAGATTTATTCTTTGTGTTGGTCTAGTTATAATGGACTGACTCTAAATGTGAATGAGCAGTCATTCCTCTTTGCTCTGAACATTAATGTAATATCATAAATAGAACGATTGGATAGTTATGATGGCTAGTACATATGTGAATAAGTGAATGATGTTTGGTGTGAACGAGTGAGTGGGTCCAGCACTGATGGCTCATATATGCTCTAATGCGTGACTGTGTGCCGCTTTTGTAGGGTGAGCATAAAGGAGTCATCTGTGGCGAAGCTGGGTTCTGTCTGTCGCCGCATCTACAGGATATTTTCCCACGCCTACTTTCACCACCGCCAGATTTTTGACAAGTATGAGGTGAGCTGAGTGTCCAGTCATATGGATCCATCTGTCTAGTGGATATTAACAGTAGAATTTAGTTTTAACCTAGTTGTAGTATGGGTCAAAGAACATAATACTGTCTATCAGTCTACAGGATGCTAGTTTGCTCTAAATTATATTCCAAATGGCCAAACATCTGCAATTATTTAGGACTAACCCAGACTGATTTTCCTCTTTTTCTCCCCCATGTTTGCTGTGGACCCCAGAATGAGACCTTCCTGTGTCATCGGTTTACACGTTTTGTAATGAAATATAATCTGATGTCAAAGGACAATCTAATTGTGCCCATTCTGGAGGAGGAGGTGCAGAACGCCGGTTCTGCAGAGAGTGAGGCTTGAGGACGGACACATACAAACAAGTCTTCAAGGAATAGTTCATGCAAAAATGCTAACCTTAGTGA
Organism: Electrophorus electricus; assembly: GCF_041902795.1. Lineage (NCBI taxonomy): Eukaryota > Metazoa > Chordata > Actinopteri > Gymnotiformes > Gymnotidae > Electrophorus > Electrophorus electricus. The sequence goes on from NC_137499.1 coordinate 20,560,701, forward strand.
CAATAAATCAACAGTAGTGGGGAACAGGTCACAGGATCTCATTTGCATAAATGCCATTACTACCTTTTATTCAACATCAGCATTGTTAGGATTTTTGGGTGGAGTTTTCCTTTAACACTTCACATTTTCAGGCCTGGGCTTTAGATTGAATTATGTACGTAATGCACCTCACTTGTATAAAAGCTCACACACGCCCATCAACACATCCGGTCGATTCACACACCATTGTGCCCATCTAAGTACTGTCATCTCAGACATCCCAACATGAGACCCAGTAACCGCCAAACTCATGTGGCTGCTTGTACAAAGCAGTCAAGATGTTTTCCATTAACAACATGAAACAAGCTTCACCAGAATCAGATGGCTGATACAAACAGCCCTGCCATTTATTGCTATGGCAACACTACAGGGACATTTTAGTGTTTTTAACCAGTCATGTTCTGATCTTGTTAATCTTCAGCTCGCTTTTTTAATGCTTGCATTTGCTTTGTTCTTTTGGTTAAGTTATTGCTAAAGTGACTTATTCCATTCACAGCTAAGAGCATCCAGTCTTTTTGTTATTGTTGGGTTTCTACAACTGTATTGTTTTCATTTCTATGTGAATAAATAATGAATAAACAAGAAAAGATAATCTAGTTCTTGGTGTGTCCTTTGCTTATGGACCAGTATGTCTTATTGGAACAGCCGTTCGTATGTTGATGTGTATGTTTTAAGATCTTTCTCGCCCCCAATGAAGTATTGGACTGGCTTCAGTCAACCAAAGCATTCAGTTACTTTTATTGATTTGAACAAGTTTCTAAAAAAACAAAACCTGAGCAACAGCATCATATGTAGAAAGAGGAAAGCACTATGGTAATAACATTTTGGCATATACACATTTAACTACAAAAACTGGAACTTGGCAAATGCCCAGAAAAGTGTAATCTACTACAAGCATGAACAGAATAAGAAGCATACACCATTAGAAAGCAGGGTTTTGCAATAGGTATCCTCCAGAGATTCAGATCACTTTATGTAAGAAAACCAAAAAAACTCCAAAAAATACAATACCATCTCCCACTGTTGGAGAGAACCAGGGAGTTTTAACAACTGAATAACCTTTTTAAAGATAAAATACACCCTGAACGTTGCAATCATAGTTGTAAACATTTGTACATATTAATAAGTGTATATCACTTAATGCAAATACAGCAATGTCAAAAAGGAGAATTACCCTTCTTTAACGCTCACTGGACTAGATTTACTACAGAAAAATAGCTTGTGCTGAAGTGGTGAGACCTGCTTTGTAGTGCTAAATTATGAAGGAAACGTGGCTCATAAAACACTATTGGTATATTCTTCAGGCCAGGTAGTTGTCCAAATGGCAATTTATACAACGCTACTTTAAGGCTTTATTCAGTGCAAGTTCCACTTCTTAAGATTATGAGTGAGTGACATGTAAACATTTTTGATGAATATGTCACAATGCTTGTAATGAGTGAAGACTACATGTTATTTTAACTATGTACATAAACACCACTCAGGTCCCAAAAAGAAAAAATCTGAAAGAGAACATTTGAAGGGAGTACATAAGAGAATGTGGGAGAATGACCCCATTTGCTATTAAACTATAAGACATACTACAGATATATTCAGGCAGATATGTTTAAATAAATAAATAAGTGTGGCTGGTTGTATAAGCTGATCAAATGAGTACTGTGACTGTAAAATAACTAAGAATGATACTAAGGTGTCTTAATAAAAGGTTTTAAAATTAGGTATATAAGAACATGCAATGACATCATTCTTTCTGTATAAAAGTGTAAAAGGCAGTGAAATTTCCATGAGACTGACATTAGGCAAGTTACAATAGTGTTATCCAGATGAGTGGCATTTTGCTTCAACTGTTCTTTCAGTCATTAAAGGAATTTTATGAATTTGTCCATGTGAACTAAAGTTGACTACAGTTTTACTTCTATTGCAAGTTTTGCAACTTTTGATCACCTTTAATACTCAGCTGTCATATTGCAGAGAGAGGTTTGGTTCAAATTAAGCAGTGTTGAGGACTAGAGTCGGGTTAGTGTCAATTAGACAGGTGTGCTGAGCTGTGAGCTGGAGCAGAATGGCCAGGTGCCTCGGCTGAGCAAAGGCCTCTATTTTAGCACCTCCTGGGCAGTCAGAGATGGTAGCGGTGGAGGACCCTGAGCCGGGTTGGGACCGTAGTCCTTACGCAGGTTCGTGAAATGTGGACCGCGGCCATACCTGGGCTTCAAGTGAATAGGAGAGTGGGAGTAACCTCGTCTGACCGGATGGACCTTATGCTCCTGGTATGAACACAAATACCCATCTCTGTCATATTGCCATGGAGACCCTAAAGCATGAGATCTACTGTAAAATATAGATTATCTCAACGTGATAACAGCAGTGAACAAACCAAACATAATTAATGGAAATTTTCAACTGAAATGTTTTCTTGTCCATATTTTAGTCCAATAGTCAATAAGATTAGTTATCCTGGCAATATAAGTAGATAGAACATTATAACCCTTAAAACCAATTAAAAAAATATTACAATGTGCCTGTTGAATGCTGTCTGCTGCTCTGCAGGTGAAGTGCAGGCTATCCTGTATGCTGCTTCATTGAACATCAAACCAAACAAAACCAAGCTACAATATTTATTATAATGGTGTGCTCATTAGATATCAAATGGGCTGTGTTAGTGATGAATTCTAAACAAGAAAATGAGAAACAGTGAAATAAAGGGAAAAACAGAGAGATGGCTGCACCTTGACTCCATCCTGCGACAGAATCACTGGGTTCTGCATGCAAATCTGATATGATGATTGCACCATGTGATCCACATATGCCTGCGCGCACAGACACACACATTATACACACTGTACACACATTGTACATCCTATTATAGAGATGTGAAATGCTCCAGCCTGTATAAACAGATGTCGCATTACTTGCACACATTATTCAGTAATGTTCATTATGTCATGCTCTCTACCAGTGCCTGGCTACTCAACCTCAGGAAGACTTAGTATGGACAACACATAACAAAGTGCCACAAAAGCATAAGGATGTCCTAAAGAGTGTGCTCCTGAGGGCAAGTGTGTTCATACAGTCTCCTGTACAATTGGGAGTGTGGGATTTTGTGTTTACCTCAGGAATGGCAGCCTCCACCAAAGGCATAGCTGATTGAACACACCCATTGTCTGCAGACAGCTCCATGGGGTGATACATTAGCTCGGTGGGCTGCACATATAACAAAGGGGTTGGGCTCAAAGGGACAGGAGACTAGCATGCGTGCACACACACACACACACACACACACGCACAAACACACACATGTTGATTTAAAAGACTAGTCAAACGCAGAAACCAATGGTGTCGACTGCATCTTCTTTAACACACGCACCTCTACCTGAGGAACAGCCCATTGCAGGTGTCCAGACACCCACTGGGAGGGACCCTGTGAAACATGCTGACAGAGACAGACAGACAGACAGAGAGAGAGAGAGAGAGAGAGAGAGAGAGAGAGAGAGAGAGAGAGAGAGAGAGAGAGGGGAAGAAAACACTATAAATGATGTCATCCAGTACCCACTTTATCCTCCATCATTTATTGGACATATTCCTGCTCTCTGCTGGTAATTGGTAATTTCTCTGTTGGTAATATCTTAACAAAAACTGTCCTTTCTATGGTATTATTAAACACTGAACTTATGTGGTCCTGCTGTGATATTTGGGCATATGTATCTGTAGACTCTGACCTGGTACTGGTGGTATGCATGTGGAGTGCAGAAAGTGGGAGGAGTGTGTGGCACCATCACTGGTGCTCCAGATGCCACATGTGACTGACACATACAAACAGCAAAATGTATTTTACAATCAATCAGCAGAAAGACAATGAATCTTGACAGCAAAAATAGCATTGCACAGTGCATGTGCATGTGTGTGATTAAATGTGTTTTTATATGGTACTCATCATTACTCATAATGTATTGTGCTTGTCTCAGACTACAGTAATGTGTCTGGGTGCTGGACTCACAGGAGGCCATTGTGAGCTGTGGGTGCTGGGCTCTGGTGTGTGGAAGTAGGCCACTCCATTGTGATAGGTGTAGGGATATCCTGTAGGTGTAGTCAGGTACATGGTGCCCACAGGAGCCGGGAGGGCTAGGGTGGGACCAGGACTTGTAACAGTGTAGCCACCTGCTTTTGAAAAACACAGCGGTACATGTTAATATATAGGAAGTTTTCAGTCCAGTCCAATTTAATGCTATGCCTGAGCAAGGTAATTGGCGTTCTTTAACCCCAGATTGCTTAGGTGAGGCGAATCTGGAGCAGAAACAGAACAAAAATGCAAACTGGCTAGTGTTCTTGGCAGACTAGACTAAAAGCCTATTTCAGAACACTGGAAGCTTTATAACAAGCACCATTGCACTTACATGCTGGAAGGACATCCAATTAAATAGCTCTCATGCCATACATCTCCAAGCAAGGTTAATGTGTTACCAGTGCTGTGGTTACGTTTGTCGTCTCATTAGTAACTAACAGTCATACAAGCATAAGTAACATACAGTGCACTCCCACTTGCTGTTTGCGAATGGCCTGGCCAATGTTCAGCCTCTTATCCCGGAAACACAGCCGATCAGCCTGTCAGAGAGAGCAGGGGACATGACACTGACCCTTACTGTGTTAATGCATCAAACTGACCACAATCTCCTATCACCTGAAAGTATATACTAAGATACAGCATTTTTAATAACCAGTCAGGAATAACGATGGCATCAAATGCTTAATTAGCAGCCAGGAAGCCAGGTTGTACACTCACACCGCTAACCGCTAAGGAGCTATGACAGGCTGGTGTCTGTTTGTCAAAAATACACACACACACTTACATCATGCAGAATTTTCTGTGCATCCTCCTGACATTCGAATGTGACAAAGCCGTATCTATAAAAAAACCAAGAAATAGACAAAAAAAAGGTGCTGGCAATAAAGAAAACACAGCATTTGAGTTACCATGTTTACTCAAACAAACATCAAATAAAGCAGTACTGATACATACTGAGACATAGAGATACAGACCCCTTTGACACTCCAGCACGATCAATAACAATCTTCACTTCTTTGATCGTTCCATATTGAGAGAAAAATCTCCCGAGATCATTCTCATTAGTCTAAACACACACATGCACACACACACAAAGATTTTGACAAAAAAAAGAGAATTATTAATTTCACCAATGAAAATTACCTTCAGGTATCTCAATTTTCCAATTATGTGCACTATAGACAAAGATATTTGGACACCCCTCCTAATTATTGAGCTCAGCCACAACCACTGCTAACTGGTGTATAAAAGTCATACACTCACCACAAACATTGGAAATAGAATGGGCAATACTAAAGAGCTAAGTCTTTAAATTTGGCAGTCTTAGGATCCCACCTTTGCCACAATTCAGTTTATGAAATTCTGCCCTGCTAACTCTTCCCCAGTCAACTATAAGTACTAACAGTGTGAAAAGCACACTGCCATTGTATAAGTGAAAACAAGTTATCTGGAGTGATGAAACAAGCACCTAACAGTCTGACAGACATATCAGGGTTTGGCAGATGCTAGAAAAACACTACCTATCTGAATGCATAATGTCAACTATTTAAGTTTTGTAGAGAAGGGATAATGGTCTGGGGCCATTTTTAAGGGTTTGGGCTAAGACGCAAGGGAAGGATAATACTGCAAAACACTAAGATATTTTATAAAATTATATGCTTCAAGCTTTGTGGCAACAGTTTTTAGGAAGGCCTTTTGCTGATCGAACATGACATAAAGACATGGTTTGAAATGTTTGGAGTGCAGGAACATGTTTGGAGTGCAGGTTTTGGAAGGTCATTTAAGGTATGATGGTCAGGCATTTACATACTTTTGGCCGTATAGTGTACTTTAAGGTAGACAATGACTTAACGGATCTTTGCATACAACACCTTACCCACCCCCACAAACATACTTACTTTAATATCGATTCCACCTACAAAGATACGGTTGGGGATGACTGTGCCGAAACGGGGAGCGTGGTTTACCGAGTTGGACAGTTCTGGTGGAGCAGGACTGACGGAAGGAGAGCTAGTCTGTGTCTGGTTTCAAGAACAGAAACAGGCACTCCATTAGAGACCTCACTGACCTCCAAGTTGACAAGCTGGGAAAACCTAAGTTAGGTTAGGTGTGCAGTGCGTTTTCACTAACAGCACTTGAGCATACCGAGTACCATGTCAAATCACAAGGGACCGAGCTAACGTAACATTGCTAATACCAATTCGTAATCTTAATTAATTTGAGTGAGGCAGATTAATTAACTTTATAGCCAACCGCAAACACTGCTCCGAATATCATTCAGTCATGTGAGCCCTAATCGTTAGCTTAGCTTAGCTTAGCTAGGAAACGACGACGCTTAGCGAGCGATAAGATAACACTTCTTCCAAGTCTTTGGTCCCAACATATATGCTACAATATCACAAGCTGATTAGGAAGTAACACGAACTGGCCACACCCGACCTTTAACGTTAAATGTTAAATTGGCGAACGTGAGTAAAAACTTCGAGTAAAAACTTTTTTTCCAAACAGCCGTTTGTAGCCAGCGCTCTCGCGCGCGCTCGCGCCGGTTACTCACGCCTGTCTCGCTCTCCATCTCTCAGGCCTGACGGGAGCTTCGGTCTGTGGAGGGAAAAGCACACTGTAATAAACGCTTTATGAACATGTTAAACATCAAACTACTAGGGATGGCTTGTTTCAGAACGTGAATCCCCCCTTCCCCGACAGCTTTACCTGTCCGTACGTAAAACTGCGAGGACACAATAAATGTAAAACGACCTGACTTGGCCAATTAATACCGAGCTAGCCGGCTAGCTATCACAGAGGAGGATGAACTAACACATCTATTAAACGCACGTCACGAATCAAATTCAGTTCAGATGCTATGACAAGAGAGTAAGTGAAATGGAGAATTGTAAATATGACGGAAAGAGATTCAACACGATTAAGATTATTACTGGAGTAAATAAATAAATACATACATAAATACATATACATGATACTGTATATTTGCACCGATATCCCCCCCCCATTAAACATGGAAAATAGACTGTTCCTTTTTTCAAACGCTTTAATGGTGGCGGGAAAGCTGATGTTACGTCTCAGTCATGCAGCAAAGAAAAAATATTATTTAGAAAGCAACTACCACATATACTTAGTGCAGAATATAGTTAGGTTAACACTTCTGTAGTGTATCCGCCGCCTAACTATGTCTTATGCATATGTAGCAAACTGACTTATCACAATGCAAAGGTTTGGGGTTTTTTTACGTGAAGCATTAAGAAGTAGTGCTATGTTGCTAATCATGAAACTAATAATTTTGATGGACTGTTGCTTTCAGAGACGAAAGTAATTGAAATGATTGATTAGTGTTAGGGTCAATATAAAAACTGAGAAATTGGATTCATGGTTTTGCATATGGTGTTGCCTTTTAACATTTACATTGTATTTCTTTATTTTTCTTTATTTTTTATTGTTGCTGTAAGGAATAGCTTATCATATATCATAGAATATCATAGTAGCTTCTCCAAACTGCACATAACTTAAGTTAGTGAAGTAGCATTAAGTGAATAAAATAACAACTGGTGAAAAATTATAGCCTGCACTCTTAGGTAACCTAATGTTCAAATCTGAGCAAGTTATCCAACATTTTAGTCTTGACATGTTTGTAGCTATATGTAGCTTACGTCCTGCTGCAGCACTCACGTCCAAGCAGACACACCACAGGTGGAAGGCTCACGTCACTTTACTGAGTGGGACAGGTTTACCCTGCTTGAAGGCTCAGCCTCTCACCATACTGGAATGAGTCACAGGCTTTATGGAATGAGGAACTTTAAAAGATTAAATCTTCAACCAAGCAAAAGAATCACAGTCATCGGAGGTTTGCAGAGGCAGTTTACCATTATCCCGGCACTGGAAAAAGAAGATATGGAAGAATCAAAACAGCAGAGGTTTGAGAGTTGAGGTAACGCTGTCACTGGGTCCCTAATGCCAGTCCTCACATTCCAGAGTGGTATCAGGTAACAAGTTAGCTGAGCTCCCTTTCCGTGTCTCACAGCACATATGCGCGCGCGCGCGCGCGCGCGCACACACACACACACACACACACACACACACACACAACATAAATGTAGCTTTTCCCCACTTATTCTGATTTTAATAACAGTTCTTCTAAACTTTTGATTATTATGACTCATATATTCTGTTCCAACACTTAAGCTACACAACATGGTCATATCCAAGATACATTAGCAAAGCATTTCATCACCTTCATCACTGGACTACATAGCAATGTTGCTGGAATCAAATTGATTGTAGGACATGACCAAACCCAACTTCCTTAAAACATTCCTCACAATCTTCATTCTTAAAACAATCTTCACAATTCAACCATCAATTTAGGAGCCCTTTTGTTTCAATTTGCCATCATTATATTTTTAGTTAATTATTATTCAAATTATAATTTCCTTTATTAATACATTTATGACAATAATTTTATTTATAAAGCATCTTTAAAACAGTTATTGACCATAGAGCTGTACATAGGCAGAAAGCTCTGACATCAACATGCAGATCAAATGCAGCTATTTACACTAAAATGTTTCAAAACACAAAATCACACATGTACACGTCACACATGTACACACATCTGCACACAGAAAAAAAATTAAAATACAAAGCAATAATAATATAAATACAATATGCAAACAATAAAAATTACAAAAGTAAAGTAACAAATCTCAGCCAAAAGCAACAGCTATAAAAATAGTGATGACGACATAAAAATAACAAATAACTAAAACTAAAAAAATAAATATAATTATTAATTAAAATAAGTAAAACCAGTAATACTAATAATAAGTAAAAACAAAATAATAATTAAACTGTAAAAATATCTTCAGCTGCATCTTTTATGCATTAATTATGTACTGACGCTGTCTGATTTATCTCAGTTGGCAAATCGTTTTATTTTGCAGGTGTCTTATAACAACGGGCTGCTTTACCAATGCTTTTCTTGTTAAGTGTCGGTGCTTTAATGAATCGTGTACGCACAAAGTCGTGACTCCAGATAGAGCAAAACCCAGGCCTGCATTTATTTTGACGAGCCCGTGTTTGACCAGCGTCAGGACGTGCAACAGCGCCACCGTGCGGCTCCTGTCAATAATAGTCCAAACAACACAGCAGAGGGCGCAAAGATTCAGAGGTCTACGCAGGACATCAACACACACGAAGAAAAAGGAAACGATGGACAAGTAAATTAATAACAAATAAGGACATTATAATAATACTTTAACTGAAGAAAAAATAATCTAAATCGGTTTGATATAAGCAGGATAGAAAGCAAAATATGGCGTTTGTGACAGCGAACTGGAATCCTCTTGGAGACGCTTTCTACAGGTAACAAGCTAAGCACTCAGCAGCTAGCAAATCATTGCTAGCTAGCCAACTAAAAGGCTAACGTAGCTAGATACGTCTTTACATGAACTCTGAATGTTTTTACATGAATGAGGGTCACGCAAAAACTGCACCATTTTGAAAACTAACTGATGTAGTGTTAGCAAATTTGGCAAGTAACGTTAGCTAGCTAGCTCGCTAAGCTAAGGATCAGGAGTCATGTGACAGGTGTCACGTTTAGTCAGCCCATTTCGCACATGTTTAATTCGCTGTTAAATATCGCAATATTGTAAGTGGTCTTTTGGTGTGCAGCGGTAATTTCTCCAGTGGTACACGTTTGTCATAAACAGGAAAGTTGAGCTGTATGAGATGGGCTGGTCTCTAAAGGATGGGCTCAGAGAGTGCTTGGTAGCAGCTGCTCCCTACGGAGGGCCCATCGGTGAGTTATGGCCGAGTAGTAACACCTATGCTGCAGTTCTGTCCGCTTTCCAGATCTCAGCTTAAAATACACTCTGTGTCTTTACTACGTGGCGTTTATTTTTCTAAGGTGGTGTTTGTTTGTTTGCTTCTTTTACACACACACACACACACACACACACACACTCACAGCTCTACTGAAGGAGCCTCAGCGCCGTTCTCCCAGTGCTCGACCTCAGTTGGAGATCTATTCATCTTCTGGAGTGACCATGGCCAGCTTTGTGGTAAACACACACAGAGAGAGAGAGAGAGAGAGAGAGAAACTTGACAGCTGTGATCTGGTTTAAAGATCCCTCTTTCTGTTTTGTTTCATTGAAGTTTGAGCATATTGGGTTTTTTATTTTTATTTCCAGGCCTGATTAATGTTCGTCTCTCTGTGTATATGCAGTGGAAGAGTGGTGTGGTGAAGCAGTTGGGCTGGACAGTGTGCGATGATCTCCTCTGTATTCAGGAAGATGGCACCATTCTTATCTATGATCTCTTTGGCAATTTCAAGAGGCACTTCAGCATGGGCAATGTATGAATATACACGCACACTCAGTTACTGCCACATTCTCACACAAATATTTCTCACGCATACATATTTGTCAGATATTCACTTTGCCTTTTTAAGGTAATAAGGAATGTGAACAATTATCAAAGTTGTGGAGAAATTAATTTATGCACAAGCTCACACACTAGCTCACACTCAGACCGTGTCTCTGGAACTAGGAGGTGGGTCAGAGCCAGGTTCTGGAGGCCAAGGTCTTCCATTCACCTTATGGAACTGGAGTTGCCATAGTGACAGGAGCGTCACGATTCACCCTGGCAACAAACATTGATGATCTGAAACTAAGAAGATTGCCTGAGGTACCAGGTGGGCGCACACTGACTATCGCTCACATTTTCTCTGTCAAATTACCAGAGAAATACACACACATATTTTTCACGTCCTGGTGTAGAATTCAAACTTGTTACCAAGTTTTGTTGTTGCCATACTCCAGGCCTGCAGGGTGCGCCCCCTTGCTGGGCAGTGCTTACACAGGACAGACAGAGTAAAGTGTTGGTAGCTAATGGTGCAGATATCTTCATTCTGGACAATGCTGTCTGCACTCCTGTGGTAAGAAGTTTCTGCAGACACACTACACAATCACATATTTAATAAAGCATGAGTACAAACACAGCATGCAACATTCATGTGTTGACTGACACGTTACATGTTTCAAGTCTTGTGACGTATCAGACAGTAGGCTCAAGTTGTATGTGCCTTAAATGTTGCACAGAGAATGACTTTGTCATCTTCCTAACTTTGGTGTGTGTGTGTCTGTGTGTGTTAGAACCCTCCAGGGCTGTCTCCACAGGCCACCAGTATAGTACACATGTGTGTGTCATTCAGCTATAAGTACCTGGCCCTCTTTACAGATTCTGGTCACGTGTGGATGGGCTCCACTGACTTGAAGGTGTGTTTGGAATTCAGAAGGTTAATGTGTCACCCAGATTAATCCAACAGATTAAATATAACAGGTTAAAATATGACGTAGCAGAGTCAAATGAAATTTGTGTTGATGGGTTCCTACCTTAAAGGACACGGATGGCCATCTCAGCCTCTGACTTGTGATATTCGAGCATATGTGTGGCTCTAAATACTGAAATTCATACCACTGCATTGTTTACATGAATGTTGGCAGGAAAAACTCAGTGAAGTTGACACCAAAGTCAGAAATACACCCAAACAGATGGCCTGGTAAGTGCACTTCCAGGAAATTTTGTTTTTAACCAACAATATAGCTTTTAGGTCCAAGTGTGGCACAGTATATACCCTGTATGTGGCTTAGCCAGCTTTCAGTCATTTTATCTTTTCTTCTCTGGCTTTTTCTGCAGGTGCCGCAGGCCCAAGAGTCGCGAACCCTCAGTGGTGATTATGTGGGATCGACACCTCCTGGTGGTGGGAGTGTGTAAAGACACCATCCCATACCACCTTGATGATGACTCGGTCCTGGTGCCAGAGCTGGATGGGGTCAGAATTGTCAATGGCACACACCATGAGCTGCTACAGGAGGTGCCAGGTTGGAACACTGAGACGCACACACACTTGAAACAGACATGGTGACTTATTGAGGCATACCCACATATCATATGTTGTGCATGTCAGCTGCCTGTGAGGAGATCTTTAAGATAGCTTCCATGGCTCCAGGGGCTCTACTTCTTGAGGCCCTCAAAGAATATGAGGTGAGCCTTTGGTTAAAAAAAATCCAGGCATTGTTATTTTGGGGGAATGATTAGGTGTAATATTTACACACCCGTGTGGACGTGCAGAAGGAAAGTCAGAAGGCTGATGAGTATCTGAGGGAGATCAAGGAGCAGAACCTCTTGGGGGAGGCGGTGAGGCAGTGTGTGGAGGCAGCCGGACACGAGCAGGAGGCAGAGACCCAGAAAACACTCCTGAGGGTGAGGCACTCCAAAACAACAACAACCAACAAACAACAAACAACAACCAACATCTGACGTTTCTTTTCAGAGCTCCTTACCCCTGCTTCTCCTCTTTCTCAAGCCTGTTCTTCCCGATCTGTCTCTCCGTAGGCGGCCTCCTTTGGGAAGTGCTTCCTGAGTAATTTCTCCCCGGAGCCGCAGGTCTGCATGTGCCGAGACCTGCGTGTGCTGAACGCAGTGCGAGACTACACCGTGGGCATCCCTCTCACACACATGCAGTTCAGACAGATGACAGTCCGAGTGCTCATTGACCGGTGAGACCACGCTTGTGGAATCCTTGCTCTCTGTTGGTTAAATATTCCAGCTGCTGTTTCTACTTTCATTATATCTGCAGTTTTTAAAAGCAAATGCAGACCCGTCCACAGCTTTTGATGGTGTGGGTGTACAGCGGTTTTTATGGCATTTGCAAGCAAGTAGCTGATGGGTGTGAGAGAAAAACGGGTTCAGCTTTGTCTGGTAGCATGGGTTTATCTTTCCGTTTAAAATTATTTTTAATATAAAGTATTAAACTAACGTACATTTTGTACTGTTCTACGCCTTAAAAAGACCATTATTATAATGTTCCTTGAACACACTTGTTATACTGTGCTGTCCCTCCTCAAAGCTTTTTCCTTATTACTTTCTCCCTCTCCCTCTCAGGCTAGTGTATCGTAAACTGTATCCTCTAGCCATTGAGATCTGTCGCTACCTGAAGACTCCTGAGTACCAAGGAGTGAGTCGGGTCCTCAAGCACTGGGCCTGCTGCAAGGTACCAAGCGTGTCTGTGTGTTAGACAGTTACTAGACAGACTGAAGTTTCAGTGTCTGGGTTTAATATTGTGTGTGTGTGTGTGTGTGTGTGTGTAGGTGCAGCAGAAGGAGGAAGCTGATGAAAACATTGCGAGAGCCATTAGTTTGAAACTGGGTGAAGCGGCTGGAATCTCCTACTCGGAGATCGCAACTAAAGCCTACGAGTGTGGCCGCACTGAGCTTGCTATAAAGGTACACACATGTCACACACAGTGTACATGCACACAATAATGTAGAGAAAAACACTATTCTAAAGTATTGACACAACTGTTTATACTTACTCACACAACCATCAATGGAAATGTCTGTGCTTATCTCTCCCTCTTTGTGTGTTTAGTTGTTGGAATTTGAGCCTCGATCTGGTGAGCAGGTTCCTTTGCTCTTGAAGATTAAACGAAGCCAGCTAGCACTAAGCAAAGCCATTGAGAGTGGAGACACAGACCTGGGTACACACACACATAAACGCGCACACACACACGTACACACACGCACGCTTGCGCACACAAAGAATGCTCATTTGGTTGTACACATCCCCCCCCCCCCCCACACACACACACACATTCATCTAAATCAGAGCAACTCCCATCTGTCTACACCAACCCACATAAACCTAATTACAACCTGGTATGCAGTGCTCCATAATACACCCCCCCACACACAAAAACACACACAAAATATCATGCTGATCCTATGTAACAAGTTATGTCTGTTGTCTACTCAGTGTATACTGTGGTGACATACCTGAAGAACGAGATGAACAGAGGGGACTTCTTCATGACTCTCAGAAACCAGCCAGTGGCCCTGAGCCTCTACAGACAGGTGCAGTAGACACCCTAATGCATTATGGGTAGTATCACTGTTCAGCTCGGTAGGTTTAGATGGACTAGTGCGATTGATTGATCGATTTATTTATTTATTTATTTATACTTTTTTATTTTAGTTCTGTAAACATCAGGAGCAGGACACCCTGAAGGATCTGTTCAACCAAGACGACGATCATCAGGAACTTGGGAATTTCTACGTGAAAGCCAGTTACCAAGAAAAGGTAAGAAGCCTGGACAGATCCTCAAAACATGTAGTTTTTTCGGGGGAGGGGGGGGTGAGAGAGAGAGAGAGACGCAAAATTCTACACACACCAACACCAAAGAAAACAAAATGTTTTTGAGGATTTAGCAAGGCTTCCTACAGAGCAACTCCGATCGGTCCACACCACCAACATAAACCTAATTACAACTTCCCATCTGGCATAATAACCCCAACTGTCTGTGTATTTGTGTTTTGGCAGAAGCTGGAGGCCCGAATAGGTCTTTTACAGAGTGCAGTGGATGAGTACAACAAGGCCAAGAATGAATTTGCTGCTAAGGTAACACAAATATAAAACAATACAGATAGGTAACATTTACAAAAAAGGACATGACACACCACACGCACTGTACAGGTAGCTGAGATATCTTTATTGAAAAGACAGTAACAACTCTCCCTAACCCCTCCCTCTCTCTCTCTCTCAGCTCACAGAAGAGGAGATGCGTCTGTTACGTTTCCAGAGACGGCTGGAGGAGGAGAAGGGCGAGTGTCTGCTGGGCTTCTCCCTGCACGACACAATTAGTACGCTGCTGTCTCTGGGCCTCCACAAGCACGCTGAGCAGCTGTATAAAGAGTTCAGAGTGCCTGACAAGAGGTACCACACATCTCCCTCCCCTGAAGTGTTTGCCTTTCCAGAACTTTCCTGATCCACATGTGTGAAATACAAAGGAACCCTGATGTGAATGCTGGTACACATGCCTGTGACTACTGGCTACAGAAGAGAAGCTAGCGAATAGCATTTATGTTTTAGGATGGTAATCACAGCAGCTCTGCCTGAGACATGAGTGTACTGTGAAACACATATGTATTGCAAAATAGCTCCACAAAACACAGTAAGGAGGCTTTATCAGGGAATCGCATTTGATTTGTGGAACAATTTAATTTTTCTCTCTTTCCCTATTTCGAGGTTTGTGTGGGTGCACGCGCATACATGTGCATGTTGTAAGTTGAGTGGTTTAGTCATGTTGGTGCTTGTTCTTCACAGATACTGGTGGCTAAAACTCACTGCTCTAGCAGAGAAAGAGGACTGGGAGGAACTAGAGAAATTTGCTAAAAGCAAGAAATCACCCATTGGCTATCTGGTAAAGAAACACGTGAACATATGACCTATAATCAATTGTACAAACATGTAATGCAATGATGTCAGTTAATTATTTTTTACTCTTCTTTTTGCAGCCCTTTGTTGAGGTTTGTGTAAAACGACAAAACAAATACGAGGCCAAGAAATATGTGTCTAAGGTTACCTTGGATCAGAAGGTCAAAGCCCACCTGTCAGTAGGGTGAGCGTTTTTGGTGTGCGTGTCCCTCCGTCAGGATCTTTTTAATCGCAGTGTCGCGGCAAATTTTGTCGGTCTGTCCGTCTTACCCGTCTGTCTCCGTCTTTGCTCTCAGTGATTTGGAGGGCGCGGCAGACGCAGCCATAGAGAGGCGGAACGAGGGCGAGATCGGCGCGGTTCTGTCTCGCTGCTCTCCTGCCACGGACCGCGCGCTGGTCGAACGGCTTAACCGCGCGAAGGCCACCGCTGCCAAAAAGTGAACCACCTTCAGCTCGAGCTTCGCTCGGACTGACATCGGCCGCTGCCAACTAGTGATCCACGCACGCCGCGTGTCCTGCTGCCCCGCGCTGTAAACTGCGGCTAGTGGCGCGCACGAAGGATTAAGTCCTGATTTGAAAAATGATGATGATGATGATGGTGATGGAACACGCGCGAGATTGCACACGGCAGGGAACTTGCTGAAGGATCGTGAAAACAATGAAGAGAAATCGTGTCTTAAAAATGTTTTCTCTATCACCAACCATCTTTAATAGCACTGCAGTTGTTTCTTACAGTTGTAATTATGGTTCCATGTTGGGCTGTGTTTACTGACACTACACTATCTTACTGTATGCCTGTTTATAGAAATTTTTATTTTCTTCAGCCTTCAGCTTTTACGTTTAAACATTGAAACGCGATGTATAATTGCGAGTGTGATTAAACGGCAGTTGTGATAAATGAGTTGCTCGCTGTGTTTTTCATGTTAAAATGATGTTGCTGATAGTTCGGGGTTACATAGTTTAATTCTTGGACTGTCTCACTTTGACGTCCTGTTTGTGTAGTTTCTCGTCTCTGTGTTTCTATCTGTCTCTCTTCAAAGAAGTGTCAGAAGAGGGCGCTTGTTTCATTAGCTCCAACAGTCCAAGCGCTTCGACGAACTTTTCACCGGATCATTGAAAACAAGCACCATCAGAACAGACGTCGATTACACAACAAGGTGAGGCCGATGCAATACAGAAATCCTGCAAAAATCTTACACAAATAAAACTCAATGCTATAAAAAGTGACTTTACGTTTGTATTGGCTACTGTGAAGCGCAGCGTCCAGGCCAATATTAAATCTAAATATTAGCGTGAAGCTTTTTCATTGAAATCGGCAGTGAATGTATCGAATTTGTTGTCTATGTTGCTCTGTTGTTTGATATAAGCTCTGACTGATGGCAGCGCAGGTGGGCAAAGGCAGTGCAAATTAAAGTAGGTTGGTGTGTATTTCCCACGTCGGAAATCACACCCCTTTTGTCTGTCACCTCCAAGGTCTCTCCTTTTTTCACTCCGCCCTGTCAGCTTTGTCTGTGCTCTGTCTTTAGTCAGGGGGGTTGCTACTGAATTTGGAAGTGCTTGCCCTCTGCGTGGAAATGTGCACTTCAATAGTTTACGCACAAGATTCTTCGCTTTTTCAGAGGGTATGTCGTCCATAAACGTCGACTGCGTCGTAAAAGCGCACAGTGGGTTAGGAGGTCCAGTCTGGCAAGAGACAGATGCCACGCTGCTGTATGTCGACATCTATGGCCCGAGTATCAGCAGGTGTAACTGTCTGACCAAGGAAAAAGAGAGTATGTCTACAGGTAAAACAAGACGGTAAGATCTGTGCACTTACACACCTGTTTTTGACCTCCACATGCTCTCGTTAAAAACCTCTAGTAAAGAGTGCACTGCAGTTTTTAGTTTTAGACTTTACACCTTAGCTGATATAATCGATATCTCTAATTTATACTCTATACATTTTATGTTCATTGATTTACCAGTGAATGGACTGAAGTTTGGTGTTCGTGTGACCGCCATGACTGTTCCCATGTTGGCTTAATCCATGTGCACATCACTTCTTTCTTTTATCTTGTTCGTTGCCACAGAGACATACGTGGGCTGTGTGGTTCCGCGCAGCTCAGGAGGTTACGTGATTGGAGAGGGAACGCGCTTCGCCGCGGTCGACTGGGAGAAACGTTCCGTAACGACCATCACCCACGTGGACACGGAGAAGAGCAACACCCGCTTCAACGACGGGAAGGTGGACCCTGCTAGCAGGTTTTCCGCAGCTGTGAGAGTATGAGTGCGAAAGAGGGGGCCAGTTCCTGAGGACCATGAGTCAGTCCTGAAGCATCGTCTTTCAGTGACAATAAAGTGCATGCTCTGCTGTGCTTCTCTCTTTCTCACACACACAAATACGAGCTTACACCACAGTGCTACTCCTTACTTCACCCTCTGCAATATATATTTTTTTCCCTCCTCAGAATTGCCTTTTCAGCAAGATGCTGAACTGTAAGAGATGTTGGCTAACATTTAATAAATGTGAAATTATAGATCGTTTGTGTATGCTTTTGCATGTATTTTAAGATGAAAATAAATTGAAAAATAAATGCAATGAATTATTAATTATTTAAAGTGAAATAACTAACTAATTAAAATCAAGCAGTCTTAGTTTAGCCCATTCAATTTATGGAAAAGTAATGGCAGTTTCTGAAAGAATTGACAGATGGGAAGAGAATTAAGTGTAAACAAAAAACAGGGAGGCTTAAATCATTATGTGCTCTGTGCTCAAAAGCTGAAGAATTGTTGTAAATGTGAAGTAAAGTATAAAAGAGATTACAGTGGTGTACTAGAACTATACACATTCAACAATGTTTTCTTACTGAGAAATAGCCACATTTCTACAGGGTGGACCTCACTAAAAGTAAGCGCACGTCCCTCTGTGCTGCTTTCCATTCCCTGCTGTTGTGCTCAGGCACCATGGCTGTGGGAATGTGCGCGTCTGAGCTAGAGAGGAAACGGGGCTCTCTGTACACGCTCCAGCCTGACCACTCTGTCGTCAAGCACTTGGACCAGGTGGACCTCTCCAATGGGCTCGACTGGTCTCCAGATCATCACATCTTCTACACAGACAGTCTGAAGTACATGGTGGAGGCCTTTGACTATGACCTACAGACTGGAGGAATATGTGAGTTACCTCCATACATTGGTTCTTTTATAGGGTATTTCTTTATAACCTGTGCATAAAGCAATTGCATTTGTCTTAGACTAATAAAGAAGACAAACCATTTGTAGTTGCAGACTAAGTTTAATGTTTTTGTGCATGTGTGTGTGTGCATGTCTGTGTGATTGTCTTACAAGCTAATCGCAGAATGGTATACGGGTTTGAGGAAGATGAAGGCTTGCCTGATGGCATGTGCACTAACATGGACAGTAAACTCTGGGTGGCCTGCTACAATGGAGGAAGGGTGATCCGCATCGACCCACAAACAGGTGTGTGTGCAAGCAAACAAATTTGGTCAGAAGCTACCGTTTACATTTACCAAGTCACCTAAAAATATTTTTCATCTTGGTTGCTTTCCTCAGGGACCAGGCTCCAGACAGTACAGCTGCGTGTGGCAAAGATCACCACCTGCTGTTTCGGGGGTAAAGACTACAGTAGGGCATTGTTTATGCTTTTTAACAAACTCTAGCACTTATTGTTTATAGCACTTATCATTGTTTAAGATAGACCTTATGTATTTTGCTCCTCTAGGTATCAGCATTCATCTCTGTATTCTACAGTATTCTAGTTCATTGGTATGTTTAATACTAACCTACTATACTGTACTTGGATATATTCTATGAGTAAATGACAAAGCACTTTTGTAAGTCGCTCTGAACAAGAGCGTCTGATAAATGCCATAAATGTAAATGTACAGTGATCTATACATCACCTCTGCAACTAAAGGGATGGATGAAGAGGCATTAGCCAAACAGCCTGAAGCTGGCAGTATTTTTAAGGTAGACACAGTGTCCCACACTTACCTGTGCCACACTGAGTTGCCCACGGTCCAGCTTTTGTCTGGTTTAAAATAATATGGAGTGCATATCTGGTTTATTCCTTGTTTTTATTTATACATTTCCTGTATGCTAATAAATAATAAGTATTAGTAATTAAAATAAATAATTAAAACTACTAAACAATGAGTGTGGGAATAGGTTAGCATTCAAGAAGAATAAAAAAGGTTAGGTTCATAGATTGTATGTGGGTGTATAACTCTTGATACAACATGTGGGTTTATGAATTCAGAGTGGTATGATAAGAAAGCCTAACTGTTAACTGGGGAGGTGAAAATGCACGTTTTACGAAATGCACTGATCTACCCTTATATATTAACCTGACCTGTGCTCTAAAAAAATTGTCAACTTTTTTTGAAAATGATTTTTGGAACTTTTCTAAGAAGAGAGAGCACTGTGCATCGGGGTACAGTGCAATTCAATGTTATATTATTAAAAACGCCCCATATTACTGGTATGCTAGGTTATTTTTCTAATAATGTAATTTTTTATCTGCTGTGTGCGCTTTATTCTCACTAGGTCACTGGTTTAGGAGTGAAGGGAATTCCACCGTATTCATTTGATGGCTGAAATTCTGGAACACATTTTGAAATGAATTACATGGATTATATGAGGAATTATATCATATAAACATCAAGGAATAATACGTTGTTTTTGTCAATAAAACAAAACATATTAAACATGTTCCTAATTACAGAATCAGAAAACGTTCATGCTTATATTTTGTCGCAGGATGCCAAGACAGTAAAAACGACACAAACAAATTGATTTAGTCAAAATAAATAGAAAACAATTGTACTACAAATATATTTAAAATCGTAATGCTGCAAGCTATTTCTTGTATCGTTCACTGCCGACAGGCTTGAAAACCGGACCATAAACCCTTTAATGAACCTCTTCGTTCCAGTGCCAGCGCTGATTTCTTTTCGGTGAACACACGTCCGCGGACCTGTTTTCTTAAAGGGAAAGTGACTTTGAGAGGCAGCTCAGTTGAATGCAACACCTGATCTGCATTGTGGGCCCCTTCTCTTTTCATAACAAAATTATGCCCACGTTTCCACAGATATGTTATGTAGCAAAACAGAAGCACAGCAGCCAGTATTCTAATCACAGCCAGAATTTGATAGAGTGTAATTGATTGGTTTGTCTTGTTTTATTTTATAAGTAAGCAATATATAACACAAACGAGTCTTGCCAGTACTGTTCATTTATTCTTGTAGTATAAAGATTTACTGTCTTACTAATTGACAGTGTATCAACAACCAAGAAATGTTTCTGAAATAGGTTTGATTAAGCACTGAATGCACTTGGGAGATTTGCTATATGTGTACAGTTTACAAATTGAATCACATTCAAGGAAAATATAACTTGGAAATTATTTCTGGACATAGCTTCAATATTTTATCACTACCATATATAGCAGATTCATAGTTTGAAATGGTAAATGTGTGATGAAGATCCCGGACACCCTGTAATACATGAGAACGCTTGTTAACAAAGATTTATTCTCATGCATATAAAAGTCCGATTTCTATAAATTAAGTGTTTTGGTGCTTCTAGGAAGAATAAATTACAACCAGTGAATTGATGAAAATAAAAGATATCAGCACACATGATCAAAATGTTGCTGCTGTCAAAACCCGAGCAGACGTTCTAGTGCAGTTTCCCCAAACCAGACATGAGCTAGCACATTCAGACGGTCCCTTAAATTACAGGGGTCGTATCTAAGGAACTGGTCGCGTCACAAGGATGCGTGACCGTGCTGTAGTTTGTAGGATGTTGCTTAGCTTCATTTATCTGATTGGTTCTCACAGGGTGGGTTTGAAATGGTACACTGCGCCAACAGGCGTGATATAATGCTCACCTTGTGTTGGATTCGCTGTTGTTTTTTTCGTTATAAGTGTAATTAAAAAAATGTTTGAATGCATCATTTGAAATGTAGGCCTAATAGTTTCCTGTCTGTCATTTTCAAACATGCACAGTCCAAAACGGCCAGTTTCACAGATAAGGTAACCACAGCTGGGTCTGAAATGATATACTATCTTACTATACTTACTATATTTTTAGTATGACTGAGTGATTAATATGTTCACACAGCAAAATGCTATTATCCAGTGTATTTTTTTAAAAATGGATGATGTACTACATTTCTCAAAAAGACGAGTGTGTTATAGAGGACAGTTGTCAATGCCTAAAAAAATTGCATCTGCTTTAGCTGAGTTACAAGAATATGAAAACACTCCTCTTCATTTCAATATTTAGTGTAGCAGTTTTTATTCAAGCAAAAGTTGTCTGGCTAGTTCTGTGCAAGCTGAGGTTGGCTAGGTTATCCAGTCCGTTAGCAATCATAGAAATGCTTCAGTAGTATGGAATTTAACCCCATACCTCATAGTATTGTTCCTTAACCAGACAATGGTGGAGCGTGACTATAACATGTAAAATGTATCATGGTTAGTCCTACTGTAAAAAATATCAAGTGCAGTTACATTTATCAACAAAATCAAAGCCTTAAGAGAAACTATAAACTGTAGCTGAAATTTTAAAATTGACGTTGATTCAGGACGAAAGCAGTCACTGGTGCTTGTCCATAATCAACCATTACATTGATTTGGATTATAATTATATTAGTGAGCAGGACACATTTGAGGAGACTGAACAAAGACTGTCTTGCGGCTAGTGTCTTGCATATTGTGCCAGCTGTGCTACATAACAGCCCCACATCTGGACGATGTTTCTAGTTGAGACATACAGAAACTTCGCTCAAAACCGTTTGTGCTTCGAATTGACCAAAAACCAGGTGCACGGCGTGAGGACAGGCACGCGGTGACGGAGGAGTAAAGGGCGGCGTATGTTAGGGGGCGTGTCCCGGCGAGGGGGCGTGTCCCGGCAGCCCCTTCGCTACGTTTCTTTAGTTTATTTTCCAAGAAGTGTCGAAAGAGGGCTCGTGTTATTGTCCGCATCGCGACGCTGAGAGCTTCGACGAACTTTGCACTTTAAAAACAAATCCGTCCGATCAGATATCAGTTGGATACGGTGACGTTTCACTCGCGAAGGTAATGCAACACGAATAGCCTTCATAAAATATTGTATAAACAAAACGATCTCGATGCTATAAGAAGCAGATTTCAAGTTTGCCTGGGCCACAAAAAGGCACTGCTTTCTGTCACATGATCGCCATTCAGCAAAAGCTGACGCTCGTAATGTTCAGATGAGTCAATGCTTAATGTATCGAATTTGTTTGATTTGTTACCAAGCTCACCGATTGACAAAAGCTGTGGTTGAAGACAACGTGCTGTAGTTGAAATAGTGAAAATTATTCTTGTAGCCTAGTGTTTTCTTCATACACTTCAAATATCTCGTCTGCCACCGTCATTTCAAATCCCTCTCTTGATTCCGCTTAGCCAGATTTTCCTGTTGTCTTTCTCTGTTTCATATGCGCCACAGTTGCCATCAACTATTATCTGTGCTGTGTTTGCAGCCATTTAAATACTGGTTAAATGTGCACTTCAATATTTAACAGGATTCTTTGCTTATTCACAGGCTATGTCATCTATAAAGGTAGAATGTGTCGTGAAAGCTCACAATGAGATCGGAGAGGGTCCGGTCTGGGAAGAGAAAGATGCTACTCTGCTGTATGTCGACATCTATGGCCCAAGTATCAGCAGGTGGAACTCTCTGACCAAGGAAACAGAGAGAATGTCTACAGGTAAACAGTAAAATGTAAGGAACTGTGCATTTACCTGTTTATGATCACTACAGGTTTTTGTTTTAAAACAAATCCACCCAGAATAAAACATTTAGGAGTGTGCAATAGAAATATTCAGTTTTGAATGTTACAGCTGAGTTCATACTCAGAGGTTTCTTTTTTTGCCATTTTGTTGCTCCTGAAGGTGTCTTTCCTTTATCTTGTTCGTTGCCACAGAGACATACGTGGGCTGTGTGGTTCCGCGAAGCTCAGGAGGTTACGTAATTGGAGAGGGAACGCGCTTCGCCGCAGTCGACTGGGAGAAACGTTCCATCACGACCATCACCCACGTGGACACGGAGAAGAGCAACACCCGCTTCAATGATGGGAAGGTGGACCCTGCTGGCAGGTTTTTCGCAGGTGTGAGAGTATGAGAGTGAGAGAGGGGGCCAGTTCCTGAGGACCATGAGTCAGTCCTGAAGCATCGTCTTTCAGTGACAATAAAGTGCATGCTCTGCTGTGCTTCTCTCTTTTTCTCACACACACAAATACGAGCTTACACCACAGTGCTACTCCTTACTTCACCCACTGCAACCAATGCATGGTGCTACTTGGATCAAAATAATCGTTCACTCCATTGTGCTACTCATATACCCAACCAAGTGCATGCTTCATTATACAACACCCTGTACTGTAAACTCTGTGTGCTGCTCCCTAGAAAGTACACTTACTGTAATGTGCACTTCAGAGTGCCGCTGCCTGTAATTCACACTCAGGTAAGAGCACGACCCACTGTGTTACTTTCCATTCCCTGCTGTTGTGCTCAGGCACCATGGCTGTGGAGGTGCGCCCAACTGAGCTAGAGAGGAAACAGGGCTCTCTGTACGCGCTCCAGCCTGACCACTCTGTCGTCAAGCACTTGGACCAGGTGGATCTCTCCAATGGGCTTGACTGGTCTCCAGATCATCACATCTTCTACTACATAGACAGTCTGAAGTACATGGTGGAGGCCTTTGACTATGACCTACAGACTGGAGGAATATGTGAGTTACCTCCATACATGGGTTCTGTGTGATTTTACCTACATGCTACACTGGTTCTTCTTATATAATCTGTGTACATAGAATTTGGCTGTATCTTCATCCTTATATCAATAGTGAGTCCATAAAATATTTATAGTACCTCATTAGATCACTAGCAGACACACTGACCTTGAATGTGTGTGATTGTCTCACAAGCTAATCGCCGAATGGTGTATAGGCTTAAAGAGGATGAGGGCATTCCTGATGGCATGTGCATTGATGCGGAAGGTAAACTCTGGGTGGCCTGCTACAATGGAGGAAGGGTGATCTGCATCGACCCACAAACAGGTGCGTGTACGTTTGTGTGCACATAAGCATACAAATAATCCGCTAATCGTACAAATACTCCGCTAAAAATACATAGGTTTTAAAAGCATAGGTTTTATATTCTAGTAAAAGTATAGAATAACATGACTTTATATGTAATTAAAGTAAACAAGTACCTCTTTAAAAAGTGTTTCTAAATGTATTTTTGAGTGTTCTTTGAGTGTTAATTAGAAGTATGCATCATGTTAAGTTGTGAATAATTGTTCGTAGTAGACCTGCATGCATCACTTGCAAAATCACACATGACAGATCTTCAATTATTATTTTTTATTGTAGTACAAAAACCTGATGGGCAGCCACAGCAACAATTGAATTAATGCATGGATATATAATTCAAATGTTACATTAATACATTTTTAGTTCCCTACATAAATAATTTTTTAAAAGGTGTTTGCTGTTTTTCATATTCAGTAACAAAGAAAGAAAACATGTCCAAAAAACTTAATTGTATTGTATAAGTAAGAGAACACCCTCCAAAGCAGGAAACAGATTTGTCAGAGGGAACACCATTCTGTTTCATGTGATTGTGTTCTTCGCTTCTTCTGTTCTATACAACAGGACATTGAGTTGGGTGCTATCTTTTATATAATATCAAGACATGTCACACTTACTAAGTCATCTAAAACACTTTTTGTCTTGGTTGCTTTTCTCAGGGACCAGGCTACAGACAGTACAGCTGCCTGTGGCAAAGATCACCTCCTGCTGTTTCGGGGGTAAAAACTACAGTGATCTATACATCACCTCTGCAACTAAAGGGATGGATGAAGAGGCATTAGCCAAACAGCCTGAAGCTGGCAGTATTTTTAAGGTAAGTGCCATGTCCTTCACGTATCTGTTATTTCTGTTATTTGGTGTGCCCCCGTGCAGAACCGAAATGCGCACTGTCCCTGTATTGTCTGGTTTAAAATAAAATGCAGTGTTTATTCCTTACTCCTATTTATTCATTTTTTACTTCATATAACCTGGCATTTCACTAACAAAAATAAGACATTGATTTACCTGCACAGAATTACTTAGATTGATGACATACCCTGTCTTTCTTAACCCACTATACAAAACCAGCTTGCTTTTTGAAACCTTGCATGGGGGAATAGTGCAATTTAACAGTGTATCTCAAAATCACCCCCAATTACTGGTATTACTGGTAATTACTAGGTTTTAATCTAATTATCTATCTGCTATGTGTGCTTTATTCTCACTAGGTCACTGGTTTAGGAGTGAAGGGAATTCCATCATATTCATTTTCTGGCTGAAACTCTGGAGCACATTTTGGAAGTGGATCACATACTAATACTAAATCACACACTAAAGCATAACATAATAAGATTTAAGTGCCCTGTAGAATTAAACGCCTGTTATATACAAGGACAAATGGAAGCACGGCACACTGTGACCTAATCTGAATTTGAGTTAGATTTTTTTGTGTGTGTGTGAACAGTGTCTAAAAATCATAACAGCTGTCTAGGATACCAAGAGGGAATCTTGGCAGCATTGTTGATTTGTTTAAAGGGAAAAGATTTGCTGCCCGACTGATTGATGGTGTTCTAAACGAATTAACAACCAACAAATGGTTGAGGCAGATTAGTGGAACGCACCATGTATACGCCCAGCAGTGCTGAGCAAAAGTGTATAAAGGTAACGGCGGGAAATTATGTTTACAGTTGAACAACTGAAGCACATTCTAGGGAACTGTTGAATTGGAAATTATGTCTCGTCATGGCTGTAATGTTTTAGTAATACCACGTGTTCCGGCCTACATCTGAAATTTTAAATGTGTGAATGAGATCCATCAGATATTGTAACACTTCATAATCAGCGTATGTTGTAACGCTTAAGTGAAATTCAGTAAGGTGTCGTACTTACTCCGATTAATATAAATGTAGCATTTTGTTGTTTGTAGTAAAACCTAAACACTATAAACTACAACCGATATATTACAATCACTGAATCGATGGCAGTAGATGACGTCAGATGATATTTGTTTATGAGCGACTAATAAGTTATAGTGTAGCGTGTCCAGCTGGGGAAAAGGCACAAGCTAACACATTTCGACCGTCCCTTACGTTTCAACCGATTTGTTTTAAAGGAGTTGGCGCAATATTGCGCGACTGCGCTGTTTGAACGCAAACGTTATGTCGCTCGCTTCCTCCAAACGACTCTTCAAAATGAAGCGTGTACTGCTGGTGCCGCTACTTCCTTCTGTGCAGGAACGTGCAACCACTTCGTTCTCGCTTAGCTAACCTATATGACCGAAAGCTTGGTTGCCTTAGCTATTTTCCGCTGTAGCGTTAGTTATCGCCCATTTTGGCGTAGGATTGTGGTTCTAGCCGCTGAACTGCGAAAAAGAATGGTCGATATCCGACGGACTTGGGATGCTTCCAGCTCTTCGGGCTGGATGGCGCAGCTGCCTCTGCCGCTCCTGAATGTTCCGCTGTGGAATCTCGCCATCCCTGGTAGGAAACCCGACGTTTCTGGATACTTGTGTTATTGAGGCATAGTCTTATAATATATTTATTTTAGTATAGTTCGTCATGTTTAAATGTAACGTAATCTGTGTTTGACTATCTTTTAGGCAGCCATGATAGCATGGCGTACTGCCTGGACATACATTCCCCAGTTCTCCATTCACAGCCCAAGATACTGAGAGTGCTGGACCACATTGTTCCCTGTTTCATTCGACCGTGTGTGAATAAGTGGGGTACCACTCAGGTGAGAGAGAGAGAGAGAGAGAGAGAGAGAGAGAGAGAGAGAGAGAGAGAATTAAGATCGTCTTATCCTAATTTTTTTTTATTCTGTTCAGGAGCTGATCATTTCCTCTCAGCTGGAATCAGGAATTCGTTTTCTGGACCTAAGAATTGCACACAAGCCAAAAGATTCGGATCAGTCCTTATACTTTGCCCATGGGATATACTCTTTGGTCACTGTTAAGGTGGGAATTTTCGTTACTAGCATACAGCAGTACCACAAAGGCAATAATGCAGAAGCATGCTGTGTGCGTTTCGTTATTTCTTCATGTCTGTTTTTTTTCTTTTGGTGATGTGTGATTCTTTGTACTTCTCTTTCTGAAGGTGGCCCTCACTGAAGTTGCTCGCTGGTTGGAGCAGCATTCTACAGAAGTAGTCATAATCGCTCTCTCTGCCTTCGATGACATGACCCCTGTCCAGCACAACAACCTCATTGACTTTCTCAAAAGGCTATTTGAAAAGAAACTCT
This sequence comes from Electrophorus electricus, assembly GCF_041902795.1. NCBI lineage: Eukaryota > Metazoa > Chordata > Actinopteri > Gymnotiformes > Gymnotidae > Electrophorus > Electrophorus electricus. Next base: position 20,588,413 of record NC_137499.1, read on the forward strand.
GTCCCAAATCAGTAAGTGTTCGCTGCTCGAATGACCCCGGTAACTGAAGCCAGTTTTTTTCACCCAGTCTCGCCTACTATCTCAGGAGATTCCTTCCCTGAAAACGTGCTGGTTGCGTGGTTATCAGGTCGTTATGTCGTACGCTGACCCAGCGGGGTCTGGTCATGAGGAACTGTGGCCAGTTTGGGATTACTGGTGGGGGAATGAGTCAGACCCGAATCTGGTCATCTCCTACCTGCAGCATCAGAAGGAGACAGTGGGAAGACCAGGTATGCTGTTTTCAGAAAAGCTATGAAGGTGGACCCGTTTATTTTGTTACAAGCAAAGACTGAGATCTCAGAGTCGACTTTTGGGTTATCTTGTTAAGATGTTTGTGCTGTCCTCGGATCAGCTTTTGGCCCACACATCCTAATCAATGCAGTAGTACTGAAATGAGCAACCTTGTCCTAAATCAGTACTCCAAGATGATTGAAGGGCATGAGCCCAGAATTGGTTCTTCTTTTAACTGCATGCATAAACTGTAATCATAGAAGGTGCTGGTATTCTGCAAGTCTGTTATTTCTGGCCCAAACTTTGTCTGTACACTCGTGAATCTATCAGCACCAGTGATTGATCTTTCCTGTGTCCTCACATCCAGTGGGCTTCTTCATGGCCGGTCTGAATCTCACAGAAGATGCAAGATATGTGCTTCACCATCCCGGGCAGTCTATGAAGAGCATGACTGTCCGTGCCTATGGTCTGCTGTTGGACTGGCTCAAACAGCAGCGCCCTGGTGCCCAGAAAACCTCCCTGAACATCATCTGCGCAGACTTTGTTGGGATTTCAGGAAATGAGTTCACTCGGGTAGTTGTTGCACTCAATACGCAACTTTTAAAGCAGGACGTATTCAGTGGATGACTTCCTTTACCACTAAACAGAGTGAGATTTTGCGCTTTGTGAAAAGGTCTAGTTTGTGAAGACTAGACTGACCCCTGCATGTCATTGTGACAGAAAAGAGCCATTTAATGAATGTTTGTTTAAAATTGTTTCATTGTATTGTTGATTTACCAAATCAATTATTTTATGTTTACGCATTTATAGTTTTTCTCTCTTGTAACACTTCCTGATTTTAAAAATGACCTTCCCCGTTTCTGCAACCGAAAGGGTTCATTGCCTCTGCAGTGCAGTTTAATTGCGCCATCTAGAGGTCATAATCTGTAAAGCAGAACTCCTCCGAAAAATTCGTTTTGAACTCAATATAACGTCGTATTTGTATGTTTTGATTATCTTTTAGGGTTTCTGTTAAAATCCAAATCAACATGTTGCATGTATATGTGCTGGATATGCGCTTGCTTTTCAGCGTCCAGTTTACAAATATTAATGCACTCTTGCTTGCCATTTTAAAAGAAATATTTTCCTGGCAGTGGAGAAAAACCTGTCAGTATTTTGGGCCATCATCCTTTTGAGGATGTTTGTAAGCTGTTCACTGAGTGACACTTTTATATTTATATATTTATATAAAAGTGCTACTAATTGTTTGTTATATTATCATCCATCTCAGATAGATGGTGAGGCTAATGTCTTTTTAATAATATTTTTAAAGCACCTTTTGTAATATTCTGGCTCATCTCGAATATCTCCCTGTAATGTGCTTACCGTTTTATTCTGTTTTAAGTAGTAATCCAGTTCACTGATGCCTTCCTTGCTGCTATGGCCTTGTATTTGATCAATAAATGCGAGGGGTTTATTAAGTTTTTTATCTTACTGTCTCTGTGCTTTGCTTATTTTAACTCTTCCCTGTGTGACAGGGAACCTTAGCTGGCTGTCTAACTGATGTTATGTTGCTGTTTAAAATTTGAAAATTACAATGGGAGTAGGTCTTAGCAATAATAGATTTGTATACATTCTTTGACATTGGGTACAAGTGTCTGGATGTTACACAATCTAAACAATTTGAGAGGGCTCTCCCCATCATTCTCTAGATTAAATTAGGGATTCACTAATGCTGTTAATCTCTTAATTTAGATTAATGCTAATTAATACCAGTGTTAACTAAATTAAAACTATAAAATATAAATAACGAAGATAAATGATCCCTATTCATTTTTTTTCCTCATTTTAAATGTATTTACATTTGTATATGTACTGAAACAATATGCTGATCTCTGAATTAGAGTGCATACAGGCAGCACTCAGATAAAACTTTGGTCCACTCTGACAGTAATTTCTTAATGTCAGTGGAAAGCAATATTTATCAGAACTATATTTCTATAACACTGCACAGATGAATGTCTGATCTTTAATCACTTGTGTTGATATGCTGGTTGGGCAGTAGTTATAGTGAGTCTAAGTGTTAATTAAAAATAAGTAAATAAAATGTTAAAGGGTATTTACAATTGTAATTTACAATTGCTTGTAATTTTATTTACAAGCACCTTTCAAGATACCCAAGCTCACTATAAAAAATATTAAAAAGAAAATGAAGGAAAACAATATTAAAGAAAAGTAAAAATACATAAAGTAAGTACATGAATACACATATGGCATCATTAAACTGCAGTCATTACATCATTTTGAAGGCAAGATTAAATAGATTGTCTTTCTTTCTTGGGGTTCTACAGACATAAATGTGAGCATGATTACTGTTCCAGAGTTTAGCACTGCTTACACCAAAAGCTCCCTCACCAATGGGGCAGAGCCGAAGAAGAAACAGAGATGTTGGAAAGAACGGAGAGAAAGTGAAGGAGAATATGGATGAAGGAAGTGAGAGAGATAAGTAGGTGCCAAACCATGCAAAGCCTTAAAAAACCAGCAACTGTTCTTCATATTGTAAATGAGACTGAACCTGTAGCCGGTATAAGTATATGAGAGTGGGACTTGGTATAGTTTGTTCCTGTGGTCTGGTGCAGGCAAGAACCATCACAGTTGGGATATGTGCATCCTCTATCCAAGGCCTAAGGGAAGGATCCCATGAAGGATGGCAGTACAGTAATCCTGCTACATGGAATAACGGTGTGAATGATAATGATCTCAGAATGAGAATGATCGCAGTCACCATGTTTGTGAGAGAGGACCATAATCTAGGAATGTTTTTAACATGAAAGAAAGCATTAACAACACTTTTAATGTGGCTTTGATCTGAGGCTGAACAAACATCACAGAGCAAATTAAGAGCTTCACTGTACAACCTTTGTGCTAGGAGCTTCTTTGTAATGCCTGTTTGATTTTATTTTATTTTTTTGCTTGTTTTCATGGTGAGGGTTAAGATAATATGGGACAATGTAATGTTCCATGTAATGTTCCACTTATATTGCACTTTAAAAGGGAAGTAATTCAACCTCACTGAAACAATTTCCAGAGAAAGAGAGAGAGTAGTTAAAATTGCAGTGAAGGACATAAGGTTAGCAGACAACAGAGAAACAGGGTGTTTCGGTCTTAAGCTCCTCCTTTTTCCCTGCACCCGCTGCAGTCCTCGGGGAGGGGGGGGGGGGGCTGTGGTTCCTGACTGAGAGTACGCTGTGTGCAAAATTGGCTCCTGCTTCTCATCGGGTGTGTGTGAGTGATAGGAAAAGCTGATATCTGCTTGTAAAGCGTCCTTGAGTTTGAGAAAGGCGCTATCTAAACGTAACTAATAATAAAGTTAATTAAGGAATTAAGCATAAAGACATGGAACCATCCATCTGTCATACAATAACAGACATGTGTTTAACCACACACACACACACACACACACACACACACACACACACACACACAGAGAGAGAGAGAGAGAGAGAGAGAGAGAGAGAGAGAGAGAGAGAGAGAGAGAGAGAGAGAGAGAGAGATAGATAGATATCATAGGTTTTTTCACGTTTTTCTCCCGTCCCTGCTCCTGTGATGATGATGCTTTTGGACTTGAGTTAAAAAGAAAGCAAATGATGATCAAAGTACTAAACGCCCTAAAACACTGGCTCTTTTATGGACTGTCTTTTTAAATGTGTAAACAGTTCAGTTTTAAATACTGTATCATGTCATATAAATTGCATTGTATGGCTGTATGCATATGTCCAATTTATATGGACAAGTAGTTGTCACAGAGATGCAGTTCTTAGTGTAGTGTTAGAGGGAAAAAAACAGATCTACAGATCTGTTTCTCATTTTAAAGTTCTTCGCAGCTCCTGCTCGTCCACTTTGAAATTGCTTATTGCTTAGTTTCCAAAGTTATGAAATAAGTTATTTCAAGCGAGGACTTTTAACGCGTTCACGCCCGCTGCGTGAACCTGCGTGATGACGTTTCCGCGGGTAACAGTTGCCGTGGCTACGGGCGGAAGTGATCATATTCACCTGTTGTGCATCCAAACAGGAAAAGACAAAATCAATAATCGGCTATAGTTTCATAGTACATTAATACAGCGAGTCTTTTTAAACCTTTTTAGCCATCTGACGTTTATGGACAAATTAAAGAAAGTTCTTAGTGGCCAAGATGATAACGACGACCTCAACGTGTTGCAGGTGCTGTGACAAAAATGTAACATTAGTTAGTTTGTTTGAAAATTATATTTTTTAGGTGACAGTTAGCTAGCGAGCTAACTAACTAGGCGTTTAAGCACGAATCTGACATCGGTTGTAGTATTTGTACTGTGTGTATTAGGCCACTGTTGTCGTCGACTTGGAAAGTTTTCGCTATTTAACGAACAGCAGTGACAGACTCTTTTGGTGTGTACTGTTGTGCCAGAGTTAACTTGCATCATTATTGTACCCTGCAACCCCTGGATGTTGTCTTCCAGGCAGCCAGCGACGCGACCACGCTGGGCTGGGGCACTCGGGTCAAGGGCTTCATCGCCTCTTTTGTTTTGGGAGTGGTCTGTTCATTGCTGGTAAAGGAGACCGAACATTTACCGTCGTTTCCACGCTATTTCTGTCAGTGTTACGCCACCTAGGCAACACCCTTTCAATGCATATTTAATTGTTTGTTAATTTTTTGCTCTCTTCAATTGTTCAAGGGAGCTTGTTTGCTTTGGGTTCCTAATGTGGGGCTGACATTATTCGTGGTTTTCTACACCTTTGGTAACGTGGCTTCACTCCTTAGGTAAGTCCCGTAGCTACCTTAATCAACTCACTGGTGTTAAATATCGAGTACTTCGCCCAAGAGTAGTGTGTCATTTCAGGCTTTGGTACAAAAATGGGTCTTAAATCCTCTAATGTAGTGTGCTACAGTGTTTTGCATTATCAAATTACAGAAATCCTCATATCAAGTTGATATATAAGACATCACACTTGTATATGTTCTAGCACAATGTTCTTGATGGGCCCATTGAAACAAGTGAAGAGGATGTGTGACAAGACCAGAGCACTGGCAACAGCCATCATGATAGTGAGAGCGCACGCTTACACACACACACACACACACACACACACACACACACACACACACACACATCACATCACAGAAATGTACAAATGCACTGTCGTTCTGAAAGCAAATGCTATGAACTGTTTGATTGCGATTCATCATTTTGCCTTTCCATCATTTGAAAACTGATTTTTGAATAATCCATTTGTAGACTTGCCTTGTGTTGACACTCTGTGCTGCATTTTGGGTAAGCTTTTCCTGCTGTTATTAATCGTATGCTTATTGTCTAGCACGTTATTTGTTAAATTACACAGTTGTGTCCTGAAATATGCTAAAATTGTGACACATTTTGATCCTCCATCAGTGGAAAATCAAAGGCCTCGCCCTGCTCTTCTGTATCCTGCAGTTCCTGGCTTTTACTTGGTAAGTGACCAACCAACTCATGCATTGATAAAAAACGTTAAGCAGAAAATGTGTTGTATTTTCCTGACTGTTGACCTGGATATGGTGCAGTGTGGACACTGGCATCCTCTCAGCTGGCAGCTGTTAGGGAGATGAAATGCTGTTTAAAAAAAAAAAAGCCAATTATACCTGCAGCCGGGTTCATTTCTGTGGGGGTCAGAGCTGCAGCAGTAGGTCTGATTCCGATTAATGTCCAGCAGCTGTGTGTCCTGAAGCACTGTTGTCTGATACATTTTGTTCTTAGTTTGTCGAAGAGCCATTTTAGCTTTCTTTTTTAATAAAATCGCCAGGAGGATGGTGTTGTACATAAGTTAAGCATCAGTAGTAAAGTAGTAAAATTCTGTCTTACATTTAATATGTATTCCTGAGTTTTGTATCCTGAATTACCTCACAGCAAACTTTATTCACAATATACGCCATGTGTTTGATATTATGTTAATAGAAGTATTCTCATTGTGATTGTAAGTCATGTTTCTTTTGTAGGTATGGCTTGTCATATATTCCGTTTGCAAGGTGAGATTTTTTTAAAGATCAATTTACTGAGAATTTAAAAAATTATTAGAACTTGATTTAAATTATTAATTAAAATAACAGATAACTTCTTAAAATAAATGAGTGCTAGTATTAGGTATTCTTATTAAAAATGTTTTTGGCTGAAGTAAATTAGAACATTTTTTAGTATAGTGTGTGAGAGCCAGTAATGCTGAAATCCCTTGCAATACATTGTATACTTTTGTGGCCAAACCATCAGATTGCTTAGGTAAGTTAGCACATTGCATTACGATTTTTGAACTAGCCATGCTAACTTAAACTGCATGTTAAAACAGCCATTTAGTAGCTCCAGATTCAGATGGGACCTGTGTCAGAGGTTCCATTCACACATAGCACTGTTCAAGTGGCCAAAACGGACGTTAGACATGTTTGCTTTTGGCCTAGATTGCTTGTTTACTGATTTGTGCTTGTTTTAATCCAGGGATGCAGTGATTAAGCTGTTCTCCACGTGTTTGAAGTGAGGTGCAGTGCGCTGCCGAGCTTGGACCCTTTTTGCCCCCCTTTCTCTCTATACCCGCTCTGGCTTCAGCTCTGCTACCCTCTGAGTGCCCGCTGGTAGTGCCCACTCGAGCACCCACTCCACTTCCTGGCACACACGGACACACCACAGGTGTGCTTTTCCTCTCTCCAATGGCTGGACACTCTCCAGGAGTGTGCACAGATGTACACGCGCGCACACACAGAGCATACTTGCACGTAGGTGTCAGTGAAGCAATGGTACGTGATGGAGTGATGGTGGCTGTGGCGCCTGAGCAGTCAGTGAACTTGACTCAAGACGTCATGGGATCAGTCAGGTGACGACTGCCACCGCTGTGCCCTTGAACAAAGTGGCCTTATTATTTTATATTTTATAACGCTGAAATAAACAGTGCAGCACCAGCTGTAGGATTGCAACTTTTGACTGTCTATCACACATGCAATTACCACATGTTATTCCTAAATCCTGCTTTCTGTGCCTGCCTCTGCTTGAAGACTTCTTCATTAGATTGGCACCAATGTTAAGTGCTTTGAAGCTTGGTTTTTCAGTTTATGCCTTGTCCTGCATCTAAATGCTTTTGTAAATATAGTTTCTCAATCAAGTGCCTTCCGTGTAATATAATCCGTGGCTTTTGTGAAGATATATTTTTTTCTGTGTTGGTTTTCCTCTGGTCTCATTCCTTTTAAAATTTAAGTAATTCGTTCTTTAAGTAAACTCAATGTTTCAATCATTGCCTGGTAGTATGTAGTCAAAAGGTCATTGTGTTTCTTTTGGTATTGTTTTCTAGCTGCTAAACTTACTGGGCAAAGAATATGTTCGGCCTTTGGGATGCTAATATTATAAGAGTTCTTTCAGTTAGCATTTGATGTCTTGCTGTTTGTAACATCACTTTCAGGGGAAATTTGTTTTAATACATGGGCAGGCTGACCATTCCAGGAAAAACATTGGTCAGCAGTCATATAAATGGCAATTATTTGTTGGTCTCTCAGAAAAAGCACATGGCCTCTTCTTCAACGTGTTAAGCATTTCTTTATAAGTGTCAGAGGTGTCAAACCGAACAATTAGGATACTAAATAAATAATAATAAAAAAACCTTCAGAATAATCTATAGTGTCATTAATTATTTTTAAGTAATTGCCTTTTCATTCGTTTTACTCAGTTCTTGACTATTTTACAGGAAGAAATGTACCTTATATAAGACAAGTGTTTAGTTGCATCGGTTTGCATTATGACTATATAATTAATAACGAGTTAATGTCCATTTTAGAGTAATTTATGTCCTTTATACATGACTGATGGCACCGGTTGCAGACGTTTTGAACGTAATAAATAATGAAAGTTTATTTAATTCAGTTTAATTTCTCAGCTCGTCTCCCATTTGATCTGTATTCGTTTCTCTCTGCTTTCGGCTTTTGGTGAGCTCGCCTACCAGTAATTTAGCTGAGAGATGTTCATTTAGTTACTAAATTATCTAGTTACGCCGTTATTTCCCCCATTTCATTTAGAAATCTTTGTGCTTTCTTTGAAAGAAGCCACATACCTGTCGACTTTGTCTTAACTGTATCGACAGTCGGCATTTTCTAAGGGGTGGGACGGCAGTGCACTGATTGCACATTCACCGATTTCCTTACTTTTGACGTTTGATCTATGAAGAAGGCTCCGTTAAGGCTCTGAGACCTTTCGTACTTAAAAGTCTTTAAATCCTTTAATCTCCGTATACGAGTCACCGCGATTAGGGCGTCTACCGCGGCAGCTGCATGCGCCGCAGACCGCTTCGTGTCTTACCTGAAGCGGGATCGGGTTTCCTCCTTTTGCCTCCCGGAGCAGAGAACATCCCGTGCACTGCTGTGGCTCAAATGGCGTCCCGAACATCCCCGTATGTCTTTAATTACGCTGTCACTTGATTCCACCTTGAGTCAGACCTATATTTTTACACACTGGCCGTTATGCACCGATCACAGCAGCTATTGGATGTCTGTTTGTGGAACGAATTTGAATCGGCCATGTACCCTCATATTGCTGCACAAAGAGTTAATAAGTATTAAGACAAATAAAAATTATCCCGATATTTCTGTTAAACCGCCGTAGCCTAACTTTTAAACTTCTAGTTTGTTCTTTGTTTAGAAAGATAGGTTTAACATCTGTCAATACAGTTTGCAATATTTGTATAACTTTGCATAAGACGCTGTAAAATCTTTTGTTTCACAAGTTAATTTTGTTAACCGCTATCTATTTTCTGTGTCATAATAAGCTGTCTTTGTCGACAAGTGGAGTGTCCCTTTGATGTTTGCTTTTTGCATCTGAAGGACTCTCAAAGGCTGATCTGTTTTCCTGTCCTTGTGCGCTTTTCCCCCGCTGTACGTCCCAAGTTAACTGAACATTTCCAAACATAGCGTTATTCCGCGACAGAGAATTAAAAGAAACTCGAGAGCTGTCCAAGGTTCTGAAGAGAATTAGACTTTCCATTGTAATGTACCTAAATAAACCCTTTATTTAGTTATGTACAAAAGTTTCTTTATAAATCGTTAAAAAAAACGCATTGCCAAATATATTTCATTATTTAAATAATAAATGGATTAAATTTGTAAATATTAAACTTGGAAATAAAACTCGGTATATACGTGATTTAGTAGGGCCCTCTAAAGACTATTAAGCATCCCAGTGGACTAATTTAAAAAATTGTAATTAACACGAAACCAAAGCTATTCAGAATTATGGCATAATTATGTTTTTAATGTTCAGATTTTACGTTAACTGTATGCTAATTTAAATGTATTAAATTGTCTTAAGGATCTGACGAACACGAATTCTATAAGAAAGTATGTTCCCACGATTAATAGTAGCTTCAGTCTATGGGCCATCAGCACCGCAGGTACACGGTTTTTTATACAGATACATGCAATAGTTTCCATCAGAACTCACACTGCACTGCCTACCTGTATTAATGCAGCATCATATAGTTGTGCTACATGTTCTCTTGTTTATCTAGGCTGCATTTTAGTCAGAGAATCGAAATTAACTGCAGTCATGAATCAGTTGCTTAATTAGTCCAGGTCCACGTGATTGCGGGTCTTGTCTCTCCTGCTTCCACGAGGATATAGGTGGGCGCAGTGTGAAAGCTCGAGCATAATTTCCACGACCCCCCACCCCCCGGGCTGGATACCCTAGGGAATGTTGTGTCTTTTCATCCAGTTTTCTTTGTAGGGTATTTTTATTTATTTTTCTTTTCTTTTCTTTTCTTTTTTTTTTTTTTTACCGAAGATGTTTTTTGTTACTAAATCCGTTCCTAACGTCTAGTCGGAAGCTAGAAAAAAAAAATTTTAAACAAAGTTTGCGTCCTTGTGCGGTATTCTGCGAATTGGTGGAAGTTTACTGAACTCATGAAGGTAGAAGGTGACATGGGAACCGCCGGCGGCGCGGCGGCCGGCGGGCGGGCCGGCAGCGAATGCTGCATAACCCGGCTGCTAAGCGTGGTGGAGAGCGAGCTACGGGCCGGCCGGGAGAAGGGCGACCCCACGGAGAAGCAGCTCAAAGTTAGCCTCGAAGACGCGGATCTCTGGAGAAAGTTTAAAGAGGTCACCAACGAGATGATTGTTACCAAGAACGGCAGGTACATGTTTCCTACTCTCTAAACCGTCAACGGGAAACTAAAAGTAACAGATGGCTTCCATGTGTGGTTAATGCAACATGATGAAATCAGTCGCAAAATGAATTTCCTTTTTTATTATATTAAAAGAACTGACGTCGCTTATATTTGAAATACAACATTAAATAAGGAAATTAAATACAGGAAATTCTCAACATTCTCAATATAGCAAGCTTTTAGTAAATATAAATATATTGTGTTTAAAAGTGGGTTTCTTTTTCGTATTGGCTATTATAAATAGAAATATGTCCATATTTATGCGAATTTTATTGATACATTGCTGCATGTTCAAACAATATTTGAAAAATAGGCACATTTTAAAACACTTGCGAATATTTAAAACGATAAATATTTTATGAGAATTTATTATAATATCGTAAGAGTTTTACATAGAATGTCCGTCTAAACATTTGCTTGATATGCTATAAAACTAAACCTTATTTTGATATCGCAACTTCAGCTTTTGTTTTCAAGTGAAATGCTCAACTCAACGACTTCGCCAAACGTTCTAAATTGTTGAAAAATAATGCATTCAAAATATAATCACCCCGGTTTTCGGAACTGCTGGGCAGTTTGCCCCATGCCAAGCTACATTTTCTCAAATATGCGTATCTCTGTTGCGCTCTGTCCCTCTGTAATCAGATAGCATGATTTTAATGCAGTTTAATGTATTTGAATTAGTTTTTGTTGTTGTATTGTCGAGCTGAAGGGTGTCTTGACCATCTCACTCTTTAGTTACAGGTCAGTATTACAGGTGGGTGTGTTTCCATTTACATACTTCCCCAACAACCCCACTCCAGCTAATTTTTGTCTAGAAACACAATCAAGCAAACCCAGGCAAAATAATCAGTTTCCAGCCTTGCGCAAAGTTCATGCGTGTTGCAGCAATTGCTGTTTTTTTTTGTTTTTTTTAAAGCACAGGACGGATAAGTTGATATGCTAAGAAAGCCTTCCTAGAAGTCAGAAACATTCGCAAAAGCATGTGTCTTCCTGCATGTCACATCTGAGATGCAGCTCTCTAAAAAGGCTGAGTGCAATCTGTGTGTGTATGTGTGTTTGTGTTAGAGAGATACTGAGACAGAGACTGACAGAATGAGAGATTGTGTGTGTGTGTGAGAGAGAGAGAGAGAGAGAGACAGATTGAAAGAGTGAAAGTGATCATTTCTGTGTATGCATGTGTGCATTGGCATGTGTTTCATAAAACCATATAGGAATATTTTGGTATTGAAATATACCAACCCATGATTAAAAGAAATCATCTCCAGATATCATCCAACTTCCTTTCTTCGCAGACGCATGTTCCCCGTGTTGAAAGTCAGCGTGTCCGGCTTGGACCCGAACGCCATGTACTCCTTTCTCCTGGACTTCAGCCCGGCCGACGGGCACCGCTGGAAGTATGTGAATGGAGAGTGGGTGCCCGCGGGCAAACCTGAGCCACACAGCCACAGCTGTGTCTACATCCACCCGGACTCGCCCAACTTCGGTGCACACTGGATGAAGGCTCCCGTATCTTTCAGCAAAGTCAAACTGACCAACAAACTCAACGGAGGAGGACAGGTGCCTTCAAGAACATATCTCACAGTGGTTCTCTCTACCGCAATGTGTTCAGTCTTCACAGGATCACCCCAGAACATTTTCATAAGAGCATTTAGAGCAAAGATGTTTAGCTAAGGCATAACACTCTTTCTCCTATATATTACACTACTCAAACTGTAGTTTTAGATCCTTGTTTTCCTTTTTTGGGGGTGGGGGGATTTATCAAATTTCTGCTGTGGCTGCTGTAAATTTATATTTTAAAGGATGATGAGCTAAAGAAATGCCCCTTTGGCTCTCAGCTCTCTGGTCATTCTTTGCCATATGTTCACTAGTTTTCTCAGTCGTGCATCTCTGGTTCAACCCTCTTCCCTGAAGGTCCCGCAACCCCCATCCCATAAACCTTTTCTAACCTCTTAGTTAACTCCTTCACCTTTGAGACAGAACTAGTGTGATGACTTGCACAAAAAAAATCCCCCCTTGTCAACACGTGTACCGCTATCATGCTGTATACCTGCGTGTTGCTGTACAGGTGTAGTGCTTTGTCTGCCTCGTTTGGTAATCTTGGCCAGGCTCTCAGACATCAGGCCACTCTTGTGTCCATGCACGACTCCCGAGCTTTTAGGAGCCTTGGACTGCCTCTAATCAGCCCGTCTGCTGCCACGGGGAAATATCAAGTGTGCATTTATACAATTAGTGCTCTTCTCTGCTTCCACTTCACCTATGGAGCCCCTTTGTTCGGCAGGGACTGCACGTAAACAGGAATAAACAGCTCTTAATTGCCACGTTCCTCGTTTAATGCACTTCCTGCCGTTCAGACGGAGCGCGCTCTACTTCAGCCAGTCATCGGGGCTTTCATTTGGGCCTGCCGAGAGGTGCTCCAGGCCGCTCCATTTGAGTATGACTCCGCTGGGAAATTATCACTGGTATTTACATGAACACCCCCCCCCACTTCGGCTCCGGCAGCCGCGACCACGCCATCCTCCTCTCCTCTCCTCTCCCTTTTCTCCAGCATTTTTAAATGCAGTGTTGGCAGCGGGGAGGATGGCGAGAGAGAACCGGCTCCAAATGAAATAATTGCCGTGGTTAGTTGCGCATTATGGTAATTACCTGTGTTTTTTTTCTATGCAAAATTAATTTAGCCATCAGTCCTTAGATGTTTCAGAGGCAAAAAAAAGCCAAATTAAAAAAAGAAAAAAAACATCAGCTACGGGGGAGGGAAAAGCACACAAAGCCCTTTCCTGCCCTACAGCCATTCTGATGAGACCCTGCCCCTCATCAGGTACCGGCATGTGAAAGGTGAAGTAAAGCTGTCAATTAGAATGAAAAACAGTTTATTTTCCCTTCCCTGCCTCTCTGGATGTATATGAAATATACGCACATGGTGTTTTGTGTGCCATGCTATAGTGTTCACTTTCATTTCTAGGTAGAACAGTATCAGCAATTTACACACTGAATGTACATATAGTAATTAAATGTTGGAAGGCATGAATATTCACTATACTACCTGTCTGAATGCAGACACGGAATTGTCTAATTATTCAATTATCATCTCTTTGTTACCACAACTTGCTCACTCTTTGTCTTTCTTTCTCCTCTGTGTGTATGTGTGTCTTGAGTAGATCATGCTGAACTCTCTCCATAAATACAAACCCCAAATCCACATTGTGCGTGTGGGGGGCAGCCACAGAATGGTGACCAACATCTCCTTCAGTGATACCCAGTTCATCGCTGTCACAGCCTACCAGAATGAGGAGGTTGGATCGATCTGTCTGTCTGTCTGTCTCTGTCTGTCTGTCTCTGTCTGTCTGTCTGTCTGTCTGTCTGTCTGTCTGTCTTTTCATTAACAATTCTTACCCATTTGGCTCTTATTCACAGATAACAGCTCTTAAGATCAAATATAATCCCTTTGCAAAGGCCTTCCTGGATGCTAAAGAAAGGTAAATGTAATCGCCAATTTGAAATACATTTAAATACATTTAAATACATTGTATCTCATGAGTACAAAGCTCGCCCTTATTTGAATTCCTGTCAGTGCACCAACGGCTTGCTCAGGCTACAATATCATAGCAGGCATTAGCACTAGTCAAGCTAGCATGACAGTGCGAAATCGGCTGTGATTAGTGAGCAATTATTAAACGTTTATGCTGCGAATTGAGTGAGTGTATGAGCAAGGAGCTTGTTGGAGAGGCAGTGTGAAGTGAGGGTGAGACATTTGGAGCCTGTATGATGAAGAATGTGTGAGGTGTAACAGACAGTCGAACATCATCAGAAGGCTGCACTCTGATTAGCCGTCCGCTAGCTCCCCGACCCTCATTCATTAACAAGTAAAGAACACGAATAGAGTGGCGCCCTCACCGTGTTCCATGCTCTTCATAAAAACACACGCCTCATAGCTCATTCAGTGAAACCTGTTCCTACTGCATTATACTGAAGACCATCGATACAGACTGAAGTCTACACTTAGCCTTGGGAATGCAGGTCTATACTTGTCCATTCATTCACGTACTCAGCCTTGGTGGAACTGACGTTTAACCTCTCAGGGGTTGGTGAGGCCACAGTTAGTCCCTTACCGGGTCCAGCCCATTTGATTCCTGGATCAATCTTGAACCCATTGAAACTGTAGCTCAGTGTTTGCCAAATCCAGTTTGGTAGTAGGCCCATTTACTCTCTATAAGGGCTTACCAATTAAAATATACACACCTAATTCAAATTGTGAATACCTTTTATAGCTGGTTGAATCAGGGGTTTTATATCAAAAGCTAAGTTGTGCTCTAAGACTGGATACAGAAAACACAGCTGTTGGTCTCCCTTCATCACACCAAAGATCTTATATGAATTTAAATTGATTGATTGATAGCATGTTTAGCAGAAATGGTGAGTCCACCCCCAGTAAGAAGATCCTATGTCTTGAATAAGCCTTTCGGCAGTTTGAAGCTTACTGATGAGAGTCTGCTAAATTTGTAGGAGTCATCCCAAGAATCTTCTAGAACCTACTCCAGAGAATCAACATGTTGGCATACCACACTGTAGGTGTTTTTGTTTTGTGCCTAAACCCTGATTATCACTGCGCCAACCACATACAATTTCAATATAACAGAATTATTCACATCAAAATGCAATTGTTTCTAGAAGCTTCTCAAAGTTGTTGGTGATGTTTTGTGCGTTTTGATTTACAGGCGGCTGGTTCATTTCCAACCCAGACTCCCTGTGTTCATCTGGTAGTGGTAACTTCACATACCATGGGGGTTTGCCCCTTGCCCCCCCCACTGGATACAAGCACTACCCCACTCTGCATGGACACAGAGCCACTCCCTACCCTCCTCCATACCTTCATCGACACCACCACCGCAGTCCCAACCCAGGTAGACTGCTTTCGTCCTAAAGCAGTTGTGGTCATTTGGAATAGTTTTGCTTTAGAGCTGAAATACTGCTGCTATTTCCTTCTGTCATCTCCACCAGATTTGGTAGATTATTAGAGACAGTCATTCAGTAAAATCAGAAACTTCCACAAGGCTTATTTAACGATCATTAATGATTGCTGTTTGTAAAGACTTTTTAAGTAAACGTCTGTGTGGAATCTCCACACCACCAACTCCACCTCCGCCGTACTGTTTATTTATTCCGACTCTGTCTGTAGTCTCTCTTGCAGAGAGTTTGAGTCCAGGTGCTCTGCAAGTGTACTCAGGTCACGAGACCTGGGCAGGTGTTTCGCCCCCTGGTCCTGCTGCTATGCTGTCAGTGCCATCTGGCCCAAACTCCCCTGCAGTCAGCAGGTCAGAATTGGCACAGGATTCAACCAATGAACTTTGCTACCCACCATACTGAGATACAGTAATAATTGGATGTTTATCACCAGGTTGTATTCCAACCGTGTTCAGTATAAGATATATTGCACTGGTGGATATAGTTTCTCTTTGTCCATTAGAATGTTAATGAATAACAACTAGATGCCCTCTGTTTTTCACTTTTAGTCAGTATCCTTGCCTGTGGACGGTAAGCAGCTGCAGTGTATCTTCCAGTCCACCGGGAGGCCTCGTGAACTCCACCCATTGTCAGGAGGAGAGGCCAAATGCAGGCTCTGCCTCTGTATCACCATGCGCCCTCCTGCAACGCCATGGGCCAATAGCTGCAGACAATGTGGTGGATCCAGCCAGTAATAACAGGGTGGGTGGGGTTAGCTGGTCTGCAGTCTCCACCCATTCATTTTGAACATGCCTAATAAAAAAAACAGAGAAAGACCAGCCACACAGTTAAAGGACAGTGTATTAAAGGAGAGGTTTCATAGTGTGTAGCCTGATGGTGCTCACTCCTTCCAGTGACACTTGGTTATAAAGAAATATATACTGTTCAGTTACAACTGTCACTTAGTTGTATCCTTAAATGATTTTTGAGTGTTTTAAGTTTGTAAATTTACTATATTTGAGATGGTTTGCATGTGTCATTTTGCCACCTAAAATCTTCTCCTCTGCTTGTTTGCTCTCTCCTGTAGCTGGAGCTTCTAGGTCCATAGAGTTGCACTTAATATTTTAGTTTTAATGGATCATTTTGACTTCAGGTACCTTTACATGTAAAATTAATTTGGGGAATTTTTTTTCTTTTACAAGAAAATTAAGAAAAGTGAGCACTCCTAATGTGCTGTGTGTCGATTCCCTTTTGCTCTAATATTGTCATATAACCACATAATTTAGTTGCTTGCGTTAAAATACAGTGCTTTTTAAGCTAGGCTTCTGTGTACACTTACCTGTCCTGCATAGTAAGTGATTGTGGCACTAGTTGACGCATTTAACTACTGAACAATAAAAGGTAATGATGTTTGTCGTTTTTGACGCTTTGCATACTTTTCACTACGAGAACGACACAATTCTTCTTTTGTTACCTTTTTGTGACTCTGCTTTGTGCGTGCAAGTTGGTTGTAAGGTCAAAAGATCACAGCCGTTCTTCAAAACCAGAATGTCTGCTTGGTCATTATCAGGGACTGGAGAAACTGATAACAAGGGATGCTTCCATACAGGATAAATTCAAATGAAACTTAGTCAGCAATTAGGGCCCAGTGTAATTGGTAGTTGGAGTGGTTATCCAATTAAGCCCCATTCAGACATATTCTAGCACAGCAGATCCTTGGCAGGCATAGTGTTCACACATTTACCTAGTACTTTAACCTCTGAAACAGACAAACACACACACACACACACACACACACACACACACACACACATTTCCCCCGAAAAGCAGGTCTTATTTATCTGCTGCTGTAAAACACTACATAAAGAGATAATTATACCTCCATCATATTTTTCCTCTCTTGAAAATGTTATTTTAATCGTGCGAGTGGAGTGGACCACTCTGTTGTTTTCACATGTGTGTAATGGAATAATAACAGGCACCCTGTGAATGGAGCCTTGGCACAAGTCAGTCTGTCCCCCCCCCCCCCCCTCACACACACACACACACACACACACACACACACACTCTCTCTCTAAAGCTTTAGCGAGCTTTGGATGCAAGGTCCAGGATTCAATTATACACCAGTAGAATACCAGTGGGGTGGTGGGGACTTGTTTCAAAACTAAATTCACGTCACTATCATTTTCTTTTTAAATCTTTCTCATCGTGTGACCCTGAAAAATCTTTTCTTCTGTTGGTCATTTACTGTACTGAATATTGCCCCACCTTTTAAATAACAATAAAGTCAAAACTCAAAAAAAGGTTGTATAATTAATGTTAAAAAACATCAAATTCAGTAACTGACAACACAGAAAAACAGGAGTCATCCTACTTTAACTTTTTGTATTTATTTATTTTTTAAATAGAAATATTGTCCAAAGAACTGACAATTTTCAAGAATTTTACATGGATTTCTTAACCGATATAACAGACACCATTTTACAGTAGACATAAAATAGAGCTCATCTCGTCTGCACTAATCTGTATTCTGCAGATACTCAGAATCAAGGCAAAAATACAAATGGCTTTGTAAACTTAGTCCATTAGCTCTCAATACACAGTGATCAGCTGTCACCCAGATACAAAGAGTCACAATCTAAATTATAGTCCTTCTGAGAAAGGGACGCTGGATCGGAAAATTCACCTCCCAGAGTTTTCCACCAGGGCAGACGCATGTTCTGGAGCAAGGCATTGTGGGACTGCCTAGCCCGCATGGCCACTGGGGCAGAGCGGCTTAGGAAGGGAAAAGAGTCCTCCCTGCCGACGCATTTCAGAGAGGGAGCGTCTGAGAGAGAGAGAGAAAACGGAAGGAATATGGGTATGCTGTCACCTTGAAATAAGCTATTGACAAGCACTTCCATTTATTTATTTTGATCATAAACACTAACTGTTTATCCGCAACTACTGAAAGCAGGAACAGTACATTATGGGGCTGAAGTCATACAGGTTTGTTTAGCTATTACCAGCTATAAACTTTTCCTAAGCCTGTTCCTGCAAACATAGCCAAAAGACACACAATTTTTGACTTACTGAAAACCACAACAACAATAACCCTAAACCTTTCCAATGTTTCTCTCAGAATTTCACACAATTATATACCCATTCGCATAGATTTCGACTGCCTAAGCTATGAGGGACTGGTATTAAATGTTGTCCTCCTTACTGAGCAGGAGCTCCAGGTCTGTGTTGATCTGGGCAAGGAGTGCCTGTCTGTGCTGCTCCTGAGCCCGATCAGAGGCTCTTGTTGCCAGGTGCTGCTGCAGCATGCTCTGGGCTTTCTCATGGAGCTCTAGGGTTCCCTCTGGTGACACCACAGAGGACTGCAGAACACAAGGGACATGAGGTTTATGCAACGGAGCTCTAGGGAGATGCTGCTGTGGGAGTTACAGAGGAACACGGCAAGAACATGAACCGCTCCCCTCAGAACAACAGCCGAGCAGCCTTACGCTTTTACGCCTAGCAATCTTCTATGTTTACAGAGGCGCTTGCTTCTGGGGGGTCCTGATTTTGAGTATTCATGCTATGACTCGTGTGTGTCTTCTTTGCTCTCACTCACCGCATGAAGGTGCTTTATGGCTATCTGGTGGGTTTATGCAGGTGTTTGAGATCACCTGGGAATGAGAGCTACATTACTGAATACTGCTGCTTTCAGGAGAAAACTAACTATGTGATCTAAGAGCAGAGGCCCACAGTAAGCAGCAGGTTCAACGAGGAGGCAGCCCATCGTTAGGCATCTCATGTGACAGCAACCAATTCAATACGCCATAAAAGTATTTTCATAAACCCTTGTTCTGATGACATTTTGATGAAGTTGATGAACAATACAGAAAACATCTCCAGCATATGCCTGTGATCACGTTTTCATTAGACAAGTGGGAAGCAATTAATGTGGATTCATTTCCCTTAAATCAGCAAACCTTTTTATCAGGGCAGCACTGGCTGTGTGTGTCCAGGCCTTCAGAGTTGATGCTGTATGATGGAGACTTGGTGCTGGCTTACGGGATAAAGGCAGACGTGGTCTTCGATCTGTCTCCTCAGCTCTGTCCTCCTGCCGTCAGTCAGGCCTCTAGGGCCTTTCCACGGAGCCAGGACCGTCCTCCGAGATCTCCGGCGCTGTAGGAAGCTCAGAATCTAAACAAACACACGGACGTACATGGGTAGAAACATGCAAGCACACGGATTTAGCAATATGAATAAAAGTCAAGTGTTCTCACCAGCTGACTTGCTTAAAACATGACATTCTCAAACCGAATTTTGTTTGTTTATCATTCTAAAATGACGGAGTGGCAAAACAATACACAAACTACACACTGAAGGTTGGTTGATTTTGGCTTTGAACTAAATGATTCTGCCAGTGTAGCTTCTGTTGTGCTTTCAAGTGTAGCACCAGGCCTAGGTTGTGTATGGAGCTATCTGTAGTGGCAAGGCCCACTCACGGCTCTCTGCAGGGTGACGGCGGCTTTGTGCTGTCGGAGCTGGTATCGGCACTGCTGGAAACGCCGCCTCTCCCTGTGCCCTCGCCACACTCTCTGGATCAACAGAGCTGCTCTGTTCTCCATCTCACCCAGGTAACGAGCCACCTGGTCTGCAACACACATACATACACACACACAGACTTGACTTCAGCTGGCTGACATGGGTTTCCTGTGCTAGCTGCAGGTAACGCTCATATTTCCGTTCATTTGCAACAAATGGAAATTATATTCGCGTGTGTGAGGGCTTGTCATCAGCACGCTTCAGCGCCCTCAGATGGAGACGCCTTTGCCGTGTATGAATATGCACGTGCGTGTTAGATGTCATTACCGTCCCTCTAAGCGAAAAGACTTTTTTGTGTGTGACTGCCGACAATATCTCCCAAACACAGAATTCTTAATGTTGTGTGTGTGTGTTGCACACCTGCAGGCAGAATCTCCATCAAATGGAGTTGACGCTGGCGCAACTGCCGAATGGCCCTCTGCCTGCGCAGCTGCACTTGAAGCCGGAGTTCTTCCTCTGCACGACGCCTTTCTGCATCCTCCTGCTGCCGCTGCCGCTTTGCCCTGCGCACGCACACACAGGTGTACACACACACACACACACACACACACACACACAGAGGTGTACACACACACACACACACACACACACACACAGAGGTGTACACACACACACACACACAGAGGTGTACACACACACACACACACACACACACACACACACACACACACACACAGAGGTGTACACACACACACACACACACACACACAGAGGTGTACACACACACACACACACACACACACAGAGGTGTACACACACACACACACACACAGAGGTGTACACACACACACACACACACACACACACACACACACACACACACACAGAGGTGTACACACACACACACACACACACACACAGAGGTGTACACACACACACACACACACACAGAGGTGTACACACACACAGACACACACACACAGGTGTACACACACACAGAGGTGTACACACACACACACACACAGAGGTGTACACACACACACACACACACACACACACACACACACACACAGAGGTGTACACACACACACACACACACACACACACACACACAGAGGTGTACACACACACACACACACACACACACACACACACACAGAGGTGTACACACAC
>NC_137499.1:20611990-20759490 GCF_041902795.1 Electrophorus electricus
CATCTTCTGCTCCAATATTTCAAACATATTTAAGAGGACCAATGAGTGCTGCAGAAACCAGACGTCCAGAGGCAACATAACAGACGTATCTGATATACGTTTGACACTTGGAGTTGTAGCCATGCGGTTAGAGCTGGCTTTCAAGCTTATATGTGTGCAACCAAATCAGCCAATTAAAGGTGTGCTACACTGTAATTGGTTTTTTCCACTTTGTAAGTACATCACTTTGAAAGTGTTTTCTCACACTAGAGTAAAAACTACGATACTCTGAAATGCAGTTGAATGTTAAAAGTCTCCAAAAATGTAATAAAATGCAGACTTTTGAAAAAATAATTAATTTTTTAGTAATTAATACCGTGTACTGTACATGAAGTGTCACTCATTACCTTTATAGTGTTTGTCCACCACTGACATGAAGTGTTACTGATATGAAGTGTTACTCAGCATTTATGAGTGTTTTACAGTGCTTTGAAGTGTTACCGTTATAGTATTCAACCACCATTGATATGAAGTGTTACTGATATGAAGTGTTACTAAGCGTTTGTGTTTTACAGTGCTTTGAAGTGTTACTCGTTACCTTTATAGTATTCAACCACCACTGATATGAAGTGTTACTGAGTGTTTATCAGTGTTTTACAGTGCTTTGAAGTGTCACTCGTTACCTTTATAGTGTTTGTGAAGAAGCCGGATACACGGCCGGTGCTGCTCTATGATGAGCAGCAAAACTTTGACGGCAGTGCCACCAATCACAGGGTTGGAACTGCTGGACATTTTATACACCACTTCATCTGTGACACTGGTCAAAGGATTGTTCCCCATCTCAGATACCAAAGTGCTGCAAGGTGGGAGAGAGGCACACACCACGCTGATGTATTTTAAGGAGTACTCTAATATACTCTAATAAACAAGTGTACAATGCTTGTGTGCACACAGCAATATTCAAAGCCATCTCTTGCAGGTATATATAGTGTGATCTACCTGTTTGCCCTGAACAGATTGTACCACATCATTAGTGTAACAGCAGAGACCTCGTCATCCTCAGTCATCTGCACGCTCTCATAATGTTTGGATTGGAGGACTGAGGAGAGGTGTATTACTGACACTAAACAGCTTATCACACATCAACTATTGGTATCATAGCAATACATGTGTCACATGGTTGTAATGCACATTTCCAGAATCGTGCGAATCATTCTCAGTTTTGAATTATCAGTAAGAAAATAAGGTCTCACCACAGGGAATTAAATGACTGTAGGCCCTCAGAATCCACATAAGAGAATCAAACACTTTTCTAAAGAGACGAATCATCTGAATTTTTCTTTCCTGTTAGAAAGACGAGCCAAGGCCATGCTGATGGATTCCTTTGAAACAACTTGAGTAAATATAATATGTAATATAATATAAATCATTATAATACATAATACAAATCATAATATCCAATTAAAAGATAACAACAGTATTTGGCCACAGTCATGCATCTGAGCTGTCCGAGTTTCTCACCCCTATTGCTCTGCTCACGAGGCGATGCGCCAGATACAGGAGGTGTTCTGTTACGGACGGCAGAAACTGGTGACGGAACCCTTCCGTGTCGCTCACGGGACCGATCCCCACACAACATGCGCTGAAGAAAAAAAAAAGGGGGTTGGAATAAAAACAACTCGTCGATAAACACATCTGTCGGCACTGTGTGTGAAAACAGGACGACTGAGAGAAAGAGATCATCTCTGTGCGTACCTGAGAATGCCTGCCATCCGTGTAACGGAGGCGTGACCTCCCTCTATGTGAGCGGGGCTGAGCTTCAGCGCGGCGGAGCAGTACGCCAGCACACCGCTGTGATAAAGTTCTTGTTTACATCGCTCTAGTTCGCGTTGGTCTGCCACACACTTTCTTTCTAGTAGATCTTTTCACACAGGGTTTGAATTAACATCCAGCCAACAAGTAACGTTGTTTCGCTAGCGACAGCTAACTATCTAGCCCTCTGACGAATTAGCTAAGTAGGCTAACCTGCCTAAAGTGTTTTTAAGTTTGTTTAGTCACTATAAAGTGGAACAATTACGGCAACACTCAGGAATAGTGCCCATCACTTACCGCTCAACGCTGCCAGAACCTTCGTAAAGCTCCGTTCTGAGTTTTCAGCCACCAGACTTTGAAGGTTTGAGGTAACGTCGTCTTTGTTTACCTCGGACCACTCCATTGTTGTTGGCTAGCTTAGCTTATCTTAGCTAGCCCGCGACGGATGGCTGAATGTTTTTACAAGCTACAGTAACAACAAAAAGTGGAAACATCAAAAAACCCACCAACTACCACTTGCACTTCGTGCGTAACGTTTCCATTAGTTTCTAAAACTTTGTTCATTCATTTCTACTGGAAGACGATTCCGTTTTTGCGCTTTTTTAAGGAGCGTAACATTGGTTGGTTTCTAAGGCAACACGTACGTCATCATCCCGCGCCTTTCTCTGAAGGCACGTCAGTTGGTGGGCGACGGACCTGATGGAAGCATCGGCGGGCTCGCACCTCTTTAGACTCCGGCTGGCACAGTGGAGCTTTGTCGCTTAGATTTTCTTGGACTTTTACAAAGAGGCGAGGAAATATTTGAACTCGGCAGTTTGATCAAGTAGACAGAAATGTTCAGTGTTTATCAGCAAAAGCGTACATACTCTTTCAGCTCAGTTTATCTCAAAACAGTTGCACAAAGTAAGTCAATGACAATTATATATACATTTTGTGAGTTTAATATAATGACTTAAAATGACACTACACACACACACACACACACAATAACTTACACATTTTTATCTTCATCTGAAAACTTATATCTTAAGGTCGGCTTTTAGGGTTCTCTGTAGATTGGCAATACTGGCATCCAGGGCAGCTAAACCATTCTGGAATTCTTTCTCCTTGCAAGTGTTAAATGTGGACCAGGAGTTCACACTGCAGTCTGAGGCTAAGGATTTTATATCACAGGAGGAAAAAGTGCTCTCAAAAACAGGTTGCTGTCCTGTGTACACTGATGCATCACCCCCCATCCACAGACAGCGCCTGGCTGGTTGGAGTTGTTCCAAAACGTCAACCGCGTCCTCATCGGTCTGTGTGACCTGCAAGCCCACCCTGTCAGAATGTGAGGGAAACCCCCTGACTTTGTTTTCATCCAGAACTTTGAGGTCTTGACTTGGGAGTTCATTTGAGATACCAAGCTTTTCAAAGGCCAGCCCCAAAAATTTCAGTCCACCATGAGAGTTTGTCCCCTCTACCCGATTCACCCCGTTAGGCTGCACTGGGAACCGTTTCTGGGCGGCTGCTGCCGTCTCTCTGGGAGGGACAAAATGGCTTTCCCTCGGCCCTCTTTCCTGAGTCCAGCTCTTGGCTGCGCTGTGCTGTGCTGATCTGTGCACACGCAGCACTTTGGGTGAACTGGCCTGTGCCTCTGGTAATCTGCAGCCATCCTCTGTAGCGCTCCACTTGTCAGAGGAAGGGGGAGAGAGTTGTTGGGGCAGGGCATGAGATTGTTCAGGGGCACAGCCTGCACCCTTTAGAGTCTGCAGATAGATCTGAACAGACTCCGACACTCGGCTGGATACAGTATTCCCTTCCTGCTGACTCTCGTGCAAATCTAGAACCCTCCTGCTAAGATGAGATGAAGGTTTAGGCTCTTCTGTCTGTGTAAAATGGCAGGCAGTGTTTCTTGTAGGGCTTTTCTGAAGATGTCTATAAGCATGTAAACAAAAGCAGATGTCAGAGACTGGTAAACACATACAAAAACCCAGGCTCCAACTTTTCTTATGAATACCTGCTTTTCCCATCATAAGATGCAGGAATGGTGCAGGCACAATGCTCTACTGTACTTCCGACATCCCTGATGATCTCTTGCAGTCCTGTTATCTCGGCCTCCTTCTGATGTAGACTTTGTGTCAGTGCACCGTTTTCCCTTTCCAAATGTTCAAATTTAGCCTGGCAGTTTCTCATCTCATCCAGTGCCTCATGCACATCTAAACATCAAGAATTTGTGTAAACAAAACACAGTACTATGACACTTTAACTGTGTACAAATTAGTTTGTTCTTGGTTGAGCTGGATAACAAAACAAAAAGGTATTCTAGCAACTAAACAGCTAGCGAGAGTTGTAACATGTAACATGTATGGTATATGTTACAAGGCATGTTGTGAATGTGTTTGCTATGATTTAGCATAGTTTAAGGATAATCCAGTTTCTCACCCATACGTATGCGACTGGTCTCTAACTCGCACTGCTCTCTGTTGTGTTGCAGATCGTTCCCTTTCTCCTCCAGAGCCTGCCGTAGTCTCTGGTTCTCCTGCCGAAGGCTGCCCAGTTCTCTATGACTGTCATTCAACTGAGTCTGAAGTGTGAAGTTTAGTGACTGCAGTGAGACCACTAAAACACACACACACACACACACACACACACACACACACACACACACACACACACACACACACACACCCGATTCAGTGATGTCAAGTATGAAGTTTGATGCAGCAAGCAATTCAAATCACTACCTAAACTTGTTGCAGCTTTAGAACGTTTGCTTACATTCCAGATTGCAGTCCACGGGTCTAGCCTGCCTTTCGGCTCTCTCACGCTCCTGTAACTGCTGGTTCAGGATTCTCAAACGCCTGCACAAGACGACACACATACACACGGCATGCTTCAACGCTGTCGCTGACGTCTAGCGTTCTGGTCAAAGACATATTACCAAAAAACGGCCCCGGTTTGGGAAAAGTGCATCCAGTAGATGGCGCCGTCTTTGTAAAGCGCGTCAGCGAAGGTAAACGTGCCCTCTTGTGCACCTGCGGAGCTGCACGTTCTCGCTCCTGAGTGGCTGCAGCGCCAGGGCGAGCTCGGCCTGCACGTTGGTGCTGCCCACCATGGCGGGCAGCAGGGAGACACTCTCCTCCACCTCCGCGATGAGACGCACCGCCTCGCTGTCTGTGCGGGAGCGGAGGGACCAGAAAAACAAAAAGTGGATCATCCAAAGACATTGTCAATCAGAACACCAAACAAAGACAGTGCAAAGTGATCTATTAAAACAACGAGAAGCCATTTTAGACCAGACAGTCCCAATATGGTGCTCACATTTTGGCAATATTTCGGGTTACAACACACATGTAACATAACTGTGTGTGTATAATATTTTTATATATATATATATATATATATATATATATTCATTCAATTACCTTGTAACAACAACTGTAAATATGTTATTCTACAAAATGGATCTGTACATTCTGTAGATTCTGTACATATATACACAACCATATACATTGTGTATATAATCATAATATACATATATTGTACATACATTGTTAATATATTTTGTACATACATAGAATATATATATTTCTCTTTGCATATATGTATTTTTCAAATATATAGAATATCTATATTTCTCTATGCACCCCTGTTTTCTTTTCCTCAGTTTGGACAGAGCACTCTCAACCATTTCACTGTGAGTTATACTGTGTATGACTATGTATGTGACGAATAAACCAAACTTGAAACACCTAAGCAAGTAAGCCAGGGCATACATGTACAATTTACCTGGCTGAGGTGCAAAGAGGGGATATAGAAAGAAAAATACAGACTAAATGAGGATGGGTACTCAAAGACCCATCCAGACTAAAAAATATAGTGGCCCTGATTTAGCTGAAACAGCAAGAAAACAGAGCTTACCTTGGTGAGCTACCAGTGTCTTCAGTTCACCCAACAGATATTTGACAGTCTTCACTTTTCTGGCTGTCTTTTCTGGGCTGGGCAATTTGTTTTTTTGACTGAGCATTACTGTGTGTCTGTCCATGCTGGTCTGACAGCTCGTGTCCCTCACTGGCATGACGTCCACCCCCTCCAGCTCGTCCTCCTCACTGGTGCAACCCCCGCTGTCCTCTGAGCTCTCCCCAGATGAGAGCTGCTGTTCCTGGGAACTTGCATGCTCCAAAGGAGGGTGTGGATCAACCTGGGGCTGGCTTGTAATGGGTCTCGGGGGGGGTGCCGGTGTAGCCGTCGGCGGTGGATGGCACGTCCGAGCTCCACACTGTGTATGTAGAGGGGAGCTCTGCCCCACTGAACCCGCTTGAGGCGCACTGAAGACGGAACTGGCGAGTGGAAGCTCTGCCGGTACAGAGGCGTAACGTTGGACGGCTGGTGCTACAGAGTGTGAGGCTGTGTACTGGGCAGTTGGAACGGCAGTCTTTAAAGAGCCGTGTGGACCTGATGGTCCAGTGGCTATGGCCCAGTGCCGAGTAACATGCTGTGTCTCTCCACCTGAACCTGCATGAGACTGTGCACACGTTTTAGATGCAAAGAGATAAAGAGGGAAAACAAAGCAAATGTTATTAGAATGGCAAGTGAAGTGCGAGATATTTTTAACTATTCATATTTTCCTTTCACAAGGCAGACTCGTACCACTTGGCTGTGAACAGATGTGGGCGTCTGAGGGCTTAGGGCTGGGGTGGATGTTGTCAGGCGACAGTTAAACACAGTGGAGGTCTGCTGTTCTGTGAAACACAACATGCATGTGTCCAAATCTCATGAGAGCCTTCTGTATTCTGTCCAGGTCCTCATTTCCCTACTTTCATGTGTTCCTGGCCTGCATTTCTTAAATGGTCTACAGATTAACCATAGCAGGTATATATTCTCAAAACAGCACTAATAACAGCTCACTACACTGCGATCTTTTTGGGAAATGATGGTACCTGCGGCACTGTACCTGCTCACAAACTACACAAGTTAAATAACAGGTGTGCGATTTCTCAAGTTCAATAACAGGTTTGTGATTTCTCATATGGTACAATGTAGACATCAAATCTCAAGTCTCCCAAGTTTAACGAGTGTGAATCTAAGTGAACAAGAGCAATTAAGACACACTTGAACTTGTCCAAGAGATAAGTTCTGTTGATATGTGCATTTCTGTGTTTTACCTGTTAATGAAAGGCCATTTCTACTGTCTGACACAGAGCAGCCCAGAGGAACAGAGTGTGGTTGAACATGCTCTGTCTGTGTCCCTGGGTTCAGTCTGGGTTGCTTGACCTCTGACCTAGTTACCATATCAACAGCAGGGGGATGCTGCTCATCCTGGAAACATGGCTGCCCTCTTAAGCCTGGGCAAGATTGGGCGGACAAGATAGTCTTCTGCACTGGAGCTGCAGAGAGCAAAGAGCAGAGCCATTCACTTTAACATGTGGCATTCACTAACAGAACTAGAGTAGAACTAGAGTACCAGCACAAATAATGCAAAATAAAGTGACTCTCACATGATACAAACAAAAGCACTTTTGCTAGAAAGGTTTAAGAGAACTGTGAAGTCTGCACGACTTATCCGCACTTGGTCTCTTGGCTAGATGAGTGACTGAACTGGACTTTTTGCCAAGTCTCTTTCTCTCCGCCTCCATCTTGCCAGAAGACAGTTTGGATCTGGGTTTGGAAGAAGTGGTCTTTGGCACTCGGGACTGTGACTTGAATTCTGCTAGGCAAGCAGTTTTTACACAGTAAAGACAAGATGGATGTTTAAAGCAAGACTACCCAAATAAACGCTATACCAAGTCGAAGCCTACCGGTCTTTTCAGCTTGAAGTATTCCGCTCAGTAAAGCTGCACAGCGATCCAAGCCTTTGTGTACTGCTGTTACCTAGTCAGCACATTAACATGTGACCCCAGTGACAAAGTATACATCTACAACATGTTTCAGTAGTGCATCAGGATGTCTTAGCATCATGCTCATGTATGCCTGAGACAGCTACCTGATCTTCTGAATCAGTGGAGTAAAGGGAATATGCTGGTTCAAGAGTGCCATGTCTTCCAACAGCGCTGCAGTACAGTCCAGGGAGATCAGAGAAGAGCGGTAATAAAGCATATGTACTTCATTACTAAATTTAAGTACATTTATCTGTAGTTTACTTGAGTATTTCTGTCAGTTCATGCTGTTTACTTCTACTCACTACATTTCATAGGAGAAATCTGTACTTTCTACTATGTTTTAAGACAAATTAATAATTCTATTCAGGCACCTCACCAATCGCGAAGTTGTTAGCTAATTGAAAACCGATTGGATGTGAAACCAGAACATGAGGATACACGATCCTTCGAGATGTATACCAGCACATTTCTACAGCTCACCTGTGCCTGGCTACTTTCACAGCTTATAGGCCCTGTATCCACAGCATGTGGGAGATGTTTTGGCACAGCGGTACTGATGTTTATTCCCAAAAGAGCACACTTGGACTTAAAGAGCTTTGAGAGGGAGCTGTCACTCAGCATAAATGAAACATTCTCTGGCTTTATTTCAAAACAGACAGTTTTGAATTGGACTGCAATTGTTAGTTCTTTTTTAAAAAGAATACAAACCGAGTTTACTTTACTGAGACATATTTCAAAAATAACTACGACCTCAGCTTTACATCAACTGACTTGTGTGCCAATTCTGATGAACTACTTTTTTTTTTTTTTTTTTGCCAATCCCTGGTTTTAACTCGATCAGTGTATCTTAGAATTAAGAATGATCAGAGTATTTGTACTTGTACTTTACTTCTGCCACCTCTGGAAAAGAAATGAGAATTGCTTACTTTTTCTTGCTGTGCTTCCCCCGCCCAGAGCACGTCAGTCTGCCTGAGGAAACCTGCCGATGACCAATGCACAGGACAACCGTTCACAGCGATAACCATGGGCTGGTTTGTCAACACCTACACGAAAAAGTAACGAAAAACAACATATTTACCTTGTGTCTCGGTATGCTTTGTCTGGCCATATGCAGGCAAGCTAGCTAGCGAGAGTTACAGCAATAAGAGGACTACTTTCGGTCCAGTTACTGACTTTGCTCAGAGACCCACAATGAGTTTCTGAAAACAATTAAGCACGTATAAAATGGAAGTTTGTTGTTCAAACGGAAGACAATTGTGCCCTTGACCAATAGAAACAAGGCAACTCTTCACTTTAACGATTATTGGTGCTTTCTCGTGACGTAGAACGTACACCGCCGGTTTATTGGGTGGATTGTTTGTCAGTCTCTGTAACGACAACCAACACATCTGTAACCCACAGACATGGGCGTAGATTAAGAAGCTAAACAGGTGTAGCCAGTAACCATGGAGATAAACGTAAAGCTACACCTTACTTTCGCGGTCTGCTATCTTGGTATTCCCGCGTTTTTTCTTTTCTTCCAACTTATGATCTGCTGCGTACGACACTATGTCCTCTGTAGACCACGATAAGTACAACCACATCTCAGTTATGTTGTAAATGCAATGTTCACTAGTATGTCTCGTAATAAAAGGTTTGTGTAGTTTACTAGTAATATTTAATTATTGGAAAACACAGTAGCTATATTAAAGCATACACAACGTGATCTGTATGTTTATAGGTCTATTAGTTAAAAACAACACTCTAAACATTGTTGCTTTCACTCTGGTTTTATGGCCGGACTGCAATGGGAGAAACTGATGTTTCAATGAACACCTTTCCTCACTCATCCCAGACGCACTTTACAGCTGTTGATGAAGTCAGAGACCTTCACCACGCCGTCGCTCGTCTTTCTGAAAAAGACACGGCGAAGAAATCACCAGTAAATAAGCACTGACCTGAAACCCTTTAGACAGCAACAAGTGAAGGCAGCATGAGTCATTCATTACTCAGCTATGAACAAATCATCTTTGTTCCTTTGTCTTTTGTTCCGTTTGGTTCCCTGGATCGTTTGTTCTGTTTTGGTTTTTTTTGTTGTTTTTTTAAATAAGCATGTCAAGACACATGAAAGTGTTCTCAAAGAGTGTTAAAATCATACAAAAGATTTAGCAACAATGGAAAGGAAAAAAGATACCCCCCAAACCTGTTGAATCAAAACAAACCCAACAGTGCTGCAAGCAAGGAGTGACAGCAAAATGAATAACATGGATAAATTTGCTTTTGGAGCAGGTCCTAAAACAACAACTCTGCTAGTCTATAGGTTATTTATCAAACACAAAGCATGATCATGGTGAGTTCGAAATTGGTTAATGTTCACTGAAGTATAATTGTTCAAAAAACACTGACATCTGAACATGTGTGTTAGACGAGCACTTTTATGCAATAACATGCAGATTACTGGAGCTGTCCAAAACTACAGATGAAAACTGGGTAAAACATGCTATTTATCATCCAAAACCCAAAATATGTCAGTCTTGACAGCAGTTTGTTTTGTTCAAAATTTGTTACAAACAAATCTCTCAGTAAGTGCCCTATAGATTCATGGAGTATAGGCCCACAATGCCCTGCATTTCTGTTTAAGTTTCATTTGCATTGCTACATGCTTTTTGAGCTCATCACCATGCTTTTTGGCCCAGAAATGTATCATATATTTAAAACATTTTACTGTTGGTGTTTGATACTCACTGGGTTCTGCACTGGGTTGCTACAGTGGTAGGGCTATGTGTACTTTGTTATGCTGTACATGTATTTATAAACAACAGAGTACTAATATTTCAAATAAGGATGAGTCGAAAAATCAATATTTGGTGAAATAAGCCTGATTTTTAATCACAGCTTTCATGCATCTTGGCATGCTTTCCACCAGTCTTTCACATTGCTGTTGGGTAACTTTATACCACTCATGGTACAGAAATTCCAGGAGCTCGTCTTTGTTTGATGGCTTGTGACCATCCATCTTCCTTTTGATCACATTTCTGAGGTTTTTAATGGGGTTCAGGTCTGGAGATTGGGCTGGCCATGATAGGGTTTTGATCTGGTGGTCCCTCATCCACACTTTGATTGACCTGGCTGTGTGACATGGAGCATTGTCCTGTTGAAAAAAACGATCATCTCAGTTGGGGAACATTGTCAGAGCAGAAGGAAGCAAATTTTCTTCCAGCACAGTTTTGTAAGTGGCTTGATTCATGTGTCCTTCACAAAGACACATGCCTAATTCAAGCCTTGCAGAAACACCCCCAGATCATCACTGATCCTGCACCAAATTTCACAGTGGGTGCGAGACACTCTGGCTTGTAGGCCTCTCCAGGTCTCCGTCTAACCATTGCACGACCAGGTGTTGGACAAAGCTGAAAATTGCACTCATCAGAGAAGATGACCTTTCTCCAGTCCTCTACGGTCAAATCCTTATTGTCTTTCACAAACTTCAGTCTGTCTCTTCTTTGCTTCTCATTGATGAAGGGCTTTTTTCTAGTTTTGCACGACTTCAGCCCTGCCTCCAAAAGCCTGTTTCGAGCCGTCCTCGCTGTGCAATTCACCCTGCTGCGGGCCATTCTTTATGTAGATCACTTGATGTCATCTTACGGTTGTTAAGTGACATTCAAATGAGGTGGCACTCATCACAGTTGGTAGAGAGTCATTTTCAACCTCCGCCAGTCTGTAGCTGTTGTTGTCCCATGTGTTTGCTGCTTGACCTTGTTCTTATGAACCACAGTTTTTGAAATTTTCAAGATTGAAGCAAACTGACGCTCACTGTATCCCTCTGCCAGTAAAGCTACAATTGAACCCTTCTTTTCCTCATTAAGAACCTTTCTTTTCAACACCTTTGGCATAGTCTGTAGCTGTATTTTGACTACACTTAATTTTTGGGTAGTCCTAGCACTGCTTTTCCCATCCAGCTGGTTCTATAACAAGAGAATAGTGATAACAGCAGCAGTGGTTTTTATCCTGTTGCTCGTTAGAACAGGATTTTGTTAAGGTGATCACCTATTCAACATCTCATTAAGTAGAATGAGGTGTGTCTGTGAAGGAATTCAACAAACACTTGAATGGAAGGGCTGCTGTACATGTGGAGATGCTGATTTAAGAAGCCATTGGAGTGGGCGCTTATTTTTTCCAGAGCAGTATATTGCACTTGGGCCCATGTGGAGATGTTCCCCTAGCACTGGTGCACCAAGGCCTTAAATCAGTGCCCTGTTGACCCCCATCCAATAGCTGTGTATGTGTACAGGTAACGAAAGGTTTTCTTGTTTGGCATGCACGCATCAGGGGCCATACAGGCAGGGTCAGTTCATGATGTAGCACGCATGAGTCAATGCCTTTTTGATGGTCTATCAAAATTTAAGAATAATGCAAAGATTATAAACCATCAATGTATACACTTGCTAATCGAACATCTGCAGAGTACACTTCAGTAACATATTCCATAGAAAGTAATCTCTTACAGAATCCAATATGCAGTGTGGAATAATAAAGGACACAATTAGCTCAGTAAGTCCAGTTATTTTGTGTCGGCTTTGTGGTATTGTGCAGTCTATCTACCTCTCCCAGGTAGCTGCAGCACAGAGTGAAGAATTTGATCCAGCCAAACCTTCCCTGAAACGGCTAGCATCAAAAATGTGTGTAAAGATGTCATCGGGCAGACCACACCTCCTCCAGGCAGACTCCAACCGCTTTATGCAGACCACACCTCCTCCAGGCAGACTCCAACCGCTTTATGCAGGCCACACCTCCTCCAGGCAGACCACACCCACTTTATGCAGACCACACCTCCTACAGGCAGACTCCAACTGCTTTATGCAGACCACACCTCCTCCAGGCAGACCACACCCGCTCGCTCACTTACCATCCCTTCAGCTGATGAAAAAACATTCAGGCCTTAGGATGTTAAGTATATTGCACTGTAATAACCAGGAGTGGATTCCTGGGCATTTGTGTGGAACTCCCTTTGCTGTATGCTAGTCATTACAAATTGTATCAAGTTATTTTCAAGGTGGGATCTGTTTGTCTACATGCAGGAACTCGGGTGTAAGATATGTGGCACTGACTTGCTCAGGGGTTGGTCTGACAGGAAGAGGTTGTCCCTGGGCCAAGGCACAGAAGTACCTACAGGGGACAGACAGCTTAATATTCTCAAACCCCACCAACTTTACCTTTCCTAAAACACTTTTAAGAAATAAATTTTAAGCTTTTAAACACTTTTTTTAATCACTTGACATCTTAAAAAGAAATTCTTATTCTACTCCATGAATTTGAAAATGTTTCAGTGCTATTTAAAGTTTTTGTCTTACTTTGTGGCGCATTCGACGATATCTTTTAGCTGCGTTCTGATGGCATCCTTAGTGAATGTTAGGCAGCTCTGGAGGGATGGCCGCACGCTTTCCTGTTGGTGCCATTCTGATCCAGAGTCATTAAACTGCACTGAGATGCAGCACTGCTAAAGCAGCGAATATTCATATTATTTTAATAATGCCTGTTGTAAAATATAGTTGTACTTAAATGAAAAAGGACAGCGACGCATCTCTGAGCTTACAAAGGGACTCCTCACGAGGGCGACATTTCACCGTCACCATGCACTTTCCTGTCGTTTGATGGACTGAAGCCTTATGTTTTTTGGGTAATGTAAATTTAAGATCACGGGATTCATATTAAAAACATTATGTAGATAAACTGAATTTTCCACTTGAAACAAAAACCCTTGCTGTTCTGTCCATGTAGCATATCAATGAAGAATTTGATCAGACTACATTTGTTTTTAGTGAACGAGTGAATTGACCCTGGGCAGAATATGAATCACAGGAAGGCTGGATTTCCTGGCGATAGCAGTATTTAACTTCTAAAAACAACACAACTGTGTTAGAATTTACACATGCTTTTGCTTTCAGAATAAGATCTTTCAGTGCGATAAGGGCGTGACGATTACCAGGGGGCGTTGATTGACAAGTACACGCCCATAAAGATTGTTCCCTCACTTTACAAAATCAAAATTAAATTAGTCCTATGGCAATTAACTAATTAGTGGAGCACATTTGAGTTTAAATATTACATCATTTAGAGTATGGGTTACATCAACGACTGTTTCCTTCTTTTTCTTTTTCTAACACTTTAGGGTTTAGTACGACTATACCCTTACTAAACCCGCAGATACTACATAGAGAAGAGGGCTACTGTGAAGAGGAGAGGGGGTATTGATTGTCCCCGGCCGTGTGGGAGTCGGCCTCTCGAAAAATACACACACCCCATTAGGAGGAATCGCTTGAGCGCTTCTGCGAAGCATGCATCTTCTTGCACGCACGTGTGGACATATAGCTTAACTAAATATGCAATATTTAAAAATCCTTATCCTTATAGCGCCACATTAATTTATTATTACTATTTTTTTTTTTTTTTGGACTGTGGAA
The DNA here is from genome assembly GCF_041902795.1 of Electrophorus electricus. Lineage (NCBI taxonomy): Eukaryota > Metazoa > Chordata > Actinopteri > Gymnotiformes > Gymnotidae > Electrophorus > Electrophorus electricus. The sequence continues at coordinate 20,626,077 of NC_137499.1, forward strand.
CTCAAACGTTTTGGGGAAACCGACTGTTCGCTCCTCCCGTTAACGTTAATACAGGGGGTTATAGCCTGCCAGGGCAGTAGAACAAGCGCTGGATAGAAGTGCATGTAGACGGACTGGATGACGTACGGATGGGGAATTGAATGAATGAGATCCATTTTCATCGTTGAAGCGTTCTTGCGGGGTTTTTCTGTTGGGGGCACCGGCGGCAGCTGTCTGTCAAAGGTGGTTAGTCTTTGAACAATAGCGCCCGGTGCGGCGCTGGTTACTGCACGCGACGGAGAACCCACGGCTGCACCACGGGCATCAAGTACCAAGAGCTCGCGAATGGAGACCTAAGCTTCCGTAAAATACACAGGCGTATAATAGCACGCCTTCAGAAAAGGGGACATATTCTTTGAAATTAAAAAAAAAAAGCAAAAAAAGAAAGAAAGAAAGAAAGAAAGAAAGAAAGAAAGAAAGAAAGAAAAGAAAGAAAAAAATGAATTCTGCGGAGGCAGCAGAAGAAGGACCGAACGATCCAGATACGGACCCGTTTTTCAAGACAGGTAGGCTCTACGTCGATATCCGCTTTTGTCCAGCTGATATCAATGGATGGTTGTTACACCGGTGCTTTTGTTGCAGTAGGAGCTAACTAAAGATATTCCTTCAATCATTTAATTTCCCTAGCGTGCCTGGCGACTCGTTACTGTTGTGTGCTAATGGCGAGCACCAAAAGGAGGAGGCATGATATGTATGAGAGCTTGTCTGGACCGCTGGCTACTGCCAAATGGCGCACCCATTCTATAAATTCCATAGTCTGGCCCCCCTGCTGCATGGCTATAAGTAACTGGACAGCCATGTTCCTCCAGCACCTCCACCGATGCTGTTCGCCGATTCTGGTGTTGAGAATCCCTGCTAAAACGTTCTGGAATGCCGAACGTCCATGCATTCGAATTCTAGAGTGGTTGGGCGCGCGGAGAACGCTTCCCCCCGTGATATATGGGGCACGAGACCACTGCTGTTGTCAGTGCTTCTCCTCTACTACTTCCGACGCTTGCGCTGCGCGCGGGAGTGGCTGCCTCTTGTCGATCGTGACACTGATTCCTGCTTCTTTACCGAAAAGCCTGTTGATTCGCAAAACCTGCGATCGCGACTTCGATCCCAGCATCAGCGCTAAAATGGCACGGAACTAATATTTGGAAGAATCCAGGAGACTTTGGATAGCCTGCCGAGGGCGTGCATTGGGTTTCTTAGTGAGCGGAGTGACCTGTTTGATGACAGGCTGGCTGATCTGGACTGGGCAGACCAAGCCTAGTCTGAAACCCTGGTGCCTGGTTCAGTGCTATTATTTAAACTACTTCGCACAGTAGCTGACTAATTTATAATATTTAGCACTGGCCTAATCAGCCCACCATGCAGAAGCCAGGGTCTATGGCTAACCATCTGCTTTAGTGGGAAAGCGCCCTAGCCTCCTTTACAACATATGTCCCATCTTGGTGTCTTGGTGCATTTGAAGGATTATTGTTGGTCAGGAGTGGGATATGACAGCAGGTGTAATTCCCATGTATATGTGCATGTGTGTGTGTCTGATGTATGGATATAAGTTTGTATGCAACAAAGCAATGCAGCAATACTGATGTGTGTTGTGTGCGTATGTGCACAAAGATGTCTAAGTATACAAATGTGTGTTTGTGTGTGTGCGCGTTGTGTACTATATGTGTGACTGTGTAGTGAACAACATGAAAGCCTTACGAATCTCTGCTAAATCCCTCAGTGATGTGGTGTTCAGTAGCTCTGTGTGTATGTGGGAGGCTTTACTTATGTCCAGTAGCTTGAGTTCAGTGCATCTCTGCTCAGATCTGCTTCTGTTCCTGTACTGGAGAACCTCCCATGACCAGCACACCCTTGTATCACCCATTCACATTACTATCACCCACCTGTGAGGCCCAACATATTAAAAATCAGATGGAGCTTGTAATACTCTGTGTGTGTTCATTGGATTAGCCTGTTCACAGTGTGAAGCAAAAGCATGCTCACAGCGTGCATTTCAGGGCCTGGTTTGCATTAGCAGTGACTCTTGGAGAATGAGTGCTGATCTGAAGTCAGCCATTCTCTTGTTTTAAGTAATCTGTGTTATTGTATTATGAAGGTCATCTCTGATCTAGAAACAGTGCTCCCAGTGATAGATTTGCAGCATGTGAAAATGTTGACAACTTCAGTAGCATGGTCAATCATGGAAGTGGACCGTGTCAAATGCCTAGTGCAGTGTAGGTTCATGTGGAATAGCCACACACTTTTGGATTTATTTTCCTCCAGAAAAAAAAAAGTTTCTGGGTGTTGCATGTGCTTTCATAGATTAGTCTGGGCCATGCATGCTAACAGAGCAGAGGTTATGACTGCTGTCCCAGTGGGAGAGATCACTGCCAGTGTGTGGGGATGGATGGGCCCTCAGTCACGCTTATCCCCACACACTCATACAGACAGACATACAGACAGACCCTGACACAGGGTCTGGACTGTGGAAGAGTGGAAGTGTGTGTGTGTGTGTGTGTGTGTGTGTGTGTGTGTGTGTGTGTGTGTGTGTGTGTGTGTGTGTGTGTAGGCACACTTTTATTACTGGTGATGCTTTAAAAAAGTACATTTTTATTTTTTAAACACAAAAAACAGTGTTTTCCTGCAGTTAGTTAGTTTAATATTCATGCCACTAATATGCAAAATTTGATTGATTTCTTAGTGTTGTCCCCCAAGGAACCACTTTCAGGAGTGCAGGGATCAGCTCATTATTTCACTTTTTGCATCTGAGTTCATATTTATCTGTCAGTTTAGACTCCATTTGTAGTGTTTTGGAGTCATGCAACAGGGGAAGTAAGTTGGTAAAGTGAAAGCAACTGAATTTGGCCTTCACCCACAGTAGCAGTGGGCTTGCCAGACACTTGGCCTGGAAAGTAAAAAGGGCCCCAGTGTCACATACCTGCTTCTCACTTTGATGCAGCTAAGCTGTATACAGGCTTTTACTGTGACGGGATGGTGATGTGTCACAGATGGTAATGAGTTTTTGAGGCACATCCATGCTGTGCAGTGTCTGGGGACTACATGGTACTGACTGTCCCCGGCAAATAACATGAACAGGGCATTCGTTTCCTGAGCATCACAGCTGCCTCAAGGACCACCGGACCTGTGGAAGAGTGTAGAAAAATTCCTTGTCTCTCACTTATGTATTTATGCATTAGCATAGGTCTGTTGAGGTTGACTTTCTTTTCCCTCAGGGGGGTTTGTGGCAGAATAGAGAGGAGTGTGCGACTTGTAAACACACAGGCAAGACTCAAACTAAGAACAAGTTCAGTTTTCACTCCACTTCACATGCACTGGATCCAGCCCCTGTTGCAAAAGTGGACTCCAGGCTAGTTGCCGAATGTAATCAAGTAACCAAGGCGTGCTTTGAGGCTGAAGTACTAAAGTACTGGACGGGGTACAGCAGGTTTTACTCTCTTTGCCATTCAGGTTTTCGCTTACACTCTGTGGACCAAAGCCAGTGCAGTACTTCGTCTTATTATATGAAGTGGAACTTCTCAAAAGACAAGTGCAGTAGCAGCGTAGTGCTCTTGTTTTATTTAATATGGATTTTGAAAATGTGTCACGGTGGACATATAGCATTACAGAGGGGTACGAGAAAGGACTTGCCACACTTGTTCCTGACGACTGCACTTGAAGCACTGTCTCGAGGGAGGCTGAACTCTGACACACACTCTACTTTAGCCACCACAGGGGCTCTCTCTAGAACGGACCACTGCAGGCTCAGAAGGGTTGCTGTAGCAACTGTTGCCAGGATCATCAGACAGGACCTGACTTCTTTGCTGGCAATATGGGTGCGTTCAGTAATTACGCCTGCCCAGGAGACAGTGAGATCGATGTCAAAAGTATTTTGGCATTTTGCGCGTGATGGATAAGTCATTGGTGATTTCTGTGAAGCTTCGCTGACAGTTCGCCGGCAGCTTTTTGTCGAGCGGTGAACTAATCCGAGATCCTTTTTATTTCAGGTGGATGTTGGACAAAAGATCACCAGCTTGTTTTCTTTGCTGTAGTGTAGAATGATGGTTATGGATTTAAGTACCATTGTTGTCTCACATTTCATTAAGGGGGATTTGTCTGGCCCAGAGTAAATATTTTTATTGGAAAAATAAAAAGAGGAAAATTCAAACCATCCAGAACTTTCTGGACCTCAAAGTACATTACTCATCCAAAAATTAACTGCCTACTAAACTTTATCAACTTTATCGAGAAGTGTCAGACACCGTTGAACGTGCCACGTTCACACTTTGAATCGTGCACATCTTGAAGTAAGCGTTGCGCAGCCTGTTCTTAGAGGCATATCTTCTTAAGTCTGCTCCATTCCTTGACATATTAAAACAGCACTATGTTTTTGTCTTATGCAGAAGGACAGTGTATAGGCATATATTTTCTCATATCCTAAATATATCAGCAATATATGTAATTGTGTCTTAGCCTTTGGATTCTTCAAAGATATTTACTGTGGTTTTCTGTAAATGTATTATAAATACGTTTACACAGTGTAAAAAAAGGGAAACGCCCTCTTCCACCCACACACACACACACACACACACACACACACACACACACACACACATACACACACATACACTGCTCCAGTGCTGCACACTGCTTGCCTGTACCGTTCTTACGACGATGCTCCGAGTTTGCGTTCCCGCGCCTCGAGTCTTACTGCCAGGGCGTTTTACGTTTGTTTAGTGCCTTCTTGCCAGTTCGCTGCTGGGCTCTTTTACTGGAATTATTCTGCGATAGAGAATACAGAAACTCCCTTTTTCCCACTTGCATCTCACTCCCTCCCTGACAGTGTCTCACAGGTTTAAGAGGTACTGTTCATCTATTTGTTCATCTATTGGTAACGTCATGGTATGAAGTATATTTAAATGACCATTAAATATTAAGTCACATTATAAGATACCAAGATAGAACTTTTTGCATGCTGTTTTTTTTTTAATATGTTTCCTTAAGTAGACAACTTGGTAATCAAGGTTCAATTAAACCTTAATATTTAAAGCTATCAATCACAGATTATGCAAATAAATTAATTTATTAACAACCAAATCAGCACTTATTTTCTCAAGAAGATATGATGGGAGTAACTGCCCAGTGTCGCCCTATAGTCAGGTGATTATGAAATCGAATTCCACAGCCATCTATGACCAGGAGCTCAAGGGGCATAATTAGCCATGTCTCCAGAGGAGAAGGGAGGCCTTGTGTCCACTGTCCCTTATTCAGTGCCAACCTCAGGCCTTTGTCAGCTCACTACACAGAACTCATAAGTGGCAACATAACGTATTTTTCACAATATGTAGGCTAAATGGATGTAATTGTGCTTTCTTCTGATTGTGTTGTGTTTCTTTAGCACCTGGTTATGTGTCGTTTATCTACCAGAACGTTTCTCTGTCTGTAAAGCGGTTCCCCTGACTTCAAGTATCAGCCACACGTGCTCAACTTACCAGTTAAGACAGGATTACAAGCCCTTCGGTTTGCCCCTCATCGCAGGCTTAATTCTCACACATCCAGACTGCAAAAGCCCAGCATCGGGTCTGTCCAGGGAACTGTCTGTGCGCTCCTCGGAGGTTCTGCACCTGCCTTTGGCTGGATACTTCACGGCAGTGTCGGCTCCATTTGGTAGTCACGAAGTGTGACCCCGTTTCCCAGTGCTCGTACAGTAGCGGGGGTGTTACCCTGATCCTGAAACAGGAAGTGTTAGATGTCTCACATCCTGTCTTTCTACCTCTCTAAAAGATTTGGTTCTGGGAGGTTTTCCTGTTGTAGTTCTGTAAAACCAAACGCACATTGGCAAGGTTATTTTCTTTCTTTTTTTAATACAGCTTAATACACGCAACAGTCTAATTCTCTGCAGGGTGCAGCTAAGTTTCTAACTCAATTTACACTTTAGTGTTACTGTACTGTCATCATTTTCACCATCAAGCCAGTACCATATGTTGGAAGCATTCATGAAACATGCAACACTGCTACATAGCATCTTCATGAATGATTTATTTCAGCACTTTCATATGCAATGCAGTGCTATTGCCATGTATCATGCAGCTGTGTCGTTCACATCACACTACACACCCTTTCTTAAAGTAACATCTGTGTCATGAATGTGTCGTTGTTACTTTTTTAAGGTCAGTGGACTGATCGGGTAACATTGCTGTACCCACGTGCTCGAGCATCTTGTGCATGGAGGTGTAGAATGGGTGCGGCGTGGCTGAGGTCTGTAATTGAATTATTTTCCACACCTCGTACTTGCTGAGAGACTTATTAGTGCTGCTGCTAATCTTGTCAGGCTCTGCAGGGATAGTGGTGCAAATCCTCGGCCATAACCCTGTCTAGTGAAACATAAACATCGGTCACGAAAATGTAGTCTTTTAAAATAACGAGCCACTTCGAACACGAATTCTCACTCATGCGGTCTGTTTGGCCCACTGGCATGCGGGTTTAAAAATCTAATGATAGTGAGAGTGTCATTAGTGTACACAGGTTTGAGATTCCAGTCCACTGTCATTCCATTTACAGGCCTGTTTGTTATTTCCCAGTTGCTTCAACATTACATCATAAGGGAAACTTGGACTGGACCCAGTACCCAGTACTATTGCACTGTTATCACAATATTGAATATCTTAAGATTATGAGGTAATCTACCAGGGCCTATAATTAGGCAGTTCTTAGCGTTATATAGCCTACTGGCCTTGAATGAGTGTATCAGACGTATACAGTAAGAGGGGAACAGTCAGACTGACAGAATGGGTACATGAGCAAAAATCAAGAGTTTAGTACTTATTTAGCTATAACCGAATAATATTATAATTCTTGACAGCAACAATATCATTTGTGTATGTGCATATTGGTCATATTGGCCACATCTTCATTACCTTAATACACTGTTATCGCTTCTTCTCAAAGCGATTCTTTATTTTGTCCATCTCCACACTTCTGTGGATCTTGTACAAGAGATTATACAAGACGTCATGTTAAAGTGTATATATGTGTGTGTATGTGGGTGGTAGGGGGGTGTAGGTGTGTGGGTAAGTGGTCATGTGTGGGTGTGCGGGTGAGTGGGTGTGTGGGTGAGTGTGTGACTAGCATGTAAAGTGGTGCAATGTCTGTGAAGTACTCTGTAGCCTCTAGCGAGATCAGGAGAAAGTCTCTCACAGTAAATTTGACATGCCATGTTCAGGAGCAGAGTACCTCATTCGGGTTTAATAGTTTATGTAATCCATACTGGAGATATGGTGAAAGAAAGAACCAGACAGAAAGATAGACCGTGAGGAAAGAGAGAGAGAGAGAGTAACAGAGGGAGACAGAGTGAGAAAGAGAGAAATATACAGAGACAGAGAGTGAGACCCACATAGAAGCCATAAGAAAGGTATTTAAATGAATTGTGGGCTAGGTAGGAAAGATGGACTCTCTTTGTGTGTTTGTATGTGTGTTTGTGTGTGTATTGTCTCACTCAAAGTGTTTGTGCAGTCTGTTTGGGTATATTTACAGGGTGAAATTGTGCGTGTGTCTGCCATCTGGCTGTATATATGTCAGCACTCTGTGTGTGTGTGTGTGAGTGTGTGATTAAACTCTGTCTTGTCACTGGCACCAGCGGTCAGCTGTCAGTGGCTGGGATTATACCCGTTGCTGATTACATCACTAATGAAAGGAAGCAGGAGGCAATGCTGGCAGCAACTGTGTGGTCCTGCCCACCTGCCCCGCCCCCAGCCCCGCCCCCCAGCATGAGTGCTGCTGTACCCGCCTCCTTACATCTACAGCCCCGCCCCCTCACAGCCAACAGCTGCTGAGGCACAGGAACACGATGCCACTCCTACCACTTGGGGCGTGGCGTTGCGAAATTACACCAGTAGTACCATAGTAGATGATATGCATCTGTGCCAGTGCGGTCACTTTGTTTTTCAAAGGGTTTGTTGCAGACTGCATGTGGCCTAATTAATTGATAATTATTTAATACACGTGAACCACTCGGCCCAAGCGTCCATCTAACGTGTTCTTTTCTCCTCCCACTCCTCTGTCTCCACCTCACAAAAACATTTTGTTCTTTGCCTCTCTCCTTATTGTCTGCCATTTCTTTTACATTTTCTCTATCACTCTCTTTATCCAACCCCCCCCCCCCCCCCCCCCCCCCCCACACACACACACACGACAGTTCCTTCCCTCTCATCGGGATCTCTGAGGAATGATGGCATAAAGGCAGCGGATGTTTTAACGGTTCTGAGGGAAAAGGTAGCCTTTGTATCAGGTAAGGAAGAGTGCAGCTTTCTACCCCAATAAACACACACACACACACACACACACACACACACACCGACGCATACGAATACACATAGGCACACACATGCATGCAAGCATGCGCAGCACACACTGTAATTTGGGTCACTGAGTGACATTCCATGCAGACCGTGCCACCCTACTCCAAAAGCTACGCATTCCGACCAGTGCATGACAATGCCGTCGCCCCCTCACCTCTCGATCTGCCCCACTGTCCAGGAGGGCGAGACAAGCGAGGAGGGCCCATCCTCACCTTCCCTGCCCGCTGCAATCACGACCGGATAAAGCAGGAAGACCTGCGGAGGCTGGTGACTTACCTCTCCACTGTGCCCAGGTGAGCCCGCTCCACTTTTGTGGCTGTAATCCCTGTGATCCGTCGTCCGTATTTTCCCTCCAGCCAGAGTGGACTGCCAGGGACAGCGTGAATCAGTGCTGATGAAAAAGAACCCATGAATATTCTTTTCGGTTTAAAACACTGAGACGTGCTACTGAACCCGGCGGTTAGCCCGTGATTACAGCGGCTCAGTTCCTGTCTTCGTTTCGCAACTATGGTGAAGCAGGTCTCCAGTTTATTTACTATTGTTTGCTGTATAGTTTTATTGTGCTTTTCATATAGCTGAATAGTTGTATAGCTTAGCTTGCGAATATTTATAGCAGGAAATACTGGAAAATGTAACTCGTGTTGGTCTTTGAACCGCTCGTCACCAGACTGCCCAAGATGCACCTGCACACCTGTACACATGCAGCTGTTTGCATAAACATTTACACATGTTGGCTGCTTGAAATTTTAAAGGCGAACATCTAAGCATACTCTGTGAAGGGTCCGTGGTCTTTGAAGCTGCACCTGTGATTAAAGAGGCATAGCACTGTAGCCCCAGAACCCAAACTGTCAGACAGGATTGGTGGAAGCTAAGTCAGGCGTCAGAGGCTGTATTTATTCAGGCCGGTGGAACTTTCTCTCTCTCGCTCTCTCTTTTTCTGGCACACCCCTTTTTCAGCGAGGACGTTAGTAAGCGTGGGTTCACCGTCATCATCGACATGCGTGGCTCTAAATGGGACCTCATCAAGCCGCTGTTGAAGACGCTGCAGGAGGCATTCCCAGCTGAGATCTCCGTGGCCCTCATCATCAAACCAGACAACTTCTGGCAGAAGCAGAAGACCAACTTCGGCAGTGCCAAGTTCACCTTTGAGGTATGCGAATGTGTATGGGCGGAAAACCTTCTTGATATCACGCCCATAATGTGGGGACGTTTTCGTGAGATAATATTTATACCTGGTCCAAGGTATATCAATTTTGGAATCTAATAAACTTGTACCTTTCTTAGATTCCTTGTCTATACTGTCTATGTTGATAAAGGTTACAACATTTTGCAAAATATTTGCTTGTTTCATGAAAAGAATAATACAATAAAAGAATAATACAATAATAATCTTAAAAAATGTAAGCATATACAGATATTTTTAATAACTCCACAGAAATATGCTCATTAAAGCAGTGGATTATGTTTTCTGTTCCTGTTAAAACTTTGGGCCGTGTGGTACGTTGTGGCACGTTGGTACGTTTTCGCGTGTTTAATGAAGCTCGATTGTTGGTATGCGCCTCAGACCAGCATGGTGTCGGTGGAGGGCCTGACCAAACTCGTGGACCCGTCTCAGCTGACGGCCGACCTGGAGGGAACGCTGGAGTACGACCACGTGGAGTGGACGGAGCTGCGCGTCTCCCTGGAGGAGTTCACAGGCGGCGCTCTTCACCTCCTCTCCCGCCTGGAGGAACTACAGGAGGCACTCTCGCGGCAGGAGATGGCCGCCGACTCGGAGGAGGCGCGACGGCTGCTGGAGGAGCACGCACGGCTGAGGAAGACCGTGACGAAGGCGCCGGTGGATGAGCTGGACTGCGAGGGCCAGAGACTGCTACAGAAGATCCGGGACAGTGGCAACGGGAGGCTGTCGGGGGGGCCCGACTTCCAGAGCCTGGTGCCCAGAGTCGCCGCCCTGCTGGACAAGCTTCAGGCCACGCGGCAGCACCTGCTGCAGTCCTGGCACGAACGAAAGCAGCAGCTGGACCAGTGCTTCCAGCTGCGCCTGTACGAACAGGATGCGGAGAAGGTGGGGGCTGGGGGTGGGGTGGGGTGAGAAGGTGGGGCTGGGGGTGGGGTGGGGGGAGAAGGTGGGGGCTGGGGGTGGGGTGGGGTGAGAAGGTGGGGATGGGGGTGGGGTGGGGGGAGAAGGTGGGGGTGGGGATGGGGTGGAGGGAGAAGGTGGGGCTGGGGGTGGGGTGGGGTGAGAAGGTGGGGATGGGGGTGGGGTGGGGTGAGAAGGTGGGGGTGGGGATGGGGTGGAGGGAGAAGGTGGGGGCTGGGGGTGGGGTGGGGTGGAGAAGGTGGGAGTGGGGTGGGGTGGGGGAGAAGGTGGGGATGGGGGTGGGGTGGGGGGAGAAGGTGGGGATGGGGGTGGGGTGGGGTGAGAAGGTGGGGCTGGGGGTGGGGATGGGGTGGGGGGAGAAGGTGGGGGTGGGGATGGGGTGGAGGGAGAAGGTGGGGATGGGGGTGGGGATGGGGTGGGGGGAGAAGGTGGGGGTGGGGATGGGGTGGAGGGAGAAGGTGGGGATGGGGCTGGGGATGGGGTGGAGGGAGAAGGTGGGGGCTGGGGGTGGGGTGGAGGGAGAAGGTGGGGATGGGGGTGGGGTGGGGTGAGAAGGTGGGGGTGGGGATGGGGTGCAGGGAGAAGGTGGGGGCTGGGGGTGGGGTGGGGTGAGAAGGTGGGGATGGGGGTGGGGTGGGGTGAGAAGGTGGGGATGGGGCTGGGGATGGGGTGGAGGGAGAAGGTGGGGATGGGGGTGGGGTGGGGTGAGAAGGTGGGGGCTGGGGGTGGGGTGGAGGGAGAAGGTGGGGATGGGGGTGGGGTGGGGGGAGAAGGTGGGGGTGGGGATGGGGTGGAGGGAGAAGGTGGGAGTGGGGTGGGGTGGGGTGAGAAGGTGGGGGCTGGGGGTAGGGATGGGGGTGGGGTGGGGTGAGAAGGTGGGGATGGGGTGGGGTGGGGTGAGAAGGTGGGGGCTGGGGGTGGGGTGGGGGGAGAAGGTGGGGCTGGGGGTGGGGTGGGGGGAGAAGGTGGGGGTGGGGATGGGGTGGAGGGAGAAGGTGGGGCTGGGGGTGGGGTGGGGTGAGAAGGTGGGGATGGGGGTGGGGTGGGGTGAGAAGGTGGGGGTGGGGATGGGGTGGAGGGAGAAGGTGGGGGCTGGGGGTGGGGTGGGGTGGAGAAGGTGGGAGTGGGGTGGGGTGGGGGAGAAGGTGGGGGGTGGGGGGGATGAAGGGAGATCGGTAGAAGCACTGAAAGGAGTAGAGAGAAGGAGGGATGATGAGATTAAAAGGAGAAGTGACGGAGAGAGGGATACGTGTAAAGAAGGTTAGAGATGGGCAGTTAGTTGCAAGGCAGTGATGAGATCATGGTGATGTAACTGACACTGCATCAGACTTATGGTAATGAAGGCTTGATGATTGACTGAGATCTTTATTTCCCCGAGGGGAATTTGTCTTGCACACAAAGAGCCATATTTAACATTAAAACACAAACAACAGTAAATAACAACATATAAACAAGACCAGTCATCTAAAATCATTAAATGACAAAAGGACACAACAATTTAGAACAATCATTTAAAAAGTGCATAATATAAAGTGTCTGTGTTCCTGTATGTAAACTGATGTAATGTTGCATAATACAGCACAAGACCTACTGGGGAGTATCTGGGTTAATATAACATAATTTAATATTAGTTAAACAATAATAATAAAGTTAAACAATAATTGTGCGTTAGGGAAAACAGTGAAGTGTTTAGCTAAGGATCTGGGGTTGGGGTGAGTTCAAAACGACAAAGCAGTAAGATGTGCACTGTGGTGGTGATGTGCAGATGTGTGTGTAGTGTGGTGGTGTGTAGGTGTGTGTGTGCAGTGGTGATGTGGAGGTGTGTGTGTAGTGTGGTGATGTGGAGGTGTGTGTGTAGTGTGGTGATGTGAAGGTGTGTCTGTAGTGTGGTGATGTGGAGGTGTGTGTGTAGTGTGGTGATGTGGAGGTGTGTGTGTAGTGTTGTAATAATGTTTCCACCTACTGTCCCGTTTAGGCCCAGGCTGAGCTCCCCAGCCCTGCTGGCACCGTCCATCTGTGCTCCAATAGTGCCAGAATACCACCGACACCCGGGCTTGCTGAGAGAGAGAGAGAGAGAGAGAGAGAGAGAGAGAGAGAGAGAGAGAGAGAGAGAGAGAGAGAGAGAGAGAGAGAGAGAGAGAGAGAGAGAGAGAGAGAGAGAGAGAGAGAGAGTGAAACCAGGGTATGACAGGTGGTGCCAAAGAGAAAGAGGGATGAAAGACTAGAAGCAAGAGAAAGGAAAAAGAAACAAGACTGAGAAAAAGAGTGTAGAAACACTGAGACGAGGCTAGGAACTAGACAGACACAGGGCAACGGAGATTTAGAGTTAGAAAACGAGGGATAGACAGTCAAAGAGAGAGTGGGAGAGAGAGAGAGAGAGACAGCAGGAGAGAGTTTTAAGGTTTATATTCAGACTACAACAAACTAAAGTACTTTTTGCCTTGTATCTACTGTTGAGCAAATATTTCTGCACTCTAGTAAATATTTAGGCAGGGGCTCGTGTTCTGATTGGATGGGTATAGTAATCTATGGTCTGTGAGGGCCATTTATCACTACATGTACATGTCTGCTCATAACAGGAAACACTTGAGACTCAGCTAACTGTTTGTGCCGTTCGTGTCCTCAACTGTTTCTCTTCTTCTATCTTTTTCCCTCCCGCCCCCCGGTAGATGTTCGAATGGATAGGGCACAATAAAGAGCTCTTCCTACAGACTCACACAGAGATCGGAGTGAGCTACCAGCATGCTACGGACCTGCAGACGCAGCACGACCACTTCGCCATGAACTCTATGGTAGGCTCTGAAGGAGTGCCTTCACGCCTTCTTCATGTTTAGCGCACCTAATGACTTTGCAGTGAGTAAAATCTCTTCGTCGCTGTGCTTTGTTTTGTTTTTTTAAGTCTACATTAAAAAAGAAATCATTTTTAAACATATTTTGTCTTCATTGGATCATTTGTAAGAAGGTTGTGGATCATTATTTGCTTTTTTACACAGCTGAGCATCTGCAAATGTTAAGAGTTACTGCCATAGCTACACTGGTTTGAGGAGTTAAGGATAACTAGATTTGATTTGAGTTGATTTGAGCTAGCTTTGTCATACAATGATCATGTCTTATCTCTTCAGCACTGCAAACAAACCATATAACTACTATATACTTTCAAGGCTTGGTTGAGGTATTCATAAAAAAAACATTTTATTACAAGACCATTGGAAGGTCTAGTGAGGTTGGCATTCTTTTTATTGTTAACATTACTGGGCGTTTTGGAAAAATGCACAAGCACGCTCCCGTGTTTCCCGTCCTCCTGGGCAGAACGCCTACGTGAACATCACGCGGATCATGTCGGTGGCAGCACGGTTGAGCGAGACGGGTCACTACGCGGCTGAGCACATCCAGGAGGTGTCGGCTCGGCTGCACGAGGACTGGAAGAGCCTGGCCTCGGCGCTGGAGGAGCGCAGCGCTATCCTGGCCATGTCCTCTGCCTTCCACCACAAAGCTGAGCAGGTGACATGTGCTTTTGATTCTCGCCGTTTTACGCCGGCCTGATGAATCCAACCTTCTGCTCTCTCCCTGTGTATTGCTATCGCTGCCTCGTTGTTGTTTTTCCAGCAACATTTCTGCACATATCCCCCCCCCCCACGGTTTAAAGCTACGCTCATTAAGCCTCTGCTTGCTGTTTGTCTAATGGCCACTTGCGTTGCCTTCGGGACTGATCTACCTTACGGTTTATGATCGAAGTCCTTTATTCTGTAGACTTTAATGGCTTTAATAGCCGGCTTTGTCAAGGCGGCATGTAGTTTATTCACAAACACTAGTCCATCTTTCTGAGCTGGAGGGACAAGCTGTCTTCTTTCACGGCCCTCTGTTTACAGCTGTGTACGACATCAAAACAGAACTAACAGTTACAGGAAGTTTTCACCACCTTTCCAATTGTGTTTTTTTCCTGAAATGTTGACGTGTCTAATGTTGAAATGGCAATTACTTAATTTAGATATTTATCTCATCTAGGAGCCAAAATCAAATTAGACAGCTTGAAAAATTAGGCTTCTATGGTAAACCTACCTTCTTTTGACCATATTCGAGGAACTCAAGTGCTTTTGGTGTGGCTTGTAGTCTCTCTGTGCTAACCAGACTCATTTGGTCTCCTTGATTTATGTCCAAAGTTTGTTTGAGTCACTTTACTGCTGTCTGGTTATGTCTCCCTTTGGTTCTCTTTAATGAGAACAGTTATCAATTTCTACCCAGAATTATCCTACGTTTTCACACAGACCATGTAAATATTTTATGTAAATCTATTCTAAATTTGGCCCCACCCTGTGTCAAAATCTGTTCCTGCATAGTATTATCTTCCTACAGCTCCAGGTGCTGTTTCACAAATTCAGGCTCCACCTACATTATAACGGAAAATGTAAAAACTGACCCTAGATCAGTTCAGGCTCTATTTACACCAACATGTGCAAGCGCTAGGGAGCGTGCGTGCCACAGAATTACACCCCCCTTAGCTGTTTGCCTCAATTTCTTCTCCTATGTGTTAGTTCCTGTCAGGCGTCGAGGGCTGGGTGAAGACATGCAGCGAGGGTGGGTTGCCGACGGCGATGCAGGAGCTGGAGCTGGCCATTCACAGCCACCAGAACCTCTACGAGCAGGTGACCACAGCGTACACTGAGGTGAGAGGTTGTGCTGCCCTCTGGTGCACCCTGCAAAAAAAACTACACAAAAACAACACTAACACGCACATCTAGAAGGTTTCACTAATGGATTTAATTAGCGAGGCCAACAGCCATGCTTGGATCTTGGAGAAGGAGACACTGCCGCCCTCTTTAAACTCTGTCATGTGCTGAAGGGAGCCACCGTACCCGGGACCCAAACCCAGGGCTGACAGGAGATAAACATGATCTCTGACCACCGGAGCAGAGAGCCAGCTCCCTGGCATGGCAGCCAGACCATATAACCCCGCTAAGTGACGTTCTCCATCACAATGCCTTCACCTCTGGGGAGCGCCCCCGTGCGTGACACCCAAAGCTTTGTAGTTAGAAGAGAGAAGAGGAACGATGTGCTCTTCTT
This sequence comes from Electrophorus electricus, assembly GCF_041902795.1. NCBI lineage: Eukaryota > Metazoa > Chordata > Actinopteri > Gymnotiformes > Gymnotidae > Electrophorus > Electrophorus electricus. The sequence continues at coordinate 20,641,605 of NC_137499.1, forward strand.
AAACACCCAGAACTGCCTGAGCAGCTGAGATTGTTTGTAGTGCTGCGCAAGAATTTCAGCGTGTAGGAGTTGATGCTCATGTGGTTCTGTGTGTTTAGGGAGAGCACTGTTGTTTTTACTAGTCCTGTATCTGAGTCTTGCGTCTGAGTCCAGTATCTGAGTTCTATATCTAAGTTCTATATCTGAGTTCTCTAACCAGGGTCCTGGGTCCGAGTCCTGGGTCCGAGTCCTGGGTCCGAGTCCTGGGTCCGAGTCCTGGGTCCGAGTCCTGGGGCATTGCTGTCTGTCTGCAGGTCAGTCAGAAGGGGAAGACCCTGCTGGATGTGCTGCAGAGACCGCAGCCTGCGCCTGATACGGGCTCAGTGACGGCGGGCACAGACTACGCCCCGGCCGTGCGCGGGGTACTGGACGTGGTACACGAGGTGGTGCACCAGTACCGCCACATGGAGGGTCTGCTACAGCACCGCAAGCTCCGCCTACATCAGCGACTGCAGCTGTGTGTATTCCAGCAGGACGTACAGCAGGTGTGTTGATGCACGCTGTATGCACACACACATACATGCGCAGACAGAAACATGTATACACACACAGACGCGCACACATCCACGTGGACACGAGCATCCGGAACGAACCAAGCATGCATACACCTGCATACGCATATACATGCACACATTTAATACACATTTATACACCTCCCTACACACACGTATATGCCCACACACAACAGCTTTAACAGCATTTCTATACCATGTCTTGTCAACATTGCCTGTGTGCATATGTGTGTGTGTGTGTGTATTTACATACATGCATTTGAGCATTTGTGTGGCGTGTGCACGCGTGCCTGACCGTGACTCAGTGAGATTGCAGGAGAAAGTGAAAGAAAGGCCGTGTGAGTCACAGTCCTGGGCGGATCTGTTCCCTGTGCAGCCCCCGGAGAGGAGGGGGAGCGGGGGGCTCTTATGTTGGACTCCAGTCAACCCGGCGAGGACTGTGATTACGCTGCTAACGCCTTCCTTCCAGGGGCTCCTCGGCGTCTCCCTGAGCACTTCAGAGCCGCCTGACCCAACCTGAATCAGAACGGGCCGTTCACCGATGTCCACTGCATGTAAAAAACAAACAAACAAACAAACAAACAAACACACGGCTGCAGAAGCACAGAGTGCTGGCTTGGATACTGACATTAGTTAAGTGAGCAGTGCTGAGAAGCTGTGCAAAGGAGCGTTTCAAATGTGCGGTTCTAAGTGGCGTGAAAAGGGGACATTTCGGCCTTCTGTTCGTGTGTTAATTCAGATCGGATTTAGTTCTTTTGTATGAGATGTGAGTGTGTGTTCTGCGTTGTGGCTCATTCGCATTCAGAAACCTGAATGCGGTGAGATCTGAAAGTGGAAATTTAGATGTAGGATTAGGCTGCTGATTCTATGTTTCAATTGTTACCCACTTGTGCGTTCTTAACCACATGCTTGTGTGTGCGTGTGTGTGTGCTCACACGTGCATGCGTGTGTGCGCGTACATGTGTATGTGGCCAGGTGCTGGACTGGATTCAGAACCATGGAGAGGCATTTCTTAGTAAACACACTGGAGTGGGAAAGTCAGTGCATCGGGCAAGAGCTCTACAGAAACGACACGATGACTTCCAGGAGGTGGCGCAGGTGTGTGTGTGTGCGTGTGTGTGTGTGTGTGTGTATAATCAGAAGCAGCCAAGAGTTTATGGATGCTTGATGACTACTGGTCAAATGTAATGCAATTATGTAGCGCAATATCACCACCAAGCACTGTTTGCTCTCTCTCTTTCTCCGTCGCTGTAGAACACATACACTAATGCCGACAAGCTATTAGAGGCAGCAGAGCAGTTGGCTCAGACTGGGGAGTGTGACCCGGAAGAGATCTACGCTGCAGCTCATCACCTGGAGGTCAGAGTTCAAGAGTTTGTAAGGAGAGTGGAGCAAAGAAAACTACTGTTGGATCTTTCTGTGTCCTTCCATACACACACCAAAGAGGTAAGGAAACCCACACACATATACAACACACACGCACGCGTACTCATGCATGCACACACACATGTAACCCCCCCATTCAGTGCATTTATAAATTCAGAACAGCTCAAGAATTTTACTATACTGAAGAGTCCTTGTGTCTTTTCCAATTAATTTCTCTTGACTGAGACATTTTTCTTGCGATCTCTTAGGCAGTGATGTGTAATCTCAGGCAGTGATGTATAATATGAGCAGTGATTTGTAATCTCAGGCAGAGATGTGTAATCTGAGCAGTGATGTGTAATCTCAGGTAGTGATGTGTAATCTCAGGCAATGTTGTGTAATATGAGCAGTGATGTGTAATCTGAGCAGTGATGTGTAATCTCAGGCAGTGTTGTGTAATATGAGCAGTGATGCATGATCTCAAACAGTGATGGGTAATCTCAGGCAGTGTTGTGTAATCTGAGCAGTGATGTGTAATCTCAGGCAGTGTTGTATAATATGAGCAGTGATGCATGATCTCAAACAGTGATGTGTAATCTCAGGGAGTGATGGGTAATCTCAGGCAGTGTTGTGTAATATGAGCAGTGATGTGTAATCTCAAGAAGTGATGTGTAATCTTAGGCAGTGATATGTAATCCCCTGCCAACATGTCCTCCCATGTCTCCTTTACATGTTTCACAATTGTAAATTTGTCTGATGATCACTGTGTGTGTGCACGCCTGTGTGTGTGTATGCACCGATGCGTGTGTGTGCATGTGTGTGCGTGCGTGTGTGCACGTGCATGGGTGCATATATATGTGTCTGTCTGTATCATTCCTCCTTCCGCTATGTGGGTGTAGCTGTGGTCATGGATGGAGGAGCTCCAGAAGGGCCTGGTGGAGGCCGTATGCTCGGAGTCGGTGGATGCCGTGCAGGAGCTCATCAGGCAGTTCCAGCAGCAGCAGAGCAGCACGCTGGACGCCACGCTCAACGTGGTCAAGGAGGGCGAGGAACTCATCCAGCACCTCCGGTGAGACGAGCTGCACGCGGCCCAACAGTTTCATGCTGTGACTAGTGTTTAAGTGCTAAAATAGTAGAAACACAAGGAGGACCTGTTAATCAGTGTGTGTGTGTTTGTGTGTGTGTGTGTGTGTGTGTGTGTGTGTGTGTACAGGGACTCTGCATTGGCCAGTAACAGGCTGCCCCATGCCAGCTCTGTGGCCCATATTGAGAGTGTTCTGCAGCAGCTGGATGAGACCCAGGCTCATATGGAAGAACTGTTCCACGAACGCAGGATTAAACTGGACATCTTCCTGCAGCTGCGCATCTTCGAGCAGTACGCCCTGGAGGTAGGCACACGCGTGCGTGCGTGTGTGTGTGTGTGTATGTGTGGTGGGCTGATGGTGAAAGATAGGTTTTGGGTTTGTGTGTGTGTGTGTGTGTGTGTGTGTGTGTGTGTGTGTGTGTGTGTGTGTGTGTGTGCGAATGTGTGAATGGTGGGCTGATGGTGAAAGATGGGTTTTGTGTGTGTGTTTTCTGTTTGGATGTTTGGACCTAAAGTGCTTATCCAGCATAGCCGTATTTGAACAGATGTGTTTGCTAGTATGAACTGGTATGTTTGTTTCAGTATGAACAATGTTTGTTTATTTTTTGAGTACATTGTGTATGCGTTGCTGATGGATGTGACTATAGAGGACCCTGGAGCATTTGTGTGTGTGTGTGTGTATGTGTGTGCGCACACATAGGTTTGCCCCTATTTGTATACATTTACAGAGGCTGGAAATATTTTCTCTGTACGTATGTATGTATGTTTGTGTGTGTGTGTGGCTGTCTTGTCTGCTGCACCGTAGGTAACAGGTGAGCTTGACGCTTGGAAGCAGGACTTGTTGAGGCAAGCGTCAGACTTCAACACTGAGGATCTAGCGCTGGCTGAGCAGAGGCTCCACCGGCACACTGAGCGCAAGCTGGCCATGAACAACATGACCTACGAGGTCATCCAGCAGGGTCAGGACCTGCACCAGTACATCATGGAGGTGCAGGCCTCAGGTGAGTCGGGCATGACTCTTTGTCATGCTAACGTAACACACCTGATTGGTTCAAGCAGTAAATGCAATCAGCCAATCAGAGCTGTGCTGATGCGCAGCAGGAAGTACCAAAGGTTCCAGGATACTGCGAGGTCGGTGGAATACGAGGTCAGTGGATCGGGAGTGAGGTTGCGTGGAAGTTTATCGGGATTCCCGTCTGCGCCCTCAGAGGAACCCTGGTTCAGCTTTGGCCTTTCAGTTCTGAGTGTGAGCAGTAACGTGCGAGATTCCAACGTCCTCTCCCAAAGTTGTGATCTTCTTGGAAGTGTTCCACATCTTTCAGAAACAATACGCGTCAACAATCGGCCAGAACGCGGTACAGACTGCTTCGCCCTGGGCTTTGAAGCAGCTCGGTGCAGTTGGACGAGACTCCCTCGTCATCTAGTTGCTAGGCGCTGTCCTTTTTGATGGCAGTCGGTGCGGCGGCACGTCTCAGGCTCCGCTGGGGCCTCTCGCACCTGAGTCAGTTGGTGGACGGGCCAGGAGGAGCCAGGGTCTGTAATTAAGTGTGTTGAAGAGGGGCGCTGGGAGGCGCTGGTTCAGGGCTCCCGTGGTCATGCAGGAGGAGCAGGTAGCCTCACCGTCCCGCTGGGAGCCATGGGCACGTTGGAAGAGACGGGAGAGAAGTGGGGGCGGAGTCGGAGAGGGACGGCAAGAGAGTGGGAGAGATGGAGAGAGAGATGCCGAGAGAGTGGGAGAGAGACAGAGAGAGTCCAAGGTGGTGGGCGAGAGGACAAAAAGAGAGAGAGAGAGAGAGAGAGAGAGAGAAATGGAAGTAGAACATTTTTTGAAAAAATTATTTCTCTATCACACACACTGTGAGTGCAGTGGTGAGGTTGCTAAGGAAACCACCCCCTCCCCTTACGTTCTCTATACCAAGGTTGCCATGACAACAAGTCTCTCAATTGTCACCACCGGGTTGCCATGGACATGCTCCATTGCTCACATTTGGGTAGCTGTGAGGATGCACTGGCTATTGCAGAGGCCACCCCATCACACAAATATCATGTTCCCATGAGAACCACATCCCATCACCTAGTGTGGGGTTGCCATGGAGACTGCATCCCATTGCCTATGGGCAGGTAACTATGGGGGATGAGTGGGTTGAATTGAGGGTTAGGGGAGATGGGTTAAAATGCCCTTTACAGCCTCAGTAGACACACACACACAAACACACGCATACACATAAACACACATTGCTCAAACATAATCAGCACATCAGTTCCCACGCATACTGCATATGACCCACATTTTACACACACAAATCACATGCAAAGCACACGTGTATGCATAAGCACGCATTTGTGTGTGTGCGTGCATGCGTGCATGTACTGCTCTGCTGGATAGCTGGGTAACTTTGTGGTGAGCAAACCTCACCTCAGCACGAGACCTCACCTGGGTGCCGTGTTCTCTTTCCATCCCCCTCACATCCCATAATGATCTCTCAGAGAGAAGCGAGTAGGCTGGCCAGCCAGGCGAGACGCTGAGCAGCGCTTCCTTCATCCTGCTGCTCTCGGCCCTGCGCCCCTTAAATCTAACCTCTAGATCTCTAATTGTGTGTGTGTGTGTGTGTGTGTGTGTGTGTGTGTGCTGTAGGTATGGATCTCAGTGGAGAGAAGGACCTGGATCTGGCTGCTCAGGTCCAGGAGCTGCTGGAATTTCTGCACGAGAAACAACATGAGCTGGAGCTGAGTGCCGAACACACACACAAGCGCCTGGAGCAATGTTTACAGCTGCGCCATCTACAGGCTGAGGTCAAACAGGTGTGTGTGTGTGTGTGTGTGTATGTGTTTGTTTGTTTGTTTGTTTCACCATTAATGGATCACACTGCAAAATCCACCTCATTTCACACCTGGTCTGTTTTGCTGATAGATTAGTTTCCATTTTAATGTTTTATAGCAAAGCTGGAAGTGTTTGAAACTCAGTGCTGTCTGAGGCGCTAACTGGTGCCATTAACTCTGAGTGTAAATGCCAGCTGACGGTTTTGTTCCTTGGCAGCTCATACACACACATACACATACACACACACACACACACACACACACACACACACACACACACACATATACTGCAGGGCTGCAGTTTGCAGTCCTACATAGCACATAATCCAATCAGTTCACAAAGAACTAGCTAGGAATTAGTAGGAATTTGGGAATTACGAATTTAGAAAGTTAGTATTAGCCAGGAAGACTAAATAGAGGCTACACGGTCAACACCAATGAAAAGCTGTGGAATATTCACTTGTTTTATCAAGCTCAGATACAAACTGTCTTGTCTTGGCTGAGAGAATAACAAATCAGTTCATGTGTGTGTTTGTGTGTGCTTGGTTGTTTGGTCATGCATTTAATTAAAAATCCTGATATAATAATTTATTTACTTTTAATTTTACTGTGTATAACAGTGAAAAGGCTCATATGGGGGCAGGGTCCAACGTTACAAAAATTAGAGGCATGTAAACACAAAAAGCTACAAAAACTACAACAGAAACAAAAAATACAGTACACAATTACACAGCATGGAAATGTAAGGCAAGTTTATCTGTATAGCACTTTTCAGACAGAGCAGCAATTCAAAGTGCTTCACATAAAAAAGAAGAATAAAGCTTATCACATCCTGAGAGCCATCACCTCGGGAAGGTCACTGTCAAAATGTAAAAATAAAATGTTATAAATTAAAACTTTATTAAAATAAAGTTTAAATGAACTAAAATTAATTAAAAAAATAAAACTGAAAGATTATAGAGCTAAAGTATAATATGTATATGCAAATTATACATATAAAGATCACATTAAGAATAAATAAAGAATTAAAAAAATTAAAAATACACTCTAGTGCTTAAAAGTTCAAAGTGCTACAGGATGTGTTTAACCTGAGCCCAAAGCCTGGCCAAATAAGGATATCTTAGTTTAGTTATGGAGTGAAACAGATAAAGGTAGCTCACTGTACTGATTAAAATTAATTGCTAATAGCACTAAACCGGGATATTTGCATGATAGTTTAACATGACGATGGACAGGTTGAAGGCTCATGGGTGTATAAAGTTTGTACATTTGTTAATTTCTCTGTGAATCAGGTGTTTCAGCACCTGCATTCAGCCTCCCACACGCCGTCTTTTGAATGTGTGCATTTCTCCACGGTGCTTTCTGTGGGCATGAAACGGTTCCGGCTTTAACTGGTGCAGTCTTGCCCATAACGGGTTTTTGAGCTGACGCTGTCCAGCAGAGCGTCGACGGACCCAAATGGCTTGTATGCTGCGGTGCACAATTTTGCTCATGAAAAGTGCAGTTGTGCCGTCATGTAAGCCTCTTCTTAAAACCGACGTGTCTGGCCTTACGTTCTAGTTAGGCACATTTATCATAGAACACAGAGTCACGATCTGACAAAGCTATAGCCATAACGGAGGCTGCCATGATCATAACAGCGCCTGCCCCGTTCTGAGACGAACCCGAAAAAAGTCCAATATGGCACAGAGAGCCTTGGCATCATTGTCCTCGGGATTCTCAGTGTGCAAGTGGAAGTGGAGATGTGGAAGTTGAGAGGCTGTAGATGAGAGCGGAGCAGGAACCGGGCTGATTTTGATGGGGAAAGCCCACAGCGTGGTCAGATGCTGCGGCTCTGGAGCCGGAAAATCCACTGATACCAGGGAGTTCTCGAGTGTTTGTGCCAATGCGTCGCCACTAATGGGGGTGGATAAATTGCACAGTGAGAAAGTTAAGTTGTGTCAGAGTTTGGCACCTTTCTTGTTTGTGTGCAGTCCATCTCGCCTAAAAAATTCTCTTTCCCCCCAAAACAGGTTAAAGTTGTCAATAAAGTTCAGGCTCTTTGACCTACAGCCTTTCTGTAGCCAAGCGTATAGTCCAAGTAGCCATGAGAATATATTTGCTCACCACGCAGGCAAATATATTTATCACGAGGGCCACTGATAAATGTTTCAACTCTGAGCTTGCTAATTGTGGTGAAGGTTATTAAAGCCCCTTGTTAATAACTCAGACTCCTACTCTCTCATGTCATTCTTGCTGACATGCGCTGTTATCCGCCAGTACCGTGGGCAGCTTTTCATTTAACTCAGAAGACTGTGGTGTTCGACTGATATTTCTGACATTTCCTGCCGTTGACCATTGATGCCCTTTCCGTGTTCGTTTCGCTGCCCTGGCGAGGATCTCAAATCTGTCCTGCAGGTCAAGCGATCTGGTTAGCATTAGCATTAGCATCAGCGGGTGATTCTAGTGAGGGTGGAGGACGGCCGAGCTGGACGTAAGCACTTGGGTTTGGCTACGACCCCTTTGCTCATTTATGTTTTCTGTACGCGTCTGTACTCACGATCGCGGCTCCGTTCCGTTCCGCTCCGTTCCGCCGGTCTGTGCGTCTCCGCTGCTCGCTGCTCTACTAAACCCGCACTCTGGTACTCTACTACTCTTTACAGTACAGGAGCTCCAACTCTTAAACTCCAAAAACTAATTTCAGGCACTGTCATTTTCTGTAGAAGACTGTAACAATTTTGACAGCACATAGGTTCTGAAACACGAGGAGCCATCCTCTGATCTGTTTCTTTTGATATCCAACTTTTTGATATCTGTTCCTGTATCTGTAGCGCTAAAAAAAAATGAAATATGAAATCTTAAAAATATGAAAATGACATAAAAATGATCAGTTTAGGCTTCGTGGCTCTTCTGATTTGTCTGTATGTTGAAAAATAACTTCTGAAAAGAAAGACAAAAGCAGAGCAGAAAAAGCACAGCTAAGCAGAGAGGCATCTGAACAGAAAGGATAGAGAAAGCACACACATCACAATTACAGGAACAATCCCAGTACACAATTACAGGCACAATCCCAGTACACAATTACAGGCACAATCCCAGTACACAATTACAGGCACAATCCCAGTACACAATTACAGGGAACAATCCCAGTACACAATTACAGGCACAATCCCAGTACACAATTACAGGCACAATCCCAGTACACAATTACAGGGCACAATCCCAGTACACAATTACAGGGCACAATCCCAGTAAACAATTACAGGGAACAATCCCAGTACACAATTACAGGAACAATCCCAGTACACAATTACAGGAACAATCCCAGTACACAATTACAGGCACAATCCCAGTACACAATTACAGGCACAATCCCAGTACACAATTACAGGGCACAATCCCAGTACACAATTACAGGGAACAATCCCAGTACACTATTACAGGGATCAATCTCAGTACACCATTACAGGGCACAATCCCAGTACACGATTACACAGTTGCGCACATGAAGCGCACAGCTCAGGGCACACAGGCCACACAGAATGTAGTGAGTGAACCCAGAGTTTGCACATAAAAAGCGTTGAATATTTCGAACATGGAAACTACTACTAGTGGGGGGTGGCATCTGGAGGCGAGTGGTGAAATTTAAGGTTAGGAGTAGATTTACACTTAGGCATAGCATTATTTACATACATGAATCAGTGGAAATACCTCACAGAGATAACGAGTGTCCCCCATGTGTCCAGGTGCTAGGCTGGATCCGTAACGGCGAGTCCATGCTCACAGCCAGCATGGTGAACGCGGGCTCTTTGTCCGAGGCGGAGCAACTACAGAGAGAGCATGAGCAGTTTCAGCTCGCAATCGAGGTAACGGTGCTTCCATACCCCACCCTCTTGACCACACCATAGCACTATGGACCTGCTCCGGCCCACATTAGTCTGATAACTCTCCTGCTTCGGGAAGAGAAACTCTTTCCTAGGGACCTGACTTGGTTCATAGACTGGAGGCTGGGAGCGCTGCCACCTGCTGATGTCTGCCATGCATTACAATAAGTTACAAATCAGGCTTGGTTGTAATGTATCTTTTCTGCGTGATATTATTACAAATTCAGGGAAATGTGTTTGTGTGATAAAGTGCCTCCCGCACCCCAAACAAGAGAAACTTTAAATTGTGGCATTTAAACCTTTTACTGCTCCATCAAACAATATATATATGTATATATAGAGAGTTCAGAAAAAGGCAGTTTAATTCAGTAAATTGCCCCATATAATTTTAATGGCTACCTATAGCTAAAGGCAGCCTGTTGAAATCAGTTAATGCTTCAAGGTGATTAAGAGAAGCACAGAGCATTAGCCAGGGCTGTCTGTTGGCTAGATGCGCTCAGAGCCAATCCAGGCTAAAACACCGCTGGATCACGGGTTCAATTTTAAAATTAAAATCAATGGACTCGTCTATACCTTATTTGCAATCTTGCGCCGTGTCCAAAACCTGATACCCTCCCATCCACTACCCTCCTTTAATCTAACTGTATCTTGCCAGAGATGCAGGAAGTAGAAAGCTCTGGTGTTAAACTTTGCCTGGGTTAAAGTTGTCATGCTTCCCAGATTGGCAGCCCATTCACAAAATGAGACCCTCGGTTTGTTGCAGTTTAGAAAGGGCGTGCGACGCTGTATTCCTAACTGGCTTCAGCTGACTGTCTTCAGTGCAGCGGCGCTCTCTCTGTAATTGAGTTGGCCTTGAAGAGGACATTTCACAGATTGTGACTTTAATTGCCTCTCTGAAGGACAGCGCAGCGTGGAGCAGCCAGACCCCACAGTGATCTTAGCCACCAGTGCGACAGACTCGCGGCCTTATTCGTGCCAACAGCTCGTGATGCAACAAAGATTGAGTCTTGGAGGATAGTGCATTAATGTAATGTCAAGCTATTTAAAAAAAACCCTGAAATTGGTCCAGTTCTTTCACACGAAACAACTGATACTGATCAAATCATTCCAGTTTGTGATTACTAACCATGCTGCAATGCTACACTTTTCAGATTGGGATTTTTACATCAAACCGTTTAAAAATGCTTGAAACTGACAAAATATGTTTATCGTGGTGACAGCCAACTTTGCTAATATACTGTGTTTTCCCTGGTAGGGATTTTATTAAACAATGTTGTTAAAATGCCTAAAATTGACCAAACTGGTCTTTGAATAGGCTGAATTGGAATTCCAACATTGCTCACTGTACTCTGCATTCCCCACTGCCCCTTTCCCCGTCCTCCCGCCTCAGTCCCTGCTCCACGCGGACTCGCTGCAGCGGACCCACCAGAGCGCGCTGCAGCTCCAGCAGCGGGCGGAGGCGATGCTTCAGGCGGGACACTACGACCCGGATGCGGTGCGTGCCTGCGCTGAGACCGTGGCGCTCCACTGGCAGACCCTCATGCTCAAGATGGAAGACAGGCTCAAGCTGGTCAACGCCTCTGTCGCCTTCTACAAGACCTCTGAGCAGGTGTGCTGGGACGTCTCGCGTTCTAGCGGAGTGGAGAGGGGGTGGCAGGTGGAAGAGAAAGCGGATTTTGCTGTGAATATTGTGCCCCGATATTGAAGAGCAAAGAAGGATTTACAGTGTACAGGGTGACTGCTGGCATGAACTGGGGTCTGGCTATTACAAGGTGTGTGTGTGTGTGTGTGTGTGTGTGTGTGTGTGTGCATGCGTGCATCTGTGTGACCCACTCAGGTGTGTAACGTGCTGGAGAGTTTGGAGCAGGAGTACCGGAGGGACGAGGACTGGTGTGGGGCGCATGACAAGCTCGGCTCTGCGTCGAACACGGACCATGTGGCTCCACTCATCAGCAAACACCTGGAGCAGAAAGAGGCCTTTCTCAAGGTTAAACACACACACACACACACACACACACACACACACACACACACACACACACACACTCACCATACACACACTGCCATAGTCTAGATACACCTGCCTCTGTTTGATTAAGACTCTGAAAACATCTCTGATGTCTCTTAAAAGTGAGTGTTTCTGCAGCGCGGTAAAATGAGCGAATCTAAGCGTGCTGCTGTAAATTCCCTCTCCTCGAGTTTAAAGCGTAGCCGAACACACCTAATCCAGCCGATTATACACAAGTGTATGAGCACATAGGAAGGAATTAAATGTGTGTTGGATCAGAGTAGGTACCACTCTGTGAAAAGGATGCAAGAAGGTTTGATCTCCAGGCCTGGGAGATATCTGCAAACACAAACCCTTCAGAGGGAGAGCTTTTATGGAAGAAGATCAGTTTAAGAGTTCTAGCTCTGTGTTTAGAACGTAGTGTTAGATGACTAGCAAAGAGCATGTGTGTGTGTGTGTGTGTGTGTCTGCAGGCCTGCACCCTAGCCCGACGAAATGCAGAGGTCTTTCTGAAGTATATCCACCGCAACAATGTGAGCATGTCAGGGGTCACTAGCCACAACCGGGCACCTGAAACACAGGTCAAAGGTCAGTTGGACAAAGTTCTCCAGAAAAGTGTCAGTGTGAACATTATGTACATTAACATGTCTTTGCATGTTGATATGTTTACATGCATTTTGATGTGTGTGTGTGCGTGTGTGTGTGTGTGTGTGTGTGGGTGTGTGTGTGTCGTGAAAGCCATTCTTAGTGAGCTCCTTCAGAGAGAGAATCGGGTCTTACATTTCTGGACCCACAAGAAAAAGCGTTTGGACCAGTGCCAGCAATATGTGCTGTTTGAGCGCCATGCCAGGCAGGTGAGCGAAGGTCTGTGACAGCTTTGATGCATGTTAAAGAGTTCGACCTCACTAAAAACTAGATGAAGGAAAGCCTAGTTTTGCATACGTTTAAGACACTGAAGGTGGAAATCTTTTTTACATTATGGTAATACATGACAATAAAGGTTAGGCAGAAGATGTGCATATAATGATATTGCTCTTTTCTCTCTCTCTCTCTCTTTCTCAGGCGCTAGACTGGCTGCAGGAGACTGGGGAGCAGTATTTGTCCACACACACATCTCCAGGCGAAACCACCGAGAGAACACAGGAGCTGCTCAGAGAGTATGGGGACTTTCGTGTGTCTGCAAAGGTATGGCAACAGTTACTTCATCAACGAGAGCCCTGTCACCAATGTTACTGGTGGACGTTGCTAGGAAACCTCATCCCACAGGACCAGTGGATCACAACGCATCCAATTACTAAATTTATGTGATTTCCAGCCTACTGATTGGTGCAGTTCATATGAGTGTATCTGTTCAGGGAGTGCACATCGCAGATAAGAGGGACAGTAAAGTAACCACGACAACCTGGACACTTCAGAGACTTGCTGCATTATTATCATGTTACCGACGTGTTAAAAGCAAAAAAATAAAAAAATTAAAAAATGGTGTGTTGCTGAGTTAATGTGAAAGCTTAGGCCCATTTCTGAGGGATGTCGGTATCTGGTTCCTTGTCTAATGTCTCACCACACTCTGACATAGCAAACACAGGAGAAAGTGAAGCTGCTGATCCAACTCGCTGGTAGCCTGGTGGAGAAGGATCACGGCCATGTTAGCGAGCTCAAGAGGTGGGTGTCCACGGTGGACCGCCGCTACCGCGACTTCTCCCTCCGCATGGGCCAGTACCGCTCCAGTCTGGACCGGGCTCTGGGGTTGTGCTCCGAGGTGAGGGACCCACCTTCTCGATAGGGCTGTTCGGATAAAGGAGGGCTTTTGTTAACGTTACGCAAAGAAACGCCAAGAAGTTCTGGGGTGGTTTCTGGTAGAGCGCATTACCAACATCACCTTTCTTATGTCCGTAAAGCTATCAGGACTCCGTTTTCTCTTTCTGTGGCGTTCTTTGTACACTTATTGTTTTTAGGATGTTTCCGTTTCTTTCGTTTTGTTTCTGTTTTTATTTAGTATGTTTATTAGTGAGTTGAGTTACATAAAGGAGTCGGACAGTGGGGCTTCAGGTGAGTGGAGATTTCCACAGACAGTTTGAATATGTCATATCTGACAGGACAACAAAGATCTGGAGCTTGACATCATCCCTGCCAGCCTGACGCACACAGATCCAGAGGTCAACCTCAGTGACCCCGACCACGAGGTCAACGAGGAGAAGAAAAAATCTGCCCGAAAGAAAGAGTGAGTGTGAGAGACGAAAAGGAAAATAAAGGCCAGGATGGAACAGACTGGTCAAGTACTCGATATCCCACAATCCCTAGCGGCTCGGTCTCCTGCCTTTTTCTCCCTTAGATCAATATTTCAGGGTGTGGGATCCTTTGTGCACATGGGTGAAGCTCTTCCTCCCCTCACAGATACATCATGGCCGAGCTACTGCAGACGGAGCGAGCATACGTGAGGGACCTTCAGGAGTGCTTGGAGGTGGGTCTCAGCCACAGTACCTCTCTTACACACCTCCCCAGGTGTCCAGCGCCAGAAACGGGGAGTATGAAATCTTCATTCAGAGGAAGAGGATGCTGTAGTTAAGTGAGAGGTCTAACAGTGAGGAAGACAGATATTAATTTATGGCATTTACATTTACTTTTTGACAGACACACTTATCCAGAGTGACTCACAAATTCGAGCATGTCACAGATGCAGGTGACAGTAGTGTTATGAGCCTTGACAAAGAACCCTCATTGGTATTCGCATAGACTGCCTGACCAGACGGGGTTTGACCTCCAGTCACATGCATGGGAGGCAGCGACCTCGTCCGCTGCGCCACACCAACCACTGTGTCAGGTTATAGCAGAAGGCCTTTTAAGTGCCGTGACTGGATCCTGGTAGTGTGTGGATTTGGAAACATGCCGTCTGATTACTATTGCAGTGTCTGGTCCATATGTGTGAGTTGTTCCATCCTGTTCTGTTGTCGTTATTGACCATGTGGCCAAGCATGACACAAGCAGTGAGTCAGTCGCGACTATCGAGCAACACGTGCCCGCTATGTCCGTTTAAACACGGACCAGTGGAACTTCTGGCTCCGACTGGAGCGTAGTTTACACGGATGCTGGAAGGTTTTGGGGTTTTTTTTAAAGCTTGTTGTCTTTCTTCCCTCTCTCTCTCTCTCTCTCTCTCTCTCTCCCCACAGACCTTCTTGTGGGAGATGACCAGCGGGATGGACGAGATTCCGCAGGGAATTGCCAACAAAGAGCACGTCATCTTTGGGAATATTCAGGAGATCTACGATTTCCATAACAAGTACGCCCCTGTCCACTCACAAAGGACCCGGATCTAATGATGGGGCCTGATTTAGGAGTTCTGTCACTCTGGTGCTATTTCAGTCTATAAGCTGTTACATGTTCATTTATGTGGCTGTATTTTGCCAGTATTTTCCTGAAAGAGCTGGAGAACTATGAGCAGCTCATTGAGGACGTGGGCCACTGTTTTGTCACATGGGTAAGAGGCTGTAATCTAAATATTGTGATCATTCCCACTTATAATACCCTATCTGTCCCATTATAATACTCTTTTCTGGAAAAATACAATAACAATTGCACTCTCTGCTCAGTACCCGTTAGTCAGCTCACAGTTCTGCTTAACCTTGACCTCAATCATTTTATGACAAAGCACACTCGGATTACAAAATCAGTTATAATTAAAGTAGGTAGGGAATATTGAAACCAATGACTATCACAATGCTATCACCTCGTTTCATAGGCTGATAAGTTCCACATGTATGTCACCTACTGCAAAAACAAACCGGACTCCAGCCAGCTCATCCAGGGACAAGCGGGCAGATTCTTCGACGTGAGTGCCGTGTTTCCTTTTTCTGTCCATACTTTGAGCAAGACTCGCTGCACTATGCCCCCGCACACCGCTAGGTGGCAGCAGTGAGCTTCTTGTCAGCCACAAGCTGACTGCACACTACGCTTGGATCAGCTACCCCAGCTGGTTCACTGTTGCAGTGGCCTTTGCCAGAATAATGTTGAGTGTATTTTTGATATTCCCTTGATTGAAGCTTACATTAAGATGTTGGGCTAAAGTGTCTAACCGAGTTTTCTTTAAATCATCAAACAGAAATGTCAAAACAACATTTAAAACCATTGTTTTTCCCCCTATCTTTGTATTTATCTTTAATTAGAATTAAAAATAATTCTGCAAAATGTCTTCGTTTCTTTACCTGTTTTCCCTCCTAGAGTATTGGGTGAAACTGATGTGTGGTATCTGGTCATATGAATAATAAGACTGTTGAAATGCTAATGGCCTTCTGGCTGGTGTCTGGAATGTGTGTATTCCACAGGAGATCCAGAGGAGGCACGGGCTCGCCAACTCGATCTCCTCCTACCTCATCAAGCCTGTGCAGCGCATCACCAAATACCAGCTGCTGCTCAAGGTAGAGATGGGGGGAGGGGGGTGTGAGGGTTGCCCGGGGCAGGAAGGCTCTAGGAGGGCAGTTGGGAGCTGAAGGAGGGGCAGTCTGAGTGGACAGGCGGGGAGACAGGCGTTCCGCAGATTTCCCAAAAGGCCCGCGTGATGGCTTGAATCGACGTCCCGACTCGCATGTGTGTCGGCAGGAGTTGCTGACGTGCTGTGAGGAGGGGAAAGGGGAGATTAAGGAGGGCCTGGAGGTGATGCTGAGCGTTCCCAAGCGCGCCAACGACGCCATGCATGTGAGCATGCTGGAGGGTGAGTGCTGATCTCAGCACACGTCAAGTCTGCTCTCTAACGAGTCTCTAAATGTGGAACTTCTCCTAACGCTTCACCCGTCTGAGCTTCCGGGGGCCTTGTTCGCTTCTTTCGGGGGGGGTTCTAGGTTTTGATGAGAACCTGGCGGTTCAGGGCGAGCTGATCCTGCAGGACACGTTCCAGGTGTGGGACCCCAAATCGCTGATCCGCAAAGGTCGCGACCGTCACCTCTTCCTCTTCGAGATCTCCCTCGTCTTCAGCAAAGAGATGAAGGACTCCTCAGGGCGCACAAAATACGTCTATAAAAGCAAACTGCTGGTACGGCATGGCAGGGGAGCAGTTTTCCGACATAGATGCAAGTGCTGCTGTCTCTATTTCACGTTTGTCCGCTAATGATCTCATCAGTAAATGAGGGTGCTTCAAACCAAATGAAATCAAATTACGTCCGACTGAATTGGTGAGAGAAGTGCTTATTGTTGCAATCCCAGAGGGACTCAGCCAAGGCTACAGTGTGTTGGTGATGTTAGAGCAGGTTGTGTGATATGCTGGGCATCTTTACTAATGAACAGTGTTAAGTGATGTGGCACGTGACTGAACTCTGTGCCTGTTCTGGTGTGGGCCAACACCTCCGTACTTTAATGCCACCTCTGTAAGCAGTGCTGTATTTCACAGACTTCAGAGCTGGGTGTGACAGAACACATAGAGGGTGACCCGTGCAAATTTGCCCTTTGGGCCGGACGCACCCCGACCTCGGACAGCAAAACCATCCTGAAGGTAAAGTCTTCACACGTCTCGATGCACAGCCTGTGAACGTGCGCTCTCCCACGTGTACAGCCACCCCCACCCACCCCAACCCCGTGTCCTCCGGTGCACTCCCTCTCTCGCACTCTCTGACGTGCACTGTCTGACGTGCGCTCCCCTCGTGCACGCCCCCTGCAGGCATCCAGCATGGAGGTGAAGCAGGAGTGGATCCGGAACATCCGGGAGGTGATCCAGGAGAGGACGGTGCACCTGAAAGGGGCGCTGAAGGAGCCCATCCACGTGCCTAAAACCCCAGCCAGGCAGCGCAGCATCAGTAAGAGGTGCTCCACGCCGCCCTTATAACCTGCTCTTCATTCCATCCTCAGCCTCACGCCCTCTTTCTTCCTTATACTTTCTGTTTTTCTATTTCCTTTCTTTCCTTGGAAAATAAAATGATGTCACACCCACTGTGTGGAAATCTCCTTTGGCTCGGATAGGTTGTAACTTGTGTCAGTACTTCGATATTTGGATTCTTGTACTCAGCAGCAATGGACATTTGGATTCTCGTTTTCTATGTCACTGTCCAGGGAAACCACCGAAGACGCCGACAGTCAGGGTGATGCCAGCAGCCAGCCGGACACGATCTCCATCGCTTCCCGGACCTCACAAAACACAGTGGACAGTGACAAGGTACTACAGCCTTCAGGGACTCCACTACCCATCGGCTGTCAGCGCTGCGGTCCATTACCCATACATCCCTTTTGTCATATGTGAATGTGCACTCAACCTCAGCGTTGAGACCGTGTCTGTTAGGCTTGAAGGTGTGTGTGTGTGTGTGTGTGTGTGTGCAGCAGGATGTCTACTCCCTGTGGAAAATGTGACTATGTCTTCTGTCTTGGCAGCACATTTGTGAGTGAGTGTGTGTGTGAGTGAGTGTGTGTGTGTGTGTGTGTGTGTGTAACATGTTCAACAGTGTAGGCATTGTTAGGGTGTGCCTATACTCCAGACCTTCAAATAAACAGTTTTGTCCAGTCTAGACTTCTTAAAGTTTTATAATTTACTCCTGTTTTCAGAAGTTGAGCATTTTAAAACTGAGCCGTTTCTTTTCAAAAGTTGGCCCACTATCCTTCTTAAAATAGAGCACATTTAATTTGTTCTTACACAAAATGTCAGTGTCAGCATATTTCTTTCGAGTTTAGTCTCAAGCATCGTATATTTTGTGGTTTGTGTAATTGTGATATTGACATGCTCCATTGTGAGGGTTGGTGTCTGTCCCCCAGTATTTGTGGACTGTATGAATCACCATATGACCCTCTTGGCCACACCTCTGAATTTCATCGCGCTTGTTTATTGTTGTCTGGTTTTGTTTTGGTGAGTGCTGCCCCATGTCACATGACCTCAGAGGCTCCACCCCATCTTCTCACAGAATGCTACAGAGAGCGACACGCAGCAGCCTCTGACCTGAGGTCAGTGTTGTGATGCTGCTCTTTAGTGACTGTAAAATTACTGCTTTAAAAAACACAGACTGCAGGGCAGAGTCTCTCTGTGAGCTTCCACCGTTTAATTACTGGCACTCAGTATATTATTTCAGTAATTTTCTCTTTATCTTTTCCTCTCCCTCTCTCGGTCTCTCACTATTTGCTCTCTACTGTCATGCTCACTGTCTGTTTTTCTAACACAGAGCATTTACTTGAATTCAGATGTCATGGTGGGTTGTGGTTTTGGCAGCTATCTGTTATGTAAGTGGGTGACTGTGTAGACACCAGGCTGTAGCACTAGGAATAAAACCAACCACAACCAAACAACATTTTCTGGTGTGCCCACAGACAGTTGTGCCTCATGTGTGTGTGAATGTGTGTGGGTGTGTGTGTGTGTCCACACTGTGGTTGCTGTAATAGCAGTACAAAACACTGCTTGAATTCCCACAACCTCATGAATTTTTATATTTTTGCTCTGTAATGTATTGTAATTAAATATACTTATATACTTAAATATACGTATATAATATAAATATACTACATTTCTCGACCTGCCCCAAAGGCTCATATTAGTAATTTCATAACCCATGACACTAGTTTACTGAGGACATGTCTGTTTAATCCACTGATAAAAAGGTATGCGTCACACCTGTGTACACCTGTGTACACCTGTGTACTGTGTACTGTACTGATACTGCGGGCCCAGTTTCCTTCTGTCACAGAGGTCATACAGTTAGCAGAAATTAACTGTGGTAGCCCATCTGTAATAACTGAAACGTACCAGCAACCTTACTGTGCTGTTTCATATATTTATTTGTTTGTTACATTTTGTTTGTTTACTTTATCCACATTATGTCCAGTTTATGTACTCTCTGTTTCTTAAAAAAAACCTCTTTGGACTGTGAAAGATATTACTCGACACCACTATGTATGCTACTTTATTATTTATTATTCGCAAAAGAAGAACCTTCATTTTTGATCAGTGTGTGTGATTGTGTGTGTGTAAGTGTGTTACACACCCACATATGTTGTATGACTTCAGAGTCTCTGCATGTGATTAAGCAACATCTCCTCACTCAACATAGTCTCTCTCGCTGTCTCTCTCTCTCTCTCTCTCTCTCTCTCTCACTTTCTTTCTCTGTCTGTCCCTCTTCTCTCTCTCTCTCTCTCTCTCTCTCTCTCTCTCTCTCTCTCTCTCTCTCTCTCTCCATCTCCCTGTGAACTGGGCAGGGCTGGAGTACACCACAGACCTCAGTCAGTCTGTGTTTAGTTGCGGAAATTTAAACCAGGATGCCCATGGCCTGGTAGCATGTAACCACCCACTACTATCTTCCCCGGGACACAGAGCATACATTTGAGTAAAGGGATTGGCCAGACGCTCTCGCTAAAAGGCAGCCAATCAGAAGGGGGATATTTTACCAGTCTTAGGCTAGTTGTATGGGAGATATTGACAGTGTCATGCCCAAGTGGATGAACTTCCGACAGTCCAAGGGAGCCAGACGTGTGAGTAAAAATGCCTTTTTAAGGCCTTTTCTTAAGACGTCTGGTGTTATCTGTGGTGATCTTTACGGTATTTGTTTGGGTGACTAGCAGTGTTTAATCAAATATTAAGCATATATTGAGTGTTCTGTTATTCATGTAGTTCTTTCCATCAGATCTGTCAGCCGTGCACTGGTTGTGTTATGATGCAGTTGGGGATTTTAGCTTGTCCGTTTCTGTTTTGTTTTTAGGTCTGTTAATTGTACTTTTCAAATTATACACTTGAGGAATGAACTGTGATGAAGCAATTAAGAAAACCTGTGTGAGGTGAATTGTGTAGAGAAAATGAGGAAACATTAGTGTGTGTTCTGTGTATCTGCGTTCTGTGAGTTTTTAGGGAGGAGTTCCTACATCCATCTCTCTTCCCTCATTGTTAGTGTGTTTGTGTGTTTGTGTATTTTTCAGTCACTGTGAGCTTATACCATCAACTCGTTTCCTTTTTTCTCACTACCTCAAACACAGGCGTGTGCATGCAAGCCCACGCACGCACACACACACACACACACACACACACACACACACACGCGCACACACACACACACACACACACACACACACACACACACACACACACACACGCACACACACGCGCACACACACACACACACACACACACACACACACACACACACACACACAAAAACTTGGCCATAATAATTGGCTTTGCCAATCACATTGTGCATTTCTATTTAAGACTGTTCCAGATCCTGTCTGAGTCTGTCTCACTAAGGGCAGAATTATTTCCTGTTCTTTAACATATTGCTTGACCCACCAATGTTAAGAGTACAGTGATTATTATGCACTTTACCCCTCAGTGTTATTTTTCACATTTAAGTACATACTTATACTGCATAGCAGTGTGCAAAAGAGCATCTGGGTGTGTGTGTGTGTGTGGTTGCGTGTGTGCATGTGTGTGTGCGCACGCTTGGAATCACACTAAGCATGATCTCACTCTTGGAGTGAGCGTCCTTTCTCGAGCTCAGGAGGGAGTGGTAGTCTCAGCACTGAATGTTTGGTCAGTCACATTTATCCACGAGTCCCAAACCTTTCCATCTGATGACCTAATCACTACACAAACAACACACTACACACCCCACTCACTACACACCTCAATCACTACACAAAGAACACACTACACACCCCAGTCACTATACACCCCAGTGACTACACACCTCAATCACTACACACCCCACTCACTACACAAACAACACACTACACACCCCACTCACTACACAAAGAACACACTACACACCCCACTCACTACACAACCAACACACTACACACCCCACTCACTACACAAACAATACACTACACACCTCAGTACAGTGTGTGTAGATGGTGTAGGTTGTGTAGGTGGAGTAGGTGGCGCAGGTGGTTTAGGTGGTATAGATGGAGTAGGGCACATTGTTAACATTCTAGATGAAGCCTATTCGAGTTTGGTTAGCACGGAGGCCCTGTGCTGTTACAGACCTGTTCCATGTGGGAGACTGGGCTCCATATGCCAGGAATTCCTGGCTAGCTGCGGAGAGTCAGCTCAGGATGCTCCCCCGAGGAGGGTGTTCCTGCTCTTCCTCCTCTTACTCTTCCTCCTGCTCCTTTACTCTCTCTCCAGTGCAGCCCTTGCTAATATTTTGGGGAACTCCGCTGTTATAAATCACAAACTCTCGCTCCTCCTCCTCCAGAGAAAGAGGCACACACACACACACGCACACCTACCCACCCACACACCCCAGAAAAAGAAGACACACCCATGAACTGTATCTGCTCCCTGCATACATTGAAATTCTGCGCTGAACATGTACAGGGAGCCTCCTGTTGTTGGAAGACTGAAACACCAGTTTACCCTGCAGGGTTTAACCGCTTCAGCCAGCCAGGCAGTGCGACGCCTCCCCATGGCCCCAGCAGCTCGGGGTTAATACGTAACCAGATTGGAAACAGCTCCTGCTCTGTGGATGGGCTCCCTTGCGGGCGGAGGCACCAGAGCCATTACCATTTTTTCCAGTCCTAGAAGACGTGAGCCAACCTCTCTGGGTGTGGGTCGTAAAAGTGGCATCACACTTCATTGTAAGCACATCTTAAATGCTGCAGTGCTCCCACACACACACACACACACACACACACACATATATATATATATATATATATATATATTCATGCATGAACAGCAGCAGTTAGACCCACTTGTTCACTGGGATATATAGTGGAAAGCCGATGTGCAGTTAGGTCAGTTCACAGCGCTGTGGGTGGACCCACTAGATGGCGCTGGCGGACATGGGTCAAGGGTCACGGCTATAGGGAAGGGCGGAGAAAGGAGGAAGGGACAGAAGTGTGTTTAGAGGGGAATCTTAGTTCTGTCACAGAACACTAATTTAATGGGCATGGGCATGTGTGTGTGTGTGAGTGTGTGTGTGTGTGTGTGTGTGTGTGTGTGTGAGAGTGTGTGTGTGAGAGAGAGAGAGAGAGAGAGACAGAGAGTTTAATATGTGAATTACTTAAATCTCAGATTGTAAACGCTCAGCATCCTGCTGAAAGGAGCTCTTATGTGGAGCTCTTAACAACCAGGACCCATCACAGAGCCTGCAAACACACACCTGCGTGCACCGTTATGTGTTTATTTGTCCGCCCGTTCATCCGTCCATAATTTGTATTTATCTTTCACTCTCTCTGTCTTCCTCCCACTCTCGCTTCTTTGAATCATTGAACGATATTTTTCCAAATGATCTTGTAATCCACATTGCCTTAATCTGATGTTGCCCTTCTCCTACTTCATTCTTTTTCTCTCTTTCTTTCTCTCTCTCTCTCTCTCTCTCTCTCCTCCTCCGGCCCCCCGTCCTCCTGCACGTGTGTGTGTGTGTGTGTGTGTAGCTGTCGGGCGGTTGCGAGCACACCGTAGTGCTGCAGGACTTCACGGCAGGTGCGGCGGGAGAGATGAGTGTGCAGGCGGGCCAGACGGTGGAGCTGCTGGAGCGACCCGGGGAGCGGCCCGGCTGGTGTCTGGTCCGCACCACTGAGCGCTCGCCGCCCCAGGAGGGCCTGGTGCCCAGCAGTGCCCTCTCTGTCTCACACTCGCGCAGCAGCGTCGACATGGACTGCTTCTTCCCTGCCGGCAAAGGTAGGCCCACGCCTGTGCGAGCACGCACACACACACGCACTCATGCCCATGGGGCACATATCAGGCTGCATGATCACATGTCTGGTCACAAGGACATCATGCTCCAGACACACACAAATACACACACACACAAACACACACACACACACACACACACACACACACACACACACACACACACACACTAGCTATTGACCGCTAGCGAAATGCACAGAACATGTCTATAGCTTTTATAATTTAGATGAGATGCAAGAAATTTACATTCAGATTCACGTTCCAATGAGAGAGACAGTGAACTTCAGCACACATTATGGAGGGTCCTGCTGGAGTGGAACAGGAGCTGTGGTTGTTGATTGGTTGTTGAGGGTGAGCAGTGTTCAAATTCATAACCACAGTGACATGACAACATACACATCACAGCTAGAACGGGTTTTTTCCTGGCCCAAAAAACCCGTATTGGGTTTTACTCAAAGCGTTTTTTGGCCCAAGATTCTCCAGGATCATCACCTACCAGGGTCGCTCTGTGCGGACATGAGCAGGGAACAGGGAGGCGAACAAGCAGCGATTCGCCTTAACCCTGGGTTTAGTGTGCAGGAAACGGCACGCTGGCCTATCACCTTCTGAGTTAACGGATAATTAGGTCAGGGTCATTAAAGGGCCGGTCCGAGGAGTCGTGGGAGTAGCAGTAAGGGCTCTGGCAGGCCCCCTTTTGCTCTCTCTAGGTACTAACGAGCAGCCTGTCTTTTGGACCAAGGCTCGAGCTGATTGGTCACTTCACTGGGGAGCAGTGCTGAGGGATGTCTCCTGAAGTCCATCTCTACAGTCTTCAGCACGTCCAATCCCAAGTTGTTCTGACTGGACCAGAGCAACCGTTCAACCTCTTGCCAATGCGCACACTCCTAGCGTCAAATCATAGTGTCCTCTGCAAACCTCAGGGGTTTAACAGCTGGGTCTTTGGATGTGTAGTCAGTGGTGTATAGAGGGAGTAGTAGGGAGAGGGCGCATCCCAGGACCATACCAGTGCTGACTGGTATGAAATGGTGGTGGGGGAGGGCGCGCTACAGTGGGCTGGGAGAGATGGAGGGGAGAGTTTCTGGAATGATGGTGTTGAACCCGGAGCTGAAGTCCACAAACAAGAGCCTTGCATGTGTATTGCAGGATATATTGCAGTTCTACGTGGACTGCGTCATCCACTCACCTGTTTAACCGGTCAGCAAACTGCAAGGGGTCCAGGTGTGCTGCACCGTTGTTCGGGTGGGCTGACACCAACTTTTCACAGGTATTGAGCAGGCCCTCGGCACACCTTTGCAGGGTCGTTGTCTGAAAACCTGCTTTTCTGCGAAGCTTCTTTTCGTCGCTCTGATCTCCTTGGTGAGTTCCTGGCCTGCTCATACAGGGATCTACTCCCTCTTCTGTAGCCCTGCTTATGGCAGCTTCAAAAACACTGCAGTGAGTGCAGTGAAAACAACCTCTCCTCGCCTGTCTGTTTCCTCACTGGCTTTGCCTGTAGGTTGCGATAAGATGACACCACCCAGGACAAAGGAGGGAAACTCACGGTGAATAAAGCAGCTCGGAGTTTATGGACAGTTTCTTCTGTTCTGGCTGCAGGGTGCCTTATTTACACTGTGTCATCTGCTCACCCACCTTTCATTTTCCCCTGATGGCTTTCTGCGATCCACTCAGTATAGAAGCAGATGTACTCCACTGTGAGGAATGCAGTTACCAGGTGTCAGTGAACCAAAGGGCAGTACAACGGTCCGACTTACGGTCGGTCCCGGTGAGCGGAAGCAGCTCATCCATTATGTGGGACGTGGAGCAGATCTTCACACACACACACACACACACACACACACACACACACACACACACACACACACACACACACACATTTATAGGGTAGAATGACAAGTTAAATCTGATGTTTTGTATTTGTGTGTATGTGTGTGAGTAGTATTATTGCATCATATTGTGGGAATGCTTTTTCTGTGTCTGTCTATTTAAAAGTATGTACAGTATTTGCATTACAACAGGATTTGTGTTTGTGCATATATTTGTGTGTGTTTGTGTGTATGGTGTACTGTGTGTGTACTGTATCTGTGTGCTCGTGTATGTGTGTAGGTATGTATCGTGTATATGTGTGACATTGAGACTGCATCTCTGTCTGATTCGTGGAGAGTGAAGTAGGTAAGGTGACTAGTCGGTGTTGTGACATAAACCCTCCCTTTCTAAAGTGGGGCACTGCAGTATGTAGTCCTCAAGTCTTTCTAGCTGTGGATGGACAGACAACCACACACACACACACACACACACACACACACACACACACACACACACACACACACACACACACACACACACACACACACAGAGTTCTTGACTTCCCTTGTTTTGCTTGCAAATGATATCTTTCTGTAATCTGGTGTTAATAGGCTCTTTGTGTCAGAAGGGAAGTGCAGTTTCAGTACTAGTTGGATATTCAAATTGCACTTTCCAACACTTCCTAAGCTCACTCCCAGCCTGTCTGCTTCATGGCTTCACCCTCTCTCTGTCACACACACCCCTCTTTCTCTCTCTCTCTCTCTCTCTCTCTCTGTCTCCACCCTGGTCCCTCCTCTGTGTTGTGTAGAGCGCACTGAAGTTATGTCTCCAATTTTTCCTGAACTGCTTTAAGCCACACGTACTCTCTGTCTGTCTGTCTGTCTCTCTCTCTCTCTCTCTCCCTCTCTCCCTCCCTCCCTCATCCATCTGTCTCTCCGTGTCTCTGGCCATGCGTGTGGGGCAATAGAGGGTCACTATGCGAAGGGGGCGGTCATGTTGTGCTTGTGGAAGGTGTTTCAGTTGGATTATTAAAAAACTGGACTGTTGTAAAGGAACAGGTGCGTAACCTCTTTTATGGCCATGTGTGTGTTTTCAGCTGCTTTTTTGTCCAGTTGTGTTTTACAACATTGAGGCATCCGTACGCTCTGCATTTTTAACCCTTGAAGGTCGTGTGTGTGTGTGCGTGTGTGTGCGAGCGCGCGTTTGTATGTGAACTGTGCGTGTGCGTATGTAAGCGCTTGCGTGTACGTGTGGTTTTTGGATATTTTCTTTTTCTTCAGTATGCTACGTGACATTGTGGTGTGTGTGTGTGTGTGTGTGTGTGTCTCAGCTTTGCAGGCTAGTTTCAATGGCTAGTTAATGATCATGTTAATTGGGTGACTGGGGTTGTGTCAAAGTTTCGACTTCAGTGCCACAGAATCACAAAGAGCTGGATCCTGACTCCCCAACAACCTGCATCAGGACAGACACTCCCGCACAGCTGGCTGTGCTGGCTCAAACAGTCCTGGAGTAACACTGTGCTGAACAGCTGCCTACTTCACACGCACACTGTGCGATTCTTTTTTTTTGGCAAGCGTTTCATTTCAGGTGATCTGTGTATGTTGAGGGTTTTTTAATAACTTCATTAACTAAACCTAGTGGTGCTTTATTGACAATAAGGTCCAAACCAATTGCAGGTTTTAAGATGTCGGATTGCGTGAGTGTTTGAATCTGTACAGTCGGTGTGTTTCTGGGAGGAACACAG
This sequence comes from Electrophorus electricus, assembly GCF_041902795.1. NCBI lineage: Eukaryota > Metazoa > Chordata > Actinopteri > Gymnotiformes > Gymnotidae > Electrophorus > Electrophorus electricus. The sequence continues at coordinate 20,668,433 of NC_137499.1, forward strand.
CAGGACTGCCTTGCTAGGGCAGGCTCAGCTAAAGATGACACAGTCCAACTATAGATTTGAATCATTTTCCTTTGATGGAATTTCATTTAGGGTTTTTTTTCATTCACTTCTAATGCCATTTAATCATTTTTTCAGTTTATCTTATTTTTGTGAGGTGAAATTTAAATCTAATTATCTTTATATCTGTCGTTAATGTTTTTAATGAATATCATTAGTCACTTTAGCCTGCTTCTCCGGATTATTTCTCAGTTTTCTTCTTTCCCTCTTTCACTCTTGAAAATTGCTGTGGTTAATTTGTGCTGTCTTTTGCATGTTTGTGGAGTTGAGGTGGTTGGATTTTGTGCCTGTGTGTGTGTGTGTGCACGCATGCATGTGTTTGTGTGTGCGTGTGCACGCTATGTTGTCTTGTAACCTAATTTCTCTATCCGCAAGCTTGTCGCTCCTGGGCTCCGTTTGCTGTGGAGGCTCAGATCAGGTGCAGCACTCAGATCTGCAGCCATGGCGCGTCTGCCCTCCAACTGCAGGCGCACTCCATAAGACTCTTAAATTTCAGGCTGCGGATCCTTTCGGGTCCTCGGCGCCTCTTTTATCATTTGGCACATTTTCAGTAAGGGTCCAGGCACCTGCATCTGTAGCGTTTGGAGAGAGGAAGAGCCTCCCCCACAAGCCCGTCTCCCTCTGCTGTGCCGTTTCTTCTCGAGCAACAGCAGGACTCGCACCTGCGTCTCTGCCCCCGACATCCGTCATGGAAACTGCCTTTTTTGGGGGCGGGGGGGGGGGTGTTTCTCAGGCGAATGGCGGAATGGGGGACGTCGTGAAATATGTGGTGGCGTCGGGCACGGTGCGTTGTCCGGTTTTATCTGGGACAGATGAAAACACAGTAATGGAACGCTGCCTCGGGTGTGAAGTCCTCACTAACTGATGCCTACCATCGGAATGCCAAAGTGTCAGAAAGCTGAAAGAGTCAAGCTGTTCGTTTTAGACAATGAGGGCTTTTGTTTTCACACGTGCTCAGTTGGGATCTCCCCTCAGACAATGGGCATGGGAAAGCTAAGGGCCCCATGTTGACCCGCACCCTGGGAGAGAATCGGGGCAAATCAGAGTTGTCGCTCAGGGCACAACTGTTCCAGGGGACTGATGGCCCAGTAGTTTGGAAGTATTGTCAGGATTGGGCCGGGGGGGGGTCCCACATACAACACACACTGGAGAGCAGAGAGAAAATGACCTTCGACTTTTTAAGCTCTTCTGAAATACCTTATCTTTGAGAGTTGCCAGGTTTAATAAGTTTGAGTGATGACCTCAGCCTTTTCGAGGTTCGAGTATTATATACCTGCTCATATACCTGATCAACCTGCTTGCTAAATCTCAGGATCTTGATTCAACAAAAGACCTCACATCCATACATACTGAGTATATAATTAGATATTATACAGAAATGTCATATAAGCAAATTCACTGAGAGGAGTTTTGATAGGCTCTCGACTAAAGTAAATCTAATCCAGTTCTCTTATCACTATTAAGTGCTGGTTTTCCATTGGTTCACACGCCAATGGGTGTGGAAAGTGAACTGAGTCCTGGTATCTCTCAGTGGTATGTTTTCCCAGCACAGAGCGACTTCATACCACATCACGAGATCAGGTTGGTCCGGTTTGGCCATTGCTCTTGCATATGTCTGACTTTTTATCCAATCACAAGGCTGGACTGTGAAGTATGTGCTGACACCTACCGGGTCTGTGTCGCTGGAAAGATGACTTTCTTATCAACATACCAGTTCCGTGCTCCAATCAGAAAAGGGGATTCGGTCATCTTGCCTTCGGTACTGTTGAGTTTAATTTGGAGATTTTGGGCTACTTGTGTATCTTGTTCGGCTATGCCAGAGTTATGCTAGAATGTGTCAGGTCTTGCGTTGCCGTTGACGCTTTCAGTAGCTTCCTTTAAGCTCGTATCACTTTTACATTTGACCTGAGGCTAACAATGTCGGCCTGACTGTATTTAGCATTCATCTGTAGTTGGATGGGAGTGAGTCGTTTATTATGTTTATTGGTAACTCTAGCTACCAGTTATAGGAGTGGATAGGATATTAATTTTCTGGTTATCTCTAGCTTCATCTGTTTGGCTGCTTTGCTCTGTCGTAGAGAACTATCCAGTGGGCAGTACAGATGTGAAGTCGGAGTCATCGTCATCCCTGCAGCCCCAGGTGTCCGTCAGCTCCCTGCCCAGCAGCTCGGCCGGTCCCAAGCGCTCCGGGACGACCGGGAACACGCTGAAGAAGTGGCTGACGAGCCCCGTGCGGCGGCTGAGTCACGGTAAGGGCGACAACGCCAACGCCAAGAAGCCCAACAGCAAGCAGCGCAAGCGGGACGGCCGCAAGAGCGTGGACCTGGGACCCCAGCCCGAGGACAGCGCGGAGGAGGTGAGCCGAGGTCAGGGAAGCCTGTCCTATGTGAGGCGCAGCCGAGCCGAGCTGAGCAGAAATGAGTTGAGGTTAACTGGATTTAACTGAGTTGATTTCAGTTGAGTTGAGCTGAATTAAGTTGACATGAGAACAGTTGAGATGAGTTGAGCTGAGTTGATCAGGATTAAACTCAGGATTAAACTGAGTTGACCTGTTCTGACCTGAGCTGACCTGATCTTGCCAGGGCTGTGTTGATTTGAGTGAAGATGAGTTAAATTGAGCTAAACTGAGATAATCTGACCTGAGTTGACCTCAGTTGACCTGAACTAAGTTAAACCAAATATTGAGCTGAAAACACTCTAAATGATTTAGCACTGCTCACAATGATTCTTTACCACACACACTCGACATGCACATACATCATGAGCCCTGTGTCACATGTAGCAGGCCCTTCTCATTTACTGTTAGTCCATACTGTGTTTGATGCTGCTGTAGAACGCACTATCACAGACACAGTGAGCAGGTAGGGAAGTGCGAACAACACTGTAAATTCAGGACTGCTGTTCAGAGTCAGAAAATCTTATATAAATAACTTTTCCGTGTTAGCTGCTCCCAGGTGACTGCAGGAGTTTTATATGCCTCACCGTCAGGGATTGAAGGACTTTTGTTCTCTCTCTCTCTCTCTCTCTCTCGTTCTTACCCTCACGCTCCCACTCACTCTCACCTGCTCTCTGTCTGTTTGAAGAGAGGGAGAAGAGGCGTGAACAGCGGAGGAGAGGAAGAGGCTGAAGACGATCCCCACACACCTCTGCCTCCCCCGATGGAGATCATTAAAGATCCTTCTGCTCAGGAGGAGAAGGTAGACCATGGAATATGGTCACACCCACCACTCACTTCACTTACCAACCCATCACTTCATTTGTATTTATATTTATCCTTATTTTATCAATTATATTTATTATTTATATATGCAGGCATATATAATGTTATGTCATTTCAATTGCTTATTTATGTAGTTTTGACATATACATAATAAAATATTACATATTTTACATATTTCTTATTTCATCTGCCCATTGTTTAGTACTGTCTTTACCCACAGACTAGTGTTTTGTACTAGCTGTATGTTACTGACCCTGTCATGTCTTATCTGGCTTTCTCAAATCATTTTACAGTACCTTACCATCCAACATTTAACGCCATCTCTCCACACCTCTCTATCTCCCTCTCTCCCTCTCTCTCTCTCTCTCCCCCTCTCTCTCTCCCTCTCTCTCGCTCTCTCCCCCTCTCTCTGTCTCTCTCAGACTCCGGAGCCTGGCTCTTTCCCATCGTTTGGCAGTGTGGCCGTATCCGATCAAACACCTCGGGATCCAGAAACAGAAAAGAAGAACAAAGCTCTGAGGGGACGCATGTAAGGATCAACGGCATATTAATGAGCATGGGTGTGTGTGTGTGTGTGTGTGTGTGTGTGTGTGTGTGTGTGTGAGAGAGTGAGAAAGAGACCTAGGAGCCTAATGGCCAATGCCCATCACCTTCCCGTAGGTTCGTACTGAACGAGATGGTGCAGACGGAGAAGGACTATGTGAAAGACCTGGGTATAGTGGTGGAGGTAAGCAGTTGGGACTACAACCGATGGATCTCAGTCAACATTGCGTCAATCAAAACCACAAACAGTAGAGTGTTGTCCTATATAAACTAGCTGCCCCCGTGAGGGGTGAAGCTTGTGCTTGGGCCATGATTATTGTGAGAGTTATCATTTGGATGATGTAACATTTCATCTGTTCTAGCTTTCAAAAATAAAACTATTGGGAGGTTGTTTTGTGCTGAGAAAAGTTTATTTGCTTGAAAGTTACTCGATGTCCCTATTTCCTTCGCAAAATGCCAGGGCACATTTTTATGGTGGGCCTTTAAAAATATAACTGAACTACTCATCTCTCTTTTTTCTCCATGTCAGGGTTTTATGAGGAGGGTTACAGAGAAAGGTGTCCCGGAAGACATGACGGGGAAAGATAAAATCGTTTTCGGGAACATCCATCAAATCTATGACTGGCACAGAGAGTGAGTTGCGTTTTTGTGTCATTAGAATGACATCACACCAGTCCTTTATTTATTACCATTATCTGTGTCTGACCAGCCAAGACATACGACAATGACACAAGCGAAATACTTTAAATTAATTTCTCTCAGTCAACACAACTCCTGAAACATTTCATTCCACTTCTAGAATTCTTTAAGAAAAAATGCTCAAAATATGAAATGTTTTTATTATGTAATGTGTACTTTACATAAGGCACCATCAGTTTGTGTCAGGAGATGAATGGCTCAGTTTTAAATCCACTTGCTTATACAGTTTGTTTGTCAAGAGAATGTTTAAACATAGTTTTCAAATTTTGTTTGCATTCACCAAACTCCAAAACCCCAGAACAATAATGCATTCAACATAGCACTACATAGGCTGACTGTTTTGCATAGAACATGCGAGAACTTTCCAGGTAAATTGTGGGTTTATAACTTTTGTATTCGTGGAAATCACATTGTAAGCAAAAAACATTCGAAATATGCACTTGGGTAAACTATACTGAATTACTGAGAAATGGTGTATTCATAATGATATTTACAATATTGGACATCTTATTTTAGACAGTCACAGAGTACAGATTGTGTGACATGAGTATACACGGAGAGAAACGCATGCATTACGGCTAGAGTTTCCTGGTAGATATCAGATTAATTTAACCATTTCAGCAGGGAAATATGGGCATTGGCACTGGCACCAGGACAGGAAGAAGAGAGAAGAGTTTACGAATATGTCCAGAAGGTTTCCTCAGCACTATCAAAATGTTTCCTTTGAAAGGTTTTTCATGGGAGAACTGGAGAAATGCGTACAAGACCAAGACAAGCTGGCTGAACTTTTCATCAAACATGTAAGGACAAAGGGTATATTGTTTGTTTGTTTGTTTGTTTTTTTGTTTGTTTTTTTGTTCAGAGTGTGTGTGTATCTGACCTCAGCACGTGTTTTGTATCTGCAGGAGCGGCGGCTGCACATGTATGTGATTTACTGTCAGAACAAACCTCGCTCTGAGTTCATAGTTGCGGAATATGACACGTACTTTGAGGTGAGCACTGCACAGTTAACAATGAACCGGCCACATGTTCTCCGTGGCTGTGGGCTTCACTGTGGCCCCTGTGGGAAGCAGTAACACCTATCACTGTCGTTCTGTGCTCTGATAGGAGGTGAAACAGGAGATCAACTCCAGGCTGTCCATTAGTGACTACCTAATCAAACCCATTCAGCGAATCACCAAATATCAGCTCCTGCTCAAGGTAAAGCCTGGAAAGATTGGATTTATCACAACAGCTCTGCAATATTAGCAAGACGTTGTTGGGGTTTTTTTTCTTTCTTTTACATAATAAAATGTATAATTACATAATCAAATCTTTATCTTTTAGGACTTTTTAAAATACAGTTCGAAGGCAGGATTGGACTGTCAGGAAATAGAGGTAGGAGGTTTGGGGCGTGTGCGCGTGCGTACGTGCACGCCTTGTTCGTGCCGTCTTTCTTCTTACGTAACTTTTAACTGCACGTTTCTCTCTTCCACCACCCCACACCCCCTCACCCACAGAAAGCGGTTGACCTGATGTTTCTGGTGCCCAAACGCTGCAATGATATGATGAACCTGGGTCGGCTTCAGGGTTACGAGGTGCGCTCGCCGTCTGCAGCCATGCACGGTTCAGAACGGAGCCGTTCTGGCAGGGCTGCTGAATTAGGGCCAGTTTTTGGTAACGCGAATGATGCAGATGGTTTAACTTCATGGTAGAGAAGCACTCCTACTTTAAGATGCTCTGTGAGGGCCCGATCGGCTCCATTTGCATTGTAAACTAGGTGCTTTAAATAAAAGAAATGGACGTGCGTTGTCATAACTGATGTAAGTAGAGTCGGCTTGAACTCTGTCGAGCTACGTAACAGTGTATAGATGATGTAGTCCAACCCTAACGGGTGTGTTTGTGATTGTGTGTGTGTGTGTGTGTGTGTGTGTGTGTGTGTGTGTGTGTGTGTGTGTGTGTGTGTGTGTGTGTGTGTAGGGTAAACTGACGGCTCAGGGAAAGCTTCTTCAGCAGGACACGTTCTTCGTGACGGAGCAAGACTCGGGTGTCCTGTCCCGCAGCAAAGAACGCAGAGTCTTCCTCTTTGAGCAGATCGTCATCTTCAGTGAGCTCCTGCGCAAAGGTTCTGCCACCCCAGGATACCAATTCAAGAGGAGTATCAAGGTATCCAATGGAAACCGGTTACTTAGGTTACATCAGACTGCTTGTGAGGCTGGTGGACGGGACAGTGTACTTCATGCTCGGTTTAACGGATTTTATGTGCAGTGGCTTTTACCTGAAGCAGTGTGTTCATGTGTGTATCTGCTCAGGTGAGCTATCTGAACATGGATGGGCAGGTGGAAGGCGACCCTTGTAAATTCGTGCTGTCGTGCCGTGGGTCGTCCGAGAGGCTCACGCTCCAGGCGGCTAACGTGGACATCAAGCAGGAGTGGGTGCGCAGCATACGGGAACTGCTGGACCTGCAGAGTAGCTTCCTGACTGGTAACGCCTGGAGGGAGGGAGGGAGGGAGGGAGGGAGGGATGGATGGATGGATGGATGGATTCTGTTAAATTCATGTCTGCTTTTCAAGAGTTACCAACTGGATTTTATTTTTGTGTCGGCATACATTTTATCGCGTCTAGCACTCCAGAACCCACTGGAGTACCAGAAGAAGGAGTCGGGTTCCCTGAGCCGCCAGGCATCCAGCAGTAGCCGCTCCTCCTCCTCGCACTCCTCCACCCCGCTCAAACCCGCCTCTTCAACCCACGACAGCCCCGCCCACAAGCCCAGCAAGCATCAAGAGGAGGTCAGCACTCACAAACTCACACGCATGCGCATCTCGGCAGCTTTCATTCAAGGTTTCGCTTTCAAACGTGTAGTCCTTTGAAAGGAAATTTGTTCACAATTTTTAAAAAAAAGAAAAAAAAAAAAAGCTAAGCTCCTTTAACAATAAACACCATAACTGACACCACAAGCCACAAGGAGAAGCAAAACAGACAACACATGCCTATTTTCGGCGCTGAAAGCTATTTGGTACGTTAATAGCTCAGGACAGAAATCCATCTGCTAAGCTAAAACAAACCTTGTGTAATACACCTCCAGTCTTAGACTAGGTGCAGGACAGGGCTGCTGCACTGACCTCAATAAGCCAGAGTGTTGTTCTGTATTTGGGTTTGCTTTAGGTTTGTAGTTTAGATTTGTATCTGAATGTGTATTATGTTTGGCTCAGAGGTTCTCATCGCAGGGTTCATGGAGATCAGACCCTCATCGCTTGTCTTTCAGGAACGAACAGCTACTCTTAGTGGGGCGACTGGCCTAGTTTACCTCCATCCCACTGTTCCTTTCACCCCTCCCCATAATGCTTTGCAGCCTTGACATAGCCTCATTTCTGGGGCCTCAATAAATCAGCCTGTGACAGAGAGGCAGAGTGGAGGAGATATTCTGCTACATTTTTATTCCGAAGTGTCTGAAAACTCGGCTTCCTCATGTAGCTGTTCCTTCGCCTTCGTGAGAGGTAGGTCAAGGTTGGTCCAGGCAGGGAGAGTACACCAGCCCGCATAAGCCACTGGCCTGGTTAGTCATCCGAAGCCAGCTAGATACATACATATCTGTTGTATACATGCCTATGATAAAAGTAGCCTTAAGTGGTGGGAATGTTATCTTGGAGTTTGAAGTCTCTTGGGCAGTTATGGAGATTAGGGCAGTGTGCTTTTGTTTAATCTGGTTTGGGTGTGTGTGTTCACTTCTAGGAGCTGGATGAAGCAGAGTGTAACGGCTTATCATCAGTCCTGGTGACGCAGGACTACAACGCCGTAAAGGAGGATGAGATTTGTGTGGTGGTAGGAGAGAAGGTGCAAATCCTGGCGTCTAATCAGCAGAACATGTGCCTGGTGTATCGTCCTGCCAACAGCCAATCACCCGCGGCAGAGGGCTGGGTGCCGGGACATGTGCTCTCCTCAACCCAATAAAACCAAGCCCCCACCCTCCTCCCTCCCACCCACATAATAAAGCCCTATGGTCACCACTAACCAGTCAGCATTCACCTTTCAGTTTTACAACAGTGGACCCTATGCCAGGAAGACACGCCAGTCGTACTCTTCTTGAGATCTTATTGGCTAAGTAAACAGGAAGTCTGCCTGTCCCATCTCTTACTGCAGTACTGTTATGAACTGGAGATGCACACTAAGTTAGACTTGGATGTGACATCATTTCCTACTGTTGATATGGGTAAAAACAAACAAAAAAGGAAATTAATGAAATATATTATATTAATAATAATAATAAAGATTGTGTTGTATAGAGAGGAACTCGAGGTGAAATTGTTAGTGCATTAAGTGTGGATGTTTTTTGAATGTTGGTGTTCTGCCGTTTTTCATGGACTTTCTGCATTGCTCTGGAGTGCGCTGTTCCCTTCAGACAGACTCCTGTTTCTCTCTTCTCTATACCATGTTGTTTGCACACTGTGTACTATATTTTGTTGTGATAAGATTCTTTTTTTAAAGGCTTTAAAGAATATCTTCTTTATGATTTACAGATACAAAATATGGCATTTAGATTTTTTTTACTGACTCAATCTCCTGTAGAAAAACCTCCTGCACTTTTCAAAATACAAATGTATCGAAAGGACACCAAGTTGTGCAATATCACACGCCACAATGCTCATCATTGAACCTTTAATGTAACTAAGAATTTTAAATGTATTATTCTGTATTATTTTAAATTTGTACATAATATTTTTGACATTGCCATGATAGAAACATACCAGAGGAAATCTTAGCTGCTTACTCCTTCAAGGATAAGATAAATTACGGTAGGTAACACTGCCTCTTCAGTTGGACAGTTATTTTTACATTCAGCATCTTCAGATTTAGTATGTATGAATCATCTAGATCATACCAGGATGAAATGTTTACTAAAATTAGTTAAAGTCAGTGTTGTGGATGGAAGACCTTTATAATTGTCTGTTTCTGCTTTAGCAGGGTTGGGTGGCCTCACTGGGGTAGCTCCCTCCTGCAGACGTTTATGTGTACAGGAAAAAATAAATAAAACCCAGCAGGAATCTCACTTGTTAATCTCTGGAATGTGCTTCATAATAAAGCTGGCAGTTTTTCATCTTGGACATTTGGGTTGTTTACTATTTATACTAAGGTCTTCTAGTCAGGCCGGTCAATGGCATTGTCGGAGATGTGTTGTTATGACATGTTATTTTAAGGTTTTAGATGTTGGTTAAGGTAGTTAGCGCTCCGGGGCCTTTGAAATGAACTTCTCTCCTGCAGTGCAAAGTGCTGCCACACAGAGAATGTTGCAAGAATGACCTACATGCTTCGGCAAGTGCTTGTCCAGTTCATCCTGCCCAGATTTCAGTTTTCAATGGAACACGGAAATATTCAACTCACTGATTTTTCATGCCAAATTATTGAAATGATTCCATTTCATGTCTGTTTTGGAAATGGTATTGACTCATGTTCACGCTCTCAGAGGTGTGTTTCGTTTTGGCACGTCCACAGCAGCCCACAGTGGAATGCAATCGGCGGCAATGACAAAATTCTGGAGCCCAACTGCACGAGGCATGTTAATTTATATACTTATGTATTACTACTCTCCTCTCTGCCAGTCAATGCAATATAGTTGTGCGTTGATTGTAACTCAAGTGGTTTTCATTCAGTTTTGACATTAATTCAGCATTTCGTTCATTACATCCAAATTCACACGTATGGTTTTCCTGTTAACAGATCGAGCGATGTTAAATCAACGGGTCTTTCACTTTTCATTTCACCGTGTTTTCCGTATGCCACTGCACAGACTAGCATTGCATTTGGCTGTGTTCACTGCAACGATTGCAGTTCTGCAAGGCAATATATGTTTGAAATTGAAATAAATGGTCGTCACCAGACCGCATTTAATGTGGCACGTCCCAATAAAATGTTCCCATTCCCACTATAATCACAGGGGCAAAAGGTCAATGGGAAATCCAGAATTCTTTACGTTTTAACATGGATTGTTGAGCAGAAACACACGACGCAAACATTAGCGTCATGAATTAACTACAGATACTGCATTTCCCATAATGACCCAGCACTGCGTGTCTAACACTTGGAGTCGGCGCCACTAGCAGCAGAAATTGACCTACGCTTCTATTTCAATGCCATTCAAGCACACAGAAGACAAGGTAATGATAACGCAGACATTTTAAGGCTAGCCACATATAAGCATTTAATCTAACAAAACACATTAGACAACTAAAGCCAAGGTATCACTTATAACTAAATAACACAAGCTTGTAAAATATAAAATAACACCAGTAACTTGCTTTTTTTACAAGCTTTACGAGTGTTATCTCTCTAGCATAAACTGATTATGAAAAAACATCACATAATTCACATTTTAATAATTCAGTCACATATATAAGAGAAATGATTTCTTTGAGACATAAACTGAATTATTCACATGTATATGTGTGAAAGTTATCAAAATTAAATGTAAATATACAAAATATTCTCATGATAGAAGTGAGACGGCACTCAGAAATGATCAGTGAACAGGAGTAAGATGAGAAGAACAGAAATAGTGAAAGCTGATGCTAAACAGATAGACACAAGAGAGAGAGAGAGAGAGAGAGAGAGAGAGAGTAAAGCAGAAAGGAGCAACAGGTCAGCCTTTTTAAGAAAGCATTCAGCCCCTAGGACTGGATGCAAACGAAGGGGTTGGACTGCGCCCCCTTAATTCTGTCTGCTCCAATACAACAGGTAGTTCAGAAATTCCCCTGGGAAGCAATGTAGGTGTGCCTTGATTACATCTGAAGGTGGACTGTATTCATATCTGACATGACAACGTAATGCAGTAGGTGTTGTATTTCACATTTCTCCTGTGGTGATTGCATTTTAATGGCACATGCACAGTGATAACAGCCATTTTATTACTGTTCCTACAGGAATAACGTATCTATTGCCATTTTGGCAATATTTTTCATTTTGTCCCCATACCTGCACAAATATGCAGTGTTACCAGTACCCTCAATCCCATAAAGCTCTACTCCAGGCATGAGAGACCAACCATTTGTTTACTAAGGTGTGTTTGCAGCACACCTGTACTAGGTTGTATAGAAGCCCAGGTCTAAAGAATGGGCCTAAAATGTGGATCATGACAGAAAAAAAGATGAGTGTTTAAACCTGAAAGGCTGTTGAATATGCACAGCAAGACTGGAAATAACAAAACAGGGTGATGATCATGCAGTAAACCGTAATGGCTGGATCAGGATTTTGTGGCAATAACAAAATTAATTTGAATCCCTTGGTTGAATCTGTAAATACATTTTTATTTTTAGTGATTTATTAGTTGTTATTTGAATTTGCTTACATTTAGTGACTACACTTAAAGTTGTTGTCATCACTTTGTGTTTACTAACGAAGCTTGCTTAACGCTGGGGCCACTGTGATATCACCTTAAATTTACATCCCAGAGGATTTGCGGGATCTTAAAGGCGGTGTCCTTTCCTATTGTCTTGGTAAGCATCGCCACCCTCAGGCCCGGGGGAGGAAGCGCAGGTTGATGGGCTGGGAGGGAATGAGAAGGGTTCTGGTTTTAGGCTGTATTGCAGGGGCCTCCTCCAGACGGTGAACCTCATAGTGCTGCATCAGCTGCAGAGAAAAGAGGCGAAGAAGATTTAGGAGAGAACCAACAGGAGAGGATAAGAAACTACACAAGCCTAGTTTAAAGGTGTATTAGCCGAATTCCCCCTTTTCTTACTAATTCAAATAAACTGCAAAACATGTAGGACATAATAATAAAAATACATTTTCCTGTCAGTCACTTTATAAGACACTTCTCATCACACCATTACCGGTAAACACCCTGCATCACCGGTGCTTGTGCTGTGGACACACACACACACACACACCAAAAAAACATGCTGTGTTCCTTAAAACATTCACATACAGAAATGTGCTAAAACAAGAGTTATCACTTTGCATTTCCAAAATGGTAACACGCGAAGGGGAAGAAGTTGGATTCAGAATTAGTGAGTCATTAAATAGTCTATCAAATTCCAATTTGAATGTATTATCAACAGTAAATCAAGGGTGTGGGTGGCTTAAACATATATCTTGATTATTAGCCGATAACAAAGGTTTTATTTATCATTATTTTTTGTTGTTTTTATGTACAGCAGGTTTTATATTAATTATAAGTATCTTCAATTCTTCAAATCAGTTCAGTCTGCTGGAGCTTTGCAAGCTAAAGTAAAGTAGCAAATAATGTTTATGAAAGTGATTTTTTTTTTCTCCATGAAGTGCAGCTCACATAAGATGAACAATCATATTTTTTTGTAGACCCTGAACGAACCAGTCTATGCTCCACAGAGAGGGTCCCCCACATGGAGGCAGCCATGTTTGAATTTACTACAGAATTTCTGAAGCATCCAGGCCACTAGGTGTCAGTATAATAGTTATTTTTTTAATTTGAAGAAAAACCATTGGAAAAAGTGATTTATTGCTCCTTTAAATCAATGCAATGGACCTGTTACTTTTCATTTTGGCATGTTTTCATGTCACTATTTCAACATGACCTCATGTCCACTGCATTTTATTGTTTTCACTGTAACGAATGCATTTCAACGAAGCACACGTTTGATGTGCATAGTTGGGGTGAACAGACTTCCAGTTTTTCAGCTTCTTGACCTCTGTCTGGCAGAACACCTGGACAGACATGTTTTTTCATCCTTCTGAGTTGCTTTCCATTGATCAAGATTACTTTAGCACGTCACTGTGTCACATCCATGCCAAAGCATATACTTTGTATTTCATTGTTTAAACAGATCACCTCATATCTCAGGGCTATCTGCAGAAGGTAATTGCTTTAAATGCTAGTCAGTTAGGAGGTAAGCAACAGTGAGTAAATACCAAAATAGAAAACAACAACAATTGTCAGTGGTCAGTACATCCTTTCCTTTTGAAGAGTAAGAAAGGTCAATTTTGTGTCTTCTGTACACAAAGGTTTTAGTTTTGTGTGTTGTAGTATCATTGTGGTGTCATATCTCCACCCCCTGAATAATCCTCCTTTAAGGGTTATTAAAGTGTCTATCCTAAGGTTAGTTGTGCCTTGATTACATGTGTGACCTGTATTCAATTCTGACATTAATTCAGTGTTTCATTTTTTACATGCAAAGCCTCACATATAATTTTTTAGTAGAGGTCAAACGACATGAAAACAATATAATAAAAGTTAACGTAAAGGTCTGTGCTTGAAAATGAATGTCGTGTGTGTTCCATTTGACAATTTTCCACTGTCGTGACTGCATCTCAAATTGCTTTGAGACAACTACTGTTGTAAAACGTGCTCGAATGGCACGCAGTCCTCTGCATATGAAACCCACCCTGGACAGAGCGATGTGCATCTCCAGCTCCGCCAGCCTCTTCCCCACACAGGCACGCACTCCAACACCAAACGGGATGGAGCTGTAGGGGTGGTGCTTGGAGAAGGAGGCCCCGCCCCTCAACCAGCGCTCTGGAAAGAAGCACTCCGCTTTGGGGAACTCGTTCTCATCGTGGCTCACCGCGTAGTGGCAGAGATGGAACTGCGTCTGAGGGGGAGCAGGTGGCATGATGTACATGGATAGTTGTACGACACACACATCTGTTTGGCCTGTGGTAGTTCATCAGCAAGTTTACAGCCGTAGTAGCTGGTTTATGGCTGGTGTTACCTTCTTTGGGAACCAGTAATTGCCCACGACAACTTCTTTTTCCACAGTAAAACGTCCATTGCCAGACACTACTGGGTATAATCTGCAGATACACAGTCCACGTTTATAAAGGACAACCCCACAAAAAGAACAAAAAGAAACCCACCTCTCTATAAAGAAAATATTTAGAAACTGTCATATTCTGTTGCCAGGAAAACTGTGCATTCTCAGAAACAGGGTGGCAATTGTAGTTGTTTTCAAAAAAGCAATTTCACAATGTGACAGTGAAGTTAAGCAAAAATAAGAGAGATTCCAAATACTGGAAGACTCAAAACAACAGCATGCAACCCATCTGGTTCCATTTAACAAAATGGTCTACTGTCTCTCTTGTTTGGACAGTGGTATTGCAGTTACATTCTTGAACAACAGAGGAAGCATTCTTATCTTTTTATTATGGATGAGGATTAAACAATGAACTTGATTCTGTATCAGTACTGAGTTTTATTTATTTATTTTAATGGGTTTGAAAAGTTTACATTTATTCTGAGTCATTGCACTGAATTATTCTAAGCTACACCAGTCATCACCAACAATGTCTCTGGAGATCTACGTTCCTGCAGAGGTCAGCTCCCGTATCTGAAACCTGATCCAACCAGTCAGAATTCTGAGAAGGAACTGGTTAGCAGAATCTGGCATGTTAGATGATCTGATTATCAGAATCAGGCGCATTAAGATGGACGTATTAGCTGGGTCACACATGTTAGATGATCTGATTATCAAGATCTGGCGTGTTAGATGATCCGATTATCATGTTCAGGCATGTTAGATGATCTGATTAGCATGACCAGGCATATTAGATGCAGGTTGGAACTAAACTGTGTATGAGCAGGAATGCTGACCACAGAGCAACACGCAATGCACCAGCAATGAAACAGAAAAACATGCATAGATACTAGGTCCTACGACATGATCCACATCTTAACGTAAAGGACACATTTCTCGATAAACACCACACATTAAGATCTCACCCAGTGTGCATACAGGAAATGCATGTTTGGCCAAGCAGAACTGTATGTGCTTCAGGGCATGACTAGTGTACAAACACAAGACACCATGCTGTCAGCAGATAGGGAACTGCTTTTTTTTTGGACCAAATTATATCTACTATGTATTTTTTAAATCATGACATTCCAACAATAAACCTGATATAACCTGCATCTGACAAACAAGGTTATAAAGTGAGCAAAATAGGATGAGGTAGGGAAAAGAATCTTCTTAAAGGTGAGTGAAAGGCTAGAATCTGTTTCTGTCTGTCTGCCACCGGCTTCTCTGTGGTGTAAGCACAAGCGAAAGTAGGAATGTATGGGTAGTCCCTCAGCCTTGGTACATACCTTTTCTTGCGGTCAGATAAGAGCTGGATATCAATACAAAAGGAGAATTTTAATTTCATACTGGCAACTGAGGTGAGGAAATATTTTGCAATAATATTGACGGTAATTCTGATTTTAAAAAATGGCAGTTATGACTGCTGGTTAGAAGATTGTGTTGTACTCTTCTCCTGGATCAAGAAATAAACATTTATACACTACGAGTACAAAATCAATCCATTTTTTCTAAAATTTCTACAAAGGTTTTTTTTTTCTGCTGAATTTGTGTTAGCATTACACTTTGAACCTTCGCTGATGGCAGTAGACATTTGAGCTATTTCTGACCTGAACATTAGTTTATCCCCAGGTTCAAGGCCTCATCACTGTCTCAGCAAATGCTCAGGGATTTCTGAAGCATCACAGCACCTGAGTATCTCCTTAATGACAGCTTTTAGGTAGGGCATCCTTCTCAGATGCTCCGTGGTGGGCAGCTCCCTGTGCGGACAAACGGACACCACCTCCTGATAGAGATGATTCTGGATCTCCTGATCCCCAGCAAGGTGATACAATGTCCAGGACAGGGTGTTAGATGTCTGAGGGAGAGAGGAAGAGGGAGGGATGAAGAGATGGACCAAGACAGACATTCAAAACTTTTTTCTAATCACAGCCACAGCAAACTACTGCTATGAGTAAACTTGAATCCTTTTGGTTTGGGGTTCTTGAAGTGTTACAGTTGCCAGTATAACTAAAAGTTAAATCTAAAATGGAAGCTTTTTCCCTGTATAACTAGAATGTGTTATAAGATATGAAGTTACACTTATACAGCCCCTCAAACACACACACACACACACACTCACTCACTCACTCACTCACTCACTCACTCACTCACTCACTCACTCACTCACTCACTCACTCACTCACTCACTCACTCACTCACTCACTCACTCACTCACTCACTCACTCACTCACTCACTCACTGTGTCCACGCCTCCTAGTAGCAGCTCTGTGATGGTGGTGTACAGTTCCTCCAGGGAGAGCTTGTTACTGGAAAGCAGGTGGGTGAGGTAAGTGTCCTTCATCTGCTCACCATGCTGCACGTGCTCTTCTATCTGCTTCATCTTCCTGTCAATCAAATGTCGGGCTGGACCCCAACACACAGGTGGAGACATTCAGCTTTTCCCAAGTTATTTCACAATGGGAAAGGGGATATGGGTCTGTGTTCTAGCAAAGAATACAATACTGGGAAATACCTTCTAGACAACAAACAAGTCGGTATTATTATGTGTCTTGGATATTTTCTGTATGTATTCCATTGTGGTTTTACTACTAATTAACACGGACAACTGAATAATGTGGTCATAATAAAATGACAGCATTTTTTGTTTTTTTACCAGGGGCTGTGTTTACTTACTTTTATACTTGTCACCACTCAGACAAGTGCCACACACATTCCTTAATTAATTTTTCCAGCGTACCCACATCATAGAGGTCATCCCAGGCCTGGACGAAGCGTGTCCAGAAAGGGAAGATTTTCCGGGTCCAGCGAGGGAAGAAGAGCACAGATTCAGAGAGGGTCAACATGTTGTTGACAGCTCCTATGAAGCGTTGTGTGTCCTTGGGGATCTCCTCCTGCAGACAGCCCAGGCGTGTCTCGAACAGGACAGAGGAGATACCTGTACAGTCAGGACAGGAATAGGCTATAAGAGATGATCGAGAATTATGGAAAACCATTTTGGCCATTTTTGACAATGTGTCCTGACCAAGATAGAAAATTACAGTAGGCTACATTGTGTCCTGCAACAAGTATATAGATATAATATTAGTTATACTTATATAGCATTTTTCTCATAACCAATGTGTAACGAGACTCCTGCCTGTTCCATGTGGACAAACAGTAGAGTCAGAGGGATAACGCAGACATATGCATTTGAAAGACTTTTATTCCAAATCAAGCACACCACTATCAGGTGGAACAAACTTGCCGTTTACTGGAGTTCTGTAATAGAATGATAATTATAATTGTCTTGCATTGTTCAGGGTGCCCAGCTGACTATGTAGATAATTGCTAAAGTTAATGTGTGCATATATATATATATATATATATATATATATATATATATATATATATATATATATATATATATATATATATATATATATATGTGTGTGTGTGTGTGTGTGTGTGTGTGTATGTGTTTACTGCCATAATTAGAAT
Organism: Electrophorus electricus; assembly: GCF_041902795.1. NCBI lineage: Eukaryota > Metazoa > Chordata > Actinopteri > Gymnotiformes > Gymnotidae > Electrophorus > Electrophorus electricus. Next base: position 20,686,172 of record NC_137499.1, read on the forward strand.
GCTTACTGCCATAATTGGAATAAACTTTAAGTTACATTCATTTGGGTACAATGTTTTTTGTTGTTGACTGAGTTGTTTGGGGTTTTTTTTCTTTCTTTTGCAATTTGTGTCTGATTATGACATCACACCCCTGTCACTTCACCTTTGGAAAAATAAATCCCCATCATTTGCATAGGCGTTACCTGAATCGCCCTCTGTTTGATCTCCCCTCGCTATCCTGTTACATTAAATGGTGTCAGAAGTGGTTCCATTAAAGGAGATTAGGAGCGGTCCTGCTATATTGCTTAGGAAGTGGACATTAACGGCGTTGAAAGGAACCTACGCTATAACAGTGCATGACAAGGGTAAGGATGTCACCCAAGTCCAAACAAGACAGAGGCAGAGTAGAAAGACTGGAGTTGGAAGAAGAGTTGGTGCAAAGCTCTTTGGAGAGTCAAGGGGTAGCTGTGGCACATAATGCTTCACAAAATGAGGCGTTATTTTGGCCAAGAAATTCTGCTGAAGGTATTGTGGTGGAATTGGCAATCCTCATGAAGGGGCTGGTTCAAGGCCAGGCAGAACAGGATGAATGGACGGCACAAGTGGAGTTAAGAAATGAGCCGCGATGGAGAAGCATGCAGCACCAGTTCCAACAGCTCCAGGGTCAGGTGGAAAATAGTAATCCAACGAGCAGTGCTACCACCAGTGGAATTCAAAGAGCCAAAATTCCATCCATTAGTTGAAGGGGATGATATAGAGCATTTCTCAATGAGTTTTAAAAGAATCACAACTGCATGCCATTGTCCAGAGAAGCATTGGGCCGTTCGACTGGTTCCCCTGATATTAATGACACAAATGATTATAGGAATGTGAAGGAAGTGATTTTAAAGAAATATGACAGTTGTGCAGAGACCTATAGGCAAAGGTTCCGGGCAACAGAAATATGGCCTAATGAGACCCCATGGGTATTATAATTATACGAGACTGAAAGAATAGTTCATAAAATGGATCAAGACAGAGGAACAAACAACTCAACAAATATTGGAATTATTGATTCTAGAGCAGTTCATGAGGATGTCCAGACATGTGGATTAAAGGGTGTGGATTAAAGGGCGTGATCCGGAAACAGCAGAGGAGGCCAGGCTAGCGGAAATGTACATCTCAGCACGAAGAAGTACTAGTGTTAATACAGCCAATGGACTCAGAGACCAAGAAGTAAGTGTGGTGGGGTGATGAAGGTCGTGATCAGGTTCAGAGTAGATCAACTGCACACAAGAGGCAGTCAGATAAATCCATTAAGCAGGAGGTTGGATGTTATTATCGTGGGGAGAAGGGACACACCAAACCATCCTATCAAGCAAGGAAAGCGAAGAATACAGCCATCTGTTATGCGCCTAGGTCACACACTCCACACCCTCCCCTCCACACACACCTGAGAATATGGTGCATGTTCTGGTTAATGGACGTGCGGGGCAAGCCCTAGTAGATACAGGAAGTACGCAAACTTTAGGTTTGGAGAGTTGGGCTCCTGAAGAAGAAGGGAAGGAACATACATCTGTTAAAGTTTCTTGTGTGCATGGGGATATAAAATACCCAACAGCTGAAGTTGTTTTTACAGTGAATGGTCAGACATTTTTTATGCCAGTAGCTAGTTTGTCGAACTGCCTTATTTGGTGGTTTTAGGCCAAGAGCTTCCAATTCTGTGTGACTAAATTGTGCAAGTGAAATCCTGCAATGTCATAACCAGTGCTCAGAGCATTAAAGATAATTTCAATGATTTACCTTTTGCAGACACAGTTATTGAAAATGAGCAAGGTAAAACTCGTAAATCCAGGACAGAAAAGTGCAGGGCAAAAGTTAAAGGCACTGAAATGAGTCAGGAAGATGTTTTGGCACCACCTTTGATTAGTTTAGAAATGCAGATTCCAGATGATATAGCTGAGCCGCATAAAGCAGAAGGTGTCTGAAATAGATGGAGTAAAGCAGGGAATGGCACAAGGCATGAGTGAAGAAAAATATGTCATGAAGAATGATATTTTGTATCAAATGAAGGGCAAGGCAGAATCTTAAGTGGTTCCAGAATCTCTCAGACGTACGATCATGACACTCATACGCTCAGTTCCATGGGCTGGACGTTGGGGCAAACACAAGACACTGGTGAGGATCGCTTGTCGCTTTAGTTGGCCATTGTATACAGATGTAGCTGAATTTTGTAAGACATGTGATGAATGTCAGGGAGGAGTGGCACATACTTCTTTGCAAAATTTACCAGTTATAGAAATGCCATTTAAGAAAATAAGAATGGACGTAGTGGGGCCATTAGAAAGAAGTAAGAGTGGTAATAGGTGTATATTAGTGATCTATGATTATGCGACAAAGCACCCGGAGGTTTTTCCTCTTAGAAACATTTAAGCAAGACAGATTGCAAATGGCCTATTTCAGCTATTTTCCTGAGTTGGGGTACCAAGGGAGATTATTATTATAAACTTTCTCTCTGAACTTCTTAAACAAGTCTATCAGTTGTTAGATATTAAGGGCATTAAAACCACTCTTTACCATCTACAAACAGACAGCCTGGTGGAAAGATTTAACCAAACGCTGAAGTCTATGCTAAGCAGATTCATCTCGCAGTCAGGAAAAGCCTAGAACTAGTGGTTACCGTATGAGGTGCCGCTCGCATCTACGGGGTTCACTCTGTTTGAGCTTCTGTATGGACAACAAGTACGAGGACCACTGGACTTGCTAAAGGAGTTGTGGGAAGGGTCACAAGGTGAGCGTTAGAACATTTTCCAGTATGTTATCTAGATGGGGGAGAATTTGGAGCAGATGATGTCAGTAGCTCAACAGAATATGAGAAAAGCTCAAAAGAATCAGAAGGTATGGTACCATCGGTACGCCAGTGACAGATCTTTGATCCCGAGGCATCAGGTCCTGTTGCTCTTACCTACTAGCGATAACAAGCTATTAACTTAATGGCAGGGTTCATATGAGGCACTTTGCAAAGTGGGGAAAGTGACATCTGAAATCTGTATGCCGGAAAGGAGTAAACAGAAACAAGTGTGATGGAAATTATTATTCGATCATGTACTATCATGTGATTCATATATAATCATGTTAATCCTTTCTCATATCCTTTTTCTCAGAGCATCCTGGTATGTGCAAAAGTGTTTAGCGCGATAAGGAGCAGGAAATGGGTAAATAGGATGACCGCGCACCCTCCCTGGCGGAAGTGAAGTTTAGATATAAGGAGCAGGAAATGGGTAAACAGGATGACCGCGCACCCTCCCTGGGGGATGTGAAGTTTAGATATAAGGAGCAGAGTCAGCCTACCCCTTTAGAGCTTTCGCTTTAGCGCATTAGCTCTCACACAGCTGTGTTTTTGTATGTCTTATTTTCTTTATTAAATTACTCTTTTAATCACGTCTGACTTGCTGTTTTTTCAAAATTCCACCACACAAATCTTTCACGTAAATCATCTTAAACAGTTCCATTCTAGATTGGAACCAGTGGAAACGCAGCTGTTAATAAGAGCTGTGGAAGATGAAGAGGAGCCAACTAAACAGTATTTCCCTATTGGTAACGGCACACAAACACAGAATATGCCCCACCTAGAGACGATCCAGCAGCAACAGCTGAAGGAGTTACTGGATCTGGACTTGTTTCAGGAAAGACCAGGTGAGCACCAGCAACTTTCCAGAGATATATGGATAAAGCATTGCAGGGCACATACATTTGCTGCCATTTGGACGATGTTGTTATTTTTAGTGTAACCTGTGAGGAGTATTGCGACCATCTTAAACAGGTTCTGGGATGGATTAAAGATGTGGGACAAAAATGTGCTTTGGCCAAGAAAGAGATCAGTTACATGTGCTTCATAATAGGAAATGGAGTCATCCTTCCTCAACAGGAAAAAGTGGAAGTGATTCTAGACAAGTGACAGCCAAACACACACAGCGTGTTCTCAACCAGAAACCACAGCCTGGGTGACTACATTGGGCATAGAGAAAAGGAGGAAGGATAGCTCCCAGAACAGAGCATAAAACACTGGGCAAGGAGCCATACAGTCATTCACACTCACCAGGACAATTTAGACTAAACAATTAACCTAACCACATTTGTGGACTGTGGAAGGAAACTGGAGACCACAGAGCAAACCCACAAACATGGGGAGAACATGGAAACTAACCCAGATAGGGACATGAACCCAAGCCCCTAGCACTGTGAGGCAAATGTACTACCAAGCCACTGTGCTGTTCAATCCTGTAGATACACTCTAAGACACAAATATATGTGGACAGTGACACTTTGTTGAATTTAAATAGCATAGTGACTGCCTTTATAACTTCTTGCATGTTTTCTACACGTGTCATTTTAAAGCACCAAAATTATTTGAACAACTGGGCTTAAAGCCATTTGTTATTTGATAGGGGTGTGTAGTTGTTCATTCATGGTGAACTGTCCTCTTAATCGGAGGATTTCCTGTAGATTTAATCTAATAATACTGTCCAACAACACAAAGACCAAAGGAGAATAGCTCAAACTAAAGAGGGATTCCGTGACGATCGGAAAATCAGCCCCAACTATTAAAATATAGCAAATTAGCAATCAACATAACTAAGGAAAAAGCCGGCACTGCTGGGCTCAGAAACGTTCTACACTATAAAGGACTGGTGTAGTGCTGTTGGCTAAAATACATTTTAAGTGCGTTAAGAACATTAAATGCTTTAAGAAGGGCAATTGCTTCACCAAGGAAGATGTCTTTTGTACACTTCCATTCATCTTGTATTAACTGCAGAATGGATTTTGTCTGATTCGCAAGTTTAAAAATCAGTTTCTACACTTCATTTTTCTACCATGACCAAAGCCATTGCAAATGTCACTTTTAATTAGATGAGGCCTTGACTAACATCCAGCCTCCCTGCTCCCCCTGACCTTCAAAGCCAAACTTGTAGAGCTCAGAGGCCAGGTCAAACACGGTGGTCTTGTCTGGGCTACGCAGACGCAGGAGTTCCAGCCTCTGCAGCAGGTCCGTTACAACATCGTGGAGAACTGGTGCATATGTAGCCACCTCGTGCAGTTTCAACATCTTCGGGTTCAGAGCACTGCGCAGGCGGTACCAGTTTGCACCCGTGCTGAGGGAGGCAGAAACATCAAATCGTTGCCGTCATTCAGGCATCAGACTAGGACATTAACCAGTTACTAAGTGAGATGAGTTGATGGGAGGTCTGAAGTTATCAGATTTCTCAAAATTAAGGCGGTGCTCTAGAATGTAATTTTGAGTGTCACATTTCTGAGGTCAATAGAACACTTGACACTTTTATTCACTGTTACGTTCTGCCAAAAAAATTGAAGAGATGAGAAAAACCAACTCGACGTGGAGCCCGTAAGCTTGTCCGCGCAGGTCTCTGTACTCCTTCCAGTGCGGAAGTTCGGAGCGCAACGGGTAGCGTCCCTCCTGACGGATCACCTGAGAGATGAGCTCCGCTGTCGCAACGTTAACAATTTCAAATGGACCAAACCGGGATCGCCAGATCGGCCCATACAGACGTTTGTGTTCCACCTGCCAACAACGGTTACAGACAGTGAGCTCAGCAGACACCATGACAGCTCCATTAGCTGAAGTCCCTCACGTGAAGCACTATATTTCTTCTTATACTGTAGGGTGAATTCGGGTCATCTTGGACTTTTTTTTTTTTTTCTTTTCAATTTTGAATTCTGCAACTTAAGATCCTTATTTAGGTCAGCTTTCTGCAATTCCCATGACATTTTCTAACCACACCAGAAGAAAAAACTTCACCTGTTAGTGTTCTTTGCGCTAATACTAACAATACTAATAAAACTAATAATAATAATAATTCTGCATGAATTTGACAATCAGGGACAAGTCACTTTGTAACCAGTTTAAACAGACAAGGACAGACTGCATTTGTATCATGAACTCCTGTCTGACAGCTGCAGGCAATATGCTAAATCTATTTAGTTTAACATTTTATAGCCCAGCAAAGAAATAAAATTATATGATGTGCCTGGATAACTATGCATGTAAATGTATCATACAATAAGTTCAAAAGAAATTTTAACTTCTAACCTGCATTGCATGGCTCCTATCCGCGTAGCCCTTTATGAAAAAAAAGTAAACTGTGGTCGCTAAATTGGGACCTGGCAAATCCTCGACCGTCTTTAATTTCCCTGTTAGTTCGCTGGTTTGTGACTTTAAGCTTCTCGCTATACCGTCTTGACACGGTGCGATTTTCCTGCCGAGAGTCGCTGCGAGGCGGACAGGTCTAAACACCGCGGAGGCGGTCATGATAAACTTAACGCTAACGGTCAACCTCTGACCGTTTCTATAGGAAAAGAGAAAAACACGGAACTGTTGCAGAAAAACTGTTTCGACGCAGAACACACGCCCACAGTCACGAATACAGACCGCCTTTAGAGTGTCTGCATTACACTGCACTAAATTAAGGCGCAATCTTATTTTTTCTTTTCACGGAAATTATGCTTTAATATACAATTTTTGCAAGCCACGTTTTCATTTCTTTCAATGTTGATTTGTTTGACATAATCTACTTTGAAGCATGATGTCGATATGCTGATGCTAAAAGAAAAATGACCTGGTTAGGCGTGTACTTCCGGATTTGTCAGTACAGGGGAAAAAAAGGAAAAACTCAGTATTAGGGTGAAAAGGTCAGTACCAAGCACCTACACCACCTCCTAGGTGTAGTAGATCCCTACAGAGCCATAATTTTGGGACTACTGTAGGGCTGAAACAACTCCTTGAGAAACTTTATTTCTAGTAATCATCAAATCAAATTATTTGCATGCAAGTTTATTTTAATCCATAACTATATCCACGATGCTCCTACAGCTCATTGTGGCTGAAAAACTGAAAAACAGTTTTCAAAAACTTTCACACAAACTCCAAGGCCCACTTCGTGCAATACGATTAGGGGAAGTATCAAATGCCAAATTAATTCATTTTACCTGGTTTATATTTTATGTGTGTTAACCAAACTACTGTGTTTATCTGAATGGCAAACAATTTCTTAGCATCTTAGCAAAATCAATGTTTAATAACGCCAGTCACATATGGATGTTCTGCATAAATCTTGAAAAAACAAAAAGATCACATGAATATCTTTTTTAAAAGTAATTTGAAATTTTGCATTTCAGAAAGTTTTATTTGAAACCCAGAATGTAATATGGCACAAATACACTAAATTAGGTTGACACACCGCATGCAATTTAAGCATTAAAATTTTTATTTATTTATTTTTAAATACTAATTGCTTGTTCATTTTAAGAGACCTGTCCTGTTCTCTTTTGTACACCATTACTCTTTAATGAAGCAAAAGTATTTCTTATCCGATTACACGATAGAATACTTGATTATTTTAGTAATCTATTACTGCAGCCCAAGATTACTGCCAACTGAATGCCCCTTCAGAGATAACATTTAACAAAACTAAAACCAGGAAGACGTTAAACATGAAATAAATATTTTTTTATTCTTCTCATTATCATAATTATTAGCAACACCATACAAAGTGCCAGCCATTACAGGCAATCTCATGATGTTAAAACCCTCCAATCAGCTCTGCTCGTCAGCAGGCACTCAACCACATTGGGCCATTCATGCATAAAATCTTGCGTAAAAAAAAAAACAAACAACAAAAAAAAAAAAAGACAGGAAAAAATAAAAATATATATATAAAAAAAATATGCGTAGCACTGATATACAGATTTGATATAAACAGGCTTATTGGTCACAAACCAAATTTATTATAAACATGGCTTTCTTGTACCATAGAGAAAGCAGACGAGATAATTGTACTCATTCAAAAAAGAGAAAATCTTTGTTTGTTTTTTTCTTCTCTTTTTTGGTAGGTTTTAAATTTCTTTTTCCACTTGTACAGTCCAAAAAGCGCAAAACCACACCTGTTGCGGTGACCTTTGCGCTGGCAACACACGGCACTCAGTCAGAAAAAGGCTTCACTCACACCAAAACGCGCGCGCGCGCACACACACCCCCACACACACCACACACACACACACACACCACACACACACACACACACACACACACACACACCATTCATGGGAGGCTGCTCTGGCACAAAAGAGCTCACCGTAAAGCCCAGCATGTTAGTACAACTACTGTGAAGCTCAACAGGATTTAAGGACCAGAGCATTAGAGCATCTCAGGGGTGGACGAACACACAAGCAACAGGGAGTCTGATTCAGCCCTACAGGTTTCAAAGAAAATGTGAGTTACGTTTTGGAAAGAGATGCTAGAATGTAGAAGTATGGGCAAATACATAAATTGTGCCACATAGTGGTGAAAATCAGGCATTACATTCCTGCAGGGCTTCCTTCCACATCATATCAGAGGATCACTACTATCATTTTTGTGAATACAGATAAAAGCATACACAGAGAGACACATGCACACAATCAAGCACACGCACACGCAGCAAACATTCATTGGCAAAAGTATTAAAATCAGTGTACAAATTATGGTCTCCAAAATGTGCAAAAAGTTCAACATCGAAAGGACAAACAAGTTTACATACAATACAAACGCCTATACTCACCTTGGAGTAAGTCTGTACACCACGTAAGCTAACACCAAATAATGCTGTTTTTCCCTTTCTGATCAAGTTATATGAAAACGGAAAAAGTGAAGTTCTAATGTTTTTGAGAACTGGCACTTAGACCTCTGCTAACAAACAGGAGTATTCTCAGATTCTGAGTTACAGTTCAGCATTGGCCGACTTTTGACCTTTTGACACAAACTGGCTCATCGGAGATAAACAGCCAGACAACACGGAGGGACAATTGTGAAAATGGCCAATCCGTTTTGTTTTGTTTTTTCCAGCTGACTGCAACATAATATAGCATTCATTATCTAAGGAAGTAAAAGATACTGAGAGAAAAGTGCTCTGGGTTGGCAAACTGTGTGCCAGGCATCTGGAATATACCAATGGCTACTGGTCCAGGGAGCAATTTGAGAGCCTTTGTCTTGTACAGGAGCTTGTATTGCCAGGCATCTGGAATATACCAATGGCTACTGGTCCAGGGGGCAATTTGAGAGCCATTGTCTTGTACAGGTTCTTGTATTAAACTGGCTGAGAGAGGCCACTGAATTACTGGCACTAAACTGAGTAGAGGCTTTCTGTTAATAACAGTAAACCACACATTATCTTCAGGACCTGGAGTACAAAAACTGTAAACATTGTCAGTGTGTCCAGACAGACATTCCAGTGCTGTCTGTCTGTGGTGCCTGACATTGCAGAGCTGCAGTGCCACCTCTTGGTAGAAAATGTATTTCATCAAGTTTGCTGGCCCTCAGTGTATCTGGGCAGTCACTCGTACACAGTGCCAACTACATCAAACTACTAAAAACCAGCTCTCAGCAGTAGTCAGAAAGGACTCCCCATTCAGTAAAAATCCACTCATCATTACAATTGGATTTCACTATCTCACTACCAATGTGGGTTACATCTCTTTTGTGTGGCTTCAAAAACAGCCTGTTTGCATTACTGTCCAAACAACTAGAGTACCTTAAATTTAATTTTAAAAAACTACCAAAAGATTGGCCAAACCTCAGCCAGCAAAGTACCATGCCAGAATAGCCTCAAACTACCCAAATGGCCGCAGCCTTCCTTTGCAGGAAAAAGGAAACACATTTTCCCTTTGACAAGTATTAAAAAGCACAACACGCATGCAAAATAAAAAAATGAACACTGCCAGCAGACATTTGTCCAAAGTGCTGTCACTCATGCTTTTTACCCTGCCATCGTTGAACTGCAGACCAATCAATCAGATTCAGTGCCACTCTATTCCAACACCACACAAGATTTGGACATCATTCAGAAACTTGAGTGTGCACAACATTTTCATGTGACTGTTTTGGTTCCTTTTAACATGGTGGACTCGTCAGGGTGCCATTTGGCCAACCCCCTTAGAAACAGGCCTTTACACCAGTACCTGGGACGTTAGAAGAGTCAAGAGGAGGTAGAGCCAAAAAGTTGGAATCAACATGAAATTAGTTTTTGTTGTACTGTGAGAAAGGAACATACATTTCTAACCTGATATTTAGTACCAATTTACAGCTGTTGAAGCAGTACTGACTTTCTAAAATAAACGATAAAAGGCTGGGGGGGGCTAAAGAATAAGTTGCAAGTGTGTGTGCGTGTATGAGAGTGTGTGATAGAGTGTGAGAGAGAGAGAAAGAGAAAGATGTGAAGTGTTGAAAAACAAACAAACAAAAAAAACACACGAGATCAATTTCAAAACAAATTATTGCCAATTACTGGTACAAGGCCAAATCACTGTGGACATTCTGAGGTGTGCTCTATAGTATAAGCGAAAGGAAATACTGAAAAATGAAATACCATTTTATCCTCTGATGTTATAGTACTGGCAATAGAGGGGAGAGTGGCAGAAAAAACTTTTATATAGTGTGTGTGTGTATATATATATATATATATATATGTAAATAAAATACTACCGAGTTTTGTTTCCTTCCAAAATACGTCCATTTAAAGCATGTGGCACTGCATATGGCCATGAGAAGCACATGGGTATAGTGCCACTCAACCATGGCAACCTACACAAGCCTCGTGTGTATCGAGTTCATCTCCCATTTAGAAAGTTAAAGGGAGGATTGGCACTGCCATCAGTGACACTACTCTAAGCGGCTGCTAGGCACCAACGTCTTGGGTTTTTGGCTTTGGTGAAATTGTTGATATTCAACCTGTTTCGGAGCTGACCTCAGTTCAGCCTGAAGACTACGGCACTGTGTTGCAGAAAGGCAAAGATGCGCTTGAGGACCTGGACTCTGTTCGATTTAGAGGAGTGAGAGAAGGCAAAGACTCGGGTGTAGCGATACTGAAGTTTCGTAGGAGCACGGTCACTTGGCCGTGGTGGCACACACTGGACATCTACCATACAGAGGACAAAAGACTAAAGTTGCAAAAGAAGGCACACAATAAAAACAAGGATTTTGTGGGAGAGAAAACAAAAAAAGGCATCGGAATCCTGCCAGTCTACAGTGTGAGACGGTGGATGAGTAAAGAGTGGGAGAAGTACAGCAAACTAATGTTTATACAGCATAGTGAGATATATACTACAGTATAGTTCCCTTCGAAAGTGTGTGTGTGTGTGTGTGTGTGTGTGTGTGTGTGTGTGTGTGTGTGTGTGTATACACACTACAGCAACTGTGCAAGAAAATGAGAACTTAGGGGAGCAAAGCGGGTTAGGTTGGAGAGTCCCCAAACTCCTGCGATCTGGTCTTTGTTTTTTTTGTTTTTTTTTAACGTTTCCCCATCATTTTGTCTTTAGCAGCTTGATAACATATCAGCCCCGGGGGTTGTTGGTACCATTCTGTGACGGGTCAGGACCAGAGAGCTTCTCAGATACATCCAGCAAGTCTAGAACCCAACTAGACACCCCAGAGCTTAGGCTCCTACACAACAATTGCAGGAAAGAAGTCAAACAACGGAAAAAAAAAAACCTTCTACAAACAAAACGAATGTTCTTTAGTCGTTAGGGGTGTTTACCCCAGAGTGAAATTAAGGTGCAATGTTTTCATACAGAATCAAGCTGCTCCCCACTGCTGTCCTCCACCAATAGAGGCAATAAACAGGCCTTACGGGCCTCCTGCTAAGCCCCACCCACAATCTGGTCCAATGGGTTTCTCTTCGGCAGGCTGGGAGGAGTCTAGAAAAGGGGCGGAGCCTATAGACACTTAGGGTTTGTCTCTGATTCGTCAGCGATTGGAGGATGGGTTAGTGAACAAAGACGTGCCGTAGCAAATCCTCAGCAGCCGGGCGCTGTTTTGTTTCCACAAAAATCCGTTTAAGGAAGTCGCGGCAGTGGTCGGACACGTGCACTGGGAGCGCAGGATTGGTGGGCTGGGTGGCGATCTTAAAGATGGCCGCCATCGCCTCGTACTCGGCCCAGGGCGGTCGCTGAGTCAGCATTTCCACCACGGTGCAGCCAACACTCCTGCAGAACCATCACATTCGCGTTACGCACCGTTGACATGCATCACACCGCCGATGCTCCGCTCCACAACACATTTCTGCAAGATGTCCTTTTTAAAACACAACATACACAGGGGCCCTTTTTAACTTGAAAATCCAGCTCTAGGTAAGTTTCCCTGCCTTTACCAGATATCGGCTTTTCTTCCATAGCCCTCTCCGCTGATCACCTCCGGGCTCATCCAGTAGGGTGTCCCCGTCACAGACTTCATCCCCGTCCCGGACAGACAGATGGTCTGCAGGCGGCGACTCGCCCCAAAGTCTCCGAGCTTGATGTTGCCCACCGAGTCCCTCAGAATGTTGGCACCTGAAAGAAAGCAAGAATGGAAAATAAAGAAATGTAATTGAGTGAAAGAGAAGGCGAACAAAAACAATGAACCAAGATGAAGGAGGAGAAAGTTTAAGAAACTCAGTTTTGAGCAGGTGAATTAAATATAGAAGGAACTGGACAAAAGCAGGCAATTAAACGAGCCCAGACCATGTTCCCTTCTCTACCAAACATTACTGCTGACACTACATTCAGATAGGTAGTGTTCTCCTAGCATCCGCCAAACCCCGATACGTCCGTCAGACTTAGGTGCTTGTTTCTTCACGACAGAGAACAAACTAACAGAATAACTAATAGCACTTCTAGTTGACAAGGGCACATCAACAGGACAGAATTTCACCGTTATTGTCGTTGGCTAAATGGTGGCTTTTTATTTGCATTGCGGTTAGCAGCACAAGGCTTCCTGACCGCCCTGCTCTAAAACAGCACGTGAAGCGCGTGTAGGGGGTCACACACCTTTGATATCTCTATGTACAATCATGTTGCTGTGCAGGTAACACACTCCTTCCAGAATCTGCCGTGTGTATTTACGCGTGACGTTTTCTGTCAGCGCACCATACGATTTCAACTGGTCCTTTATGGAGCCCTGAAAAAAATACACATATAGAAACATTCCATTTAGCGGACAGTACTACTCACTCACTCACACACACTTAGGATATGCATGTGAGGTAAAAGGGCAGAGCTGGCATTACCCCAGGCATATACTCCATGAAGATGGAGAGTGTGCGCTCGTGTGTGTCACGGAGACAGCCATAGTACTGGACTATGCGCTCATGGAAAAGATTCTTCAGAAGCTGAATCTCACACTCCAAAGCACTGACCTCCTAAACACACACACACACATATTATTTTGTATTTATATTATTGTCACAGCTACTGTAATGCACATGCATCTCCCTCACCTTGCTGGTCTCAGGGCTGTCCGGATCAAACTGGACCTGCTTGACGGCGAGCTCTCTGCCCGTGTCCGCATCGTAGCAGAGGAAGACCCGGCCAAACGCCCCCTGTCCCAGCAACTTCCCCAGACGCCAGTTAGTGGGGGCACGTGGAGCTGTGCATGCATGCAGACACAGAGTATTGTTTAAATACACTTATAGGGTAACCTGACACTAACAGAGATGACCACACATGTGGCCAAAAAACAGAGGTCTTAACGGCTGAAAAGTGTGAGGATTTTCAAACAGCTCCCCCTGTTGGTGCTTCCCTCCTCCCTCCCAGGGGCCCCACCCCTGTGGGCTCACAGCGGCTGGGCGGGCTGATGTCCATAACGTGGAGGGTGGGGTTGGTGCCGGGGTTGGCGCTGGGGCTGGGCTCGATGTCGCTGCCACGCCGGCGTCGGCCCGGTTCCTCTGGTTCAGCCGTGAAGACGCTGCTGCCACTGCTGGTACTGGGGCTCTGCTCCGTGGGGCTGAAGCTCACTGGCGAGCGGAAGCCGTGGCCCTGCGCCCGACGTGCCCGCGGGAACGTCTTTCGCCCTGCGGTGGCACGGGAGAGGGTGGGGGAGCTTACCGAGATGAACGGACAAAAACGCCACCGTGATTATGACAAAATATTTAGCATATGGGGCATTGTGGAATCCATATTTGTTACGCATGTTTGAGGGTGCACGTAGGCCACCATACCCAATACAAAGACAACATAACAGTCTGTCTGTGAACACCTTGGTATATGCAAAACTACTGTTCTTAATGACATTTTACATGCACCAGATTAAGAGATTCTAGTTTTGTTTGCATTATATTGTGATTTTCTATTATTGTCTCCTACAAAATTTATGAATGTAAAAAATGAACTTAATTAGTTCTGGACTCCCATGTTCTACATAGCGGAGACAACTTGAGAGAGAGAGAGGTGTGTGTGTTATAGTTTTTATATATATATCTATCTATCTATATCTCTCTCTCTCTCTCATATATACACACACACACACACACACACATGCATGTGTGTCAGTATAGTGGTATAACTAGGTGTCAGTAACAAAGTGAAGATGATTCGCAGAAAAAAAAAAAAAAAAACTTGTTGCTTGTGTAAATATAATTTAGTGACTACAGACATCGGAGGAATTCTACAGTTGTAATGCCGAGGTTACCACCACCACTAAAACTGAAGTCACCAGTTAAGAGAATATTATTGCAGAGGTAATAATTCAAAATGCCAGAACAAAGGTCACTCCCTGCAGTCCCTCACCATCACTGTAGTCCTGCAGACCAAATGAGACATGATATCTCCGTGGATACGTGCCACCTTTCCCTGACCTCTCAAACACTGGGATGTCACACTCTGAAACGCAACAGAAAATGCAGATAAGATTTGCCCATGCAGGGTTTTTGCTGACAGAAGTTCTACACAACATCTTACCAGGAAACTCCTGATGGTTGTCTGGGTAACTCTGGGCTCGTGGCATGCGGGATTTAGGATAGCTATCACTGCAAGACGAGAGGTCAAAGTTTACACCTAGACTTCATGTGAAAGCCTGCTTGAGAGTGTGTGTGTGTGTGTGTGTGTGTGTGTGTGTGTTTGTTTACTTCACAATCACCTGTCGAGAGGGCTATCCAGAGAAGGACAACTGCCCGAGGCAGAATTCTCAGGGCTGCTCATAGACAGCGGGTCCAGCATCTGCACAGAACAACACACAGGCATCACAAGTCTGATCAACAGGGTGCAAAACTCTTGATACACACGTCCTCCGACACACCCATCAGCTGCGGTATTCTTTAGAGGAGCTCAGAACACGTAGGATGAGAGGGGTGTGTTTGTACCTGGTCCATGCTCTCAGGTATAAACTCCCCCTCACTGTTGATGCTGGTGAAGGAGCCATTTCTGGCTACCTGCTGCAGTGCATCGGGGATGTACCCTGGAGGAGGAGAGCTGCGGTCTGTGGACTGGGAGCCTGCAGACAGACAGGGCAGGCAGACAGACAGGGCAGGCAGACAGACAGGGCTGTGAGAGATGGATCAGACAGAATAGGGCAGCCTGGGTTCACTCAGACTGTGTCATATTCTCCAAGATTAGATTAAACTAAGAAAAAAACCTTGACGCGTTGAGGGTCATCATTTCAGTCTGAATATGGGCTTTATTAGTAACATCAATTAAGATGAATGTGAATGTCATTTAATTGAATATTTATTTAAATAAAATCAAGAAAAAGCAGTGTGTTGAGAACTTCTACAGTAACTTCTGTTGCATTTTTTGAAGTTTGGGTACCCAGAAACACATTAATTCCACTGAACCTGTGAATCATATACTGTGCAGAACTAGTTGTGATTGAACTTAACAGCTGCTGTGAAAGCCAGCCAGGAGCTGTGCCAGGTACGGCAGAGTGATGTAAACACAGGGCTGTTCTTGGAGCCTCAGCACTGACCTACAAGAGCCAACATCCTCCTTTGGTTATGGTTGTCCAGGTTTTCGTGAGCCTGCAGGAGGTCCATACTGGAGACAGAGTTCTGACAGCACAGGAGAAGAGACACCACATACCTCAGTTACCGCGGTGTTATTGTTCACTTAACCACCTGGAGTAACAGATCAGCAGCAAAAGGATGTCGGATCCTCGAGCTGTACCTCAGTACATACCGAAGCAGCAGTGGACCCGAGGGGACGCGGGCCGAGCTTAGACCTACCCCGAGGGGACGCAGGCCGAGTTCAGACTGACCTGAGAGGACGCAGACAGCACCAGTAGGATCTTCAGACTCTTCATGTAGACAGAGCGATCGAGGAGCTCCACAGCCTTGTCCAGATCATCCTGAGTGTGAAGGGGAATGACCAACTGTAGGCAGAGAGGAAAAAAACTGAAATTATACAAAAGGGGATGAAACGGTGAGGAGGAAAAAGATTATAGCTTTAAATTAACTTCCAATTAAGAGACAGCAAAACTTGGTTTCATCCCATGTTGAATAAACAAGTCTGGTCTGTTAACATGGCAACACTCTCCCCACCTCTCTTTAAAAGAAAAATGAAAGCTGTGGGGTGTGGGGTGATTCATCTCAGGTCAGCACTACACACCACACTGGGACTCTAGAGTGGTACCTCATTATTGGTGTAGTGCAGGTCCATGGTCTGCCCGAATGCCACTTTAGCCTTGGAGCTCAGGTCATCTAGGCAGACAGGCCGTGGAAAAAGCAGGATCCTGTAAAAGCACCCGGGATGCCACATTACCTCCAAACACGCGTTACAATATGCATCATTTACAACACCTTTAAAAGATACATTATGACGATGCATTCATTTACATGACCTCACCCACAACACCACCACACCACATTTATTCTCTGTGCAACATGATCACTTCCTCTTAATGAAACCAAATTTATAAGCAGACCTTAAATAAATATAATAGTTCACTCTACATCTAGGCTGAGATTGTGTAACATGATGCACGTAATCTTGAAATTTATTTGTATTTAAAACTTCATGATTTCCTGTACTCAGGATTCCTATTAGAACAATTTAGGTTAGCTGTTTTTAAGGGTCTTAAATTCAACAATACCACATTTCAGCTGTAAATGAAACAGGTGATTTGTAATCAATATTTAAAAAGAGAGCCACTATAAGACTACACTAATCTAATCCAGGACAAGGAATCCAGCATGAGCACTTTTTACAAGTGGAAACCATTACCTCTTCTCCCCCTTGTAGTCAAACTTCACCCGGACATCATTCTGGAAGGATGAGAGTGCAATTAAAGGACCGCTGACTTCATACACAACTACACCAAAAGCTCTAGAAGGATGAAAATGACTGCTGTCCATTTTTCAAAGCTATTTTGTTCCTTCTCTTTTCCATCAGTTGTTCCATCTTCATTTTACCCATAATAAGAAATGAGACACACACTTCCCCCATGCCTGCCCTACGTGCAGCAGAACAACTACAACCATTATGAAATCACCCAGGAGCAGGTTCCTACAAATGACACGTCTAACTACACTGCTCCTTGCCTGTGGTGACCAAGTCATTTTTTATGTTGTTGAAATACAGAGCGCTTACAGGGTACTTATTGTAAGTCTTAGATTGTGTGTCCCCTTTGGAACGTGGGCCCTGTACACAGTATTGCATAAGACAGTCATCAGACCTGGTTCTTGGGAGACGAGGCTTTAGGTTTGCCCAGATCTGACAGAGACATGGCAGGCCGGCTTGAGCGATGCAGTACGACCAGGTCCTGCATGATCGAGTTTAGAACCTCCTGCTCGTCTGCCAGGTGAAAGGAAAACAGGTCTACAACTCCGAAGGTGACATAGTAATGTTAACAAATTAATGACAAGCTTTGTGCGTATATTGTCTTGTATCGGGACAACTGGTACGTACCCATGATAACCACTCACAGTTTGCCCCAGGAGTTCAGGAAAGAGGATTTGCCCATCAAATGGGGTCCTTTCTCCTATGTATAGATAACATTAAAAATAAATAAATAAATAAATATATATGTGTGTGTGTGTGTGTGTATATATATATATATATATATATATATATATATATATATATATATATATATAATTTTTTTTTTAATCTTGAATAATATATGCATAGTTCATAAGTACAAATAAAAAAAAGAGAACAAATAAACATACATTTTTATAAAATTAACCACAGAACATTAACATAGTTATCTTAAATAATTCCAAACTCCCAAGTGCAGGAAGTTGTACACAATAGAAACAATAAAGGATGCAATCTCACAACTGGCACAATCAATACAAATATATTTCTATGTTCGATGATAAAGTGAAAGATAACATAACGAAACACTCGTGAACTCTTACTAGCAACATGACTAACTAAAAAATTACATTCCCCCATATCTTCCACTGCTGTCAAAAAAAAAAACGTCATGGCAAATGTTACCTTGTTAGCTATATTCACTAGCCATCTTGGCCAGCCATCTAAACAGACAGCTTAGTGCCTTTGCTTACCCTCTTGGAATAACTGATTTCATTACACATAAGAACAGAATATATTATAAAAGATGACCAGGCGTTACAAACAATCTTATGAAGAATCGTTTTTGCTAGAATGATGGGTTTGGCTAGCTAGGCTAGCTGGTTGTCTTGCTAGCAAGATCACTAGATAGCAAACCTAATCTGATTAATTAGCTAGCTAGCCAGCTACCTTTCTCAATAAACGTGCATTACACCATTACAGAAACCATATCGAAGTGGAAACCACGGCCCTCCAACCGCACGATATTTAGCTAGGTTAGCTAACTCTACTTAACACTACGGGTCTCGAAACTCGCCAGCTAGCGGTTATGTAGCGACCGAGCTAGCGATAGCAAGCTAAGATAACTGCTAGCTTTAAGATAACCAGGATATCTTGATTAGCGTGCTAGCTATACAAATAGTCACTAGTATATATTCAGTATTAAGGCTGGGACACACATGTAGTATTTACCAGGTTAGCTATTAAAGGCAAAAAACTCTGTAAGATAGAAAAGGTCAGCTATCTTAAGACATTTAGCGAGTTTGATAACTAGCGGTTATCTACACGTTTGGGTCTCGTACAAGCCAATTAGCCAGCCAGCTAGCTAACCTGGCTAGCTACATTTGTCAAGTAGGTCAAGCCACAATCATGGAAATTCACCGGTCAGCTCTAAAAGTCCGTAATGTTATAGCGTAATTGAATGTGCTCGAAAACACACAAGTGTCACCTGGGTGGTGTGTGCAACTTCACTTCCTCATCAAAGAGGACGCGGTTTGACGGCCTCCTGCTGTGGGACGCAGAAGTTAAAAAAGTCCCTTCACAACTTCAGCTGGAGCCCAAGGCCCGAGTTACACAGATCGGCTAACTCGAGCTCGATAACGCTGGAGGACAAGCAATTAATTAGCTAGCTCGCCAACACTTGGCTCACTTAACTTGACGTCTTTTTCGATCGAGATGTACCTCGACGCGACCGCGTATAAATCCACAACCGTAACCGCCGCGAAGTCAAACAGCGACTCCGCGTTTTGCTTGGCCTGTTTTTGTTTACATGCAAACCCTCCAACGCAGCGCGTCCGAGCCACCGAACTCCCACCCCCCCATCCGCTCCGCGTGTGGTACAGTCCGGCCGCTTCGCAAATTGTGTGACGTCAAAAATATTTGCGCTCTTCGTACCCAAAGCGCTATCTTCTTCACAAAAACATTATTATTTTTGACCATGTAAGTTTATACTGGCACCAGGTGGACGTGATATTCAATTGCAACTGACCTTGCACGCATCAAACCGTCGTGCAATTTACACGCATTTCATGAGCTCGTTTAGGCAGGTTAGAGTAGGGACAACAGTCTCACAGGGGCTCCTGGACTTTAGGTGCAAAAACCCCTATGATTTACATTACTTTACATTTGAAATATTCCACAAATAGATAGGTTTACTTTTTTAAATTCATTAAAAACATTAATATAAAAACCACGCAAAAGTGTTCTACATAGACTGTTAGGTTTTTCCTGTTGATTCTGTAGTAACTGGGAGTAGCACAACAGCACCAAGCCAAGTGTCTCTCGATCTGTGGAGGTTTGACTTTGTACACAGCAGCAGACTGGTTATATCCAAGTTCCAGCGACCCTCCAGTTTGCTATCCAGTTGCAAACCAGGACTAACCAGCCAGTCCAGACCAGCAACCCTCAGGAATCTGCCACCAGTTTACTTCATTCGTAGTGCATTATTGTACTCGATGCAGTTTGTTTTGCTGGCCATTCAACAAAGAAGCAGGACGGATAATTAGCAACAAGGACTTGGTCACAATCACAGCAAACACACAAGAAATGAACAAGAACAAGCAACAATAACAAGTACAATCCTGCAGAAGCAAAGGGCTGTAAAAATGGGCCCCTCTGTATTCCCAAAGGTGACACCACAAAGACAAACAGGCAGCTATTCTGGACACTATAAGATCATCCCAAACAGGTTCAGTCTTGTGTGTGACAATGATTTGGTGTGCCGTGGAACAGCAGCAGTGGGTGAGTGTGTGCTTGTCTACCAGCAAAAGTGTTTTTGCTGTGTGCATAAGCAGTATGGATTACAGGTGAGGCAATGAGAATGAGACAGACAGACAGAATAACGTGTTATTGTAGTGGACGCATCCTTGCAATGCATCAGTAACATCAGGACGGGGTCACTGCATCACTATAGAAGCACGACAGGACGTTTATGGACACGTTCCAGAGCCTATGCTCAATTGTAAATTAATGTTTCATCCACTAAAAGATGAAGGACTTGTTTTAAAAAAGTATTTATTGTTTGTTTCATACAAAAAGAAAAGTCCAGCATATAATGAATGGCAGTTTCACATTTTTAGCATACATTTGTATTAGAAAACATCATTAGATTTGATGCACACTATAAAAAGAACAACTGATCAATAAACAAGTTTAATATCTCGTCTCAGTTCGGTCTTCATTATTGTGTACGAATTCTCAGGCACTAAATTTGATAAGTCTAGACATTATAAAATGTTAAAATGTTTAGGGAAAGTATTTTACAGACACCGCTTCAAAGAGAAGGCATCAGTCAGTCAGTCTGCACAAAACCAGTCAACAGCCATTCATACACAGGATCGCAAACACAACACGTTTCCCTAAATGCTCTCAGACAGTCTGGTTCAAAAGTGAAGACACCACAGAAATTCACAAGGGTGGATTTTTCATTTGTTGTCTTTGCATGTATACCACCTAGTCACACCAAACTTCAATCTGCACATCTGGACTTCTCACTTTTCCACACCTCAAAATCAGAAGACTAATAATTATTTTCACTTACAATATAATTCACTTATTTGGAAAAATGTCACCAACTTGGCAGAGCCCATGTTAATTTGAAATAAAGCCCTCTTTAAATACAATCCTTGAAATACGAGTCCTTGAAGTATGAAGTAGAAAATAATCCTATAAGAACAAAAATGTCAATATAGAGAATAGGGCTGAAACGATTACTTGAGAAACTTGAGTAACTCGACTACTAAAAGTCCTGATTGATCTCTTAAAATGAACAAATTGTTTCTGTCATATTCTGTTTTGTACATCTACTATTACTTTAAATCAAGCAAGAAGTATTACTTCTGATAGAATACACAATTATTAAAATAATCCATTACTGCCCTAGTAGAGATTTTGCAAAGTTTTTACCCGACACTTCTACACCAACACTATTCCTCATACAGAGACCGTTTCATCCTGACACTGCTACAACACCTCTGATCCCCTGTATCGTACAAACATACCTAGCAGGGAACAAAATCCCCACAGTTCAGCAATAGTGAATAATAGTAATAGATTTGACGATTGTTAAGTACTCCAACCCCCCTCGCCCCCCCTTCTGTTTATTTGGTAAATAAAACTGAAATTTAAAAAAGAATTTGGTTATTATTTTGGCCAAAAGATTCACATTTTGCTGCGTAAATGTGAATATAATTATTTATAAAAGACGTTTGCCAACACTTGTCTTTGACATCAGAGTTTACGCCGCACATAATACAAAATTTTATTTAAGGGCTAGATTGTATATTGCACCAGAATCGCAGCCACCATTATCCTGTTATTATGGATGTTTATTAATGATCATAACGCACCATGATGCATTGCGCCCTCCATGGAAATGGATGGGAAGCAGTAGAAAGGTTCCAAGCAGTGCCACAGTTCCACCTCCCCATTCCTGCTCTCTGACTGTAACCCAGCAGTTCAATTGCCAGTCAGAGCACATGTTTGTTTTTTTCATATTTTTGACATCTAGTCTTTGCACCAAATTTAAAAACAGCATTGGGTTTTAGTTTTTTCTCTATTCTAATATTTGTACCACATCTTTTCAAGTGATCACAAATGAGCAGATCACCTAGAGTCAAGAGTTGGTTTGATTTAAAAGAAAGTGGATGTGAACGTCACATCCTGCCATTCTGAGAAGCTTCGCTAAAAACCACCAAGTTGATGGACTTAGGAAAGGTAGGACCTACACACGGTCAACAAACTTGACATTGATCGGGGCTCCAGGGCAGAGCAGGCCGTGGGTCTTAGCAGGGACTTCACCCGTCAGGGGAGACACCTCAATGCAGAACCTCTGAAGAACCTTGGAGAGAGGCAAACACAAAAGGAGTGTTCAAGAACCCCCACAGCTCCAACACATGGCGTGCACACTTGACAGTACGTTCCTCCCCCTGAAGCCAACAGACAGCTCCCCTAGGTGTTTTATGTGGAGTTCAATTTAATATCCTGTTGTAGAGTCACCTAAAGCTTTTTCATCTCAGTGTGACATAGTGAAGGATAAACAACAGAGATGATCTTATATTTCCGTCAGCTTTTCATCTCTGCTTCGTTACAAGGTGTCTACTGTTTCTATGCATGTACACACACACACACACCTGTGTGAGAGCCAAGTACATCTCAAGTTCTGCTATTCTCCTGCCGATGCAACTCCGGATGCCGTAGCCAAAGGGAATGGAGCCAAAGTTGTCTACACGCTCCAAAACGTCCTGGCGGAGCCAGCGGTCTGGACAGAATTCATCCGCTTTGGGGAAAGTCTCCTCATCCATGGAAGTGGAGTAATGACAAAGAGCCAACTGAGTCTGACGCACAAGAGAGAAAGGAAAGAGAATTAGGTTTCCAAAAACACCACTAAATTTAAAGTAATCTGTACGTTAAGCTTGCAGTCACTGCATTTGCAGCGTGACAGAACCTAACGTAGCTCTCATGCACGTTTTTCCAAATGTGCATGTGCGACAAGGAAAATCACGAGACAAGAAACTGTATTCGCAGTGATTAATCTTACCCCTTTAGGGATGAAGTAATCATCCACAACGATGTCATCCTGAGTGACACGGCCATTTCCAGGAAGAACAGGGTACAGTCTGCAGGTGACCGACAGTGAGGGAGAGATGAGCTCAAAGAAGTGAGAAGTTAGACTGAGCAGATGAGCGAGAGACTGAAGGTCTGTGGTGACCACCTGAGGGTCTCTTTGACAAGTCCCCTAATGAGTGGCAGCTGAGGAATGTCATCAGCAGTTGGGACCCGCCCAGCCAGCACACGCCTCACTTCCTCGTAGATCTGCTCTTGCACCATCGGATGTTTGGCCAACAGGTATGTGCTCCATGATAAGGTGAAGGACGTCTTGCGTTGCCGGAGAGTGGAGAAAAGGGTCAGTGTGCTGTGTGCATCTGGGAAGCTTAGGGTTAACAACGAATCCTCAGTCTGCATCCTTCCATTTTTTCTGGCACTCTGAGCCAAGCCAGTGGGAATCCATGCTGGCTGGCCAAATTCCCACCTTAGTTCTGCCTCTAGCCATCATCCCTCACACAAATTATAAAAAGGACCAAGAGGCAGGTGGGGGGTGATTTGTGGAGAACTGAGTCTCCCACTACAATGTAATCAGTAGGGGAGAGTTCATAAGAACATGAAATAGGATTAAGGTGCTTTGAAATGTTGCAACAAAGTATCTCACACTTGTTTTCTCCCACAGACTAGCAAAGGATTAGCACCAGAGACTAATAATACCAAAGTTTTTCAATCCGAGAAAAGAAAAGAAAAACTTTCCAAAGCAAACCCTAAAAAGACCAATTATTCTTCCAGTATTCAATTCACACTACACATTTCCAGCCTTCTTACAGTGTCCACGCCAGCTAGCAGCATTTCGGTCATGTTGGCATAAATTTCTTCCAGGTTCATCTCCTTGGTGACCAGCATGTGGGTGAGCAGTCCACCTTTCACCTCCTCTCCTTTCTCAAGCTTCGTCCTGATCTCCCCCAACTTCCTGTCAATGTGGATCTGGCCTGAGAACACACCCCCACACCATTATGTTTCAACCAGGAGCTATCCTTCCTCCCCACCCCACTTGCACTTACTGAACTTGAAGAGGCCATCCCAGGAGCTGCAGAACTCCTCCCAGGGCTTGGGCACGATGGGCCGCAGCCACTTGGGGATGGCACCAGCGTACATGGTGGTCTTGAAGGAGCTGAACATGAGGTGGAGGGCCTTGATGTACTCCTGGCTCATCTCAGGGATCTCATCTTCCAAGCAGCCAAGACGGGTCTCGTACAAGATGGACGCCACCCCTAAGGTTGAAATTTTCATAATACAGAAGTAACAGGGAGTTAGTTATCCCACACTACGTAACAAACTTTGGCACAGAGGTTTCTGTAGCAAAGGTGCGTGTTGCCTGTTTTTTATAGTGAAGAAAATAGCTTCCGAAAATAAGGATGTTATGTCAATATCAAATTAGAAAGACAGATCTGTAAAATAGATCCCCAAATTACTGTATGTACATCTTTCAGGTCACACATCGCGTGTGACCTTTCACACGATGTGAACACAATGGATTCGCTACCAAAATAACATTGGCCAGCAATACGAAAAATTCTGTTTAATGCAGTCACGTGCGCACACCCGTACCCTCCATGGCATAGTTAAAGAACAGGTCGTTGACGTTGAGCACGGTGAGGCCATCCCGCTGCTGCCGCCGAAGCTTGCGGACTTTCTCCACTAGATCAGCCACAACCGCGTTCACGTCGTCGGAGAACGCGGCGACGTGACGCGGACGCATGATCAACTGACGCAGCACCCTGCGCATCTTCAGCCACTTATCCGCTTCACTGCAGGGAGGACACGCAGGCACGCGCTTACGAAAATTATGATGATGTTTTTATTTTGTACAAAAACAAAAAGGTCGTGTCCAGAAACGTTTCCGAGAATACCTGCCCCTAGAACATTTTAAGCAGTAAACTTTTGACTGCAAGCTCAAACAAATGGATGAAAGCAGGAAACTGAGTTCTCACGCTGAGATCAGACCAGTGGAATGGCCCCTCATATCTCTGTACTCTTTCCACGAGTCCATGTTGGCTCTCTGAGGGGCTGCACCCTCGGCGCGTAGAACCTGTGCCACAAGACCTCGGTCCGCTATTGACACGACCAGCTGTGGCCCAAACCGTGACTTGAAGATCCTCCCATACTTCTGACTGTGTTTTAGCTGAGTGGGGGAGAGAGAGGAGCTACATGAGGGACACAAAAGTGGGGACATGTTTTCAGAGAGGCGTGCTGTGGGGAGATATAAATTTATATTTTTATATATATACATTTTTGACGATGTGCAGCTCCTCTACTATCCGCTAGGGGGATAGTAGACTTGTTGTAGCAACTTCCGCACCCCTACTTGTCGTACATGTGTCACAAATAAATCATGCACAATGTCTGATGCTGAGCAAATGCGGTTTGTTAATAATAATTCTCCCCTTTACAATCCCAGTCAACCTCTGGCACCTGCATGTCTCTTTCAGACATAGTGCACGTTTAGTTTCACGTCTATTTTCAGACCTAGAGCAACAGGCTACCATGAGCGGAATTAAACTATTCCCTAAAAAAGATCATTGCCAAAGTCTGGCAGATCTGCGCAAAGTGAAGACGTTCTTTATAATACAGAAAAAGAATCGTCCTAATCATGAAGCGAGTGTAAATGTGCTTGCAACCATCACAGATAAAATAGCAGAACACTGATGTGGTCGGTAAAAGAGAATGTCCCAGAAAGCACCAGAAAGCTCAAATAAGCACAATGGTAGTTTCAGAACAAAAACGAAGCGACTCCCATGTGTTTTGCTGAAACTGTGTTTGCGAACTTCCTACCAAAGGGTTCCGGTCCCAAGGACTGAGTTTTCCCATCTGCGGACTGACCGGTTTCAAATGGCGCATCAGTGCCTTTGGAATAGTGCCGCACCACCGTGATGCTGGCAGACAAGACTGCTGCAGGTAGTCACTCATCATTTAAAGCAAGTTAGTTAATTATGCTGCTGGCTGATTTAATTCAGCCACCCCTTGTGATTGGCTAGATAATATCCAGAATCTCCCATGAAAACACGAATTATTGATTTTTGTCCTCGTTTACCCTTCGGAACTGCATTTTAATAATCTGACAATTAAAAGTAGACGAAATAGACCTACATTTAACTTTGGTATTGGTATGAATTTGGTCTTCCTTGTTACTAATTCATATTCGTAAATGTTACTCTTCTAAAGGAAAGCGGAGCCGAAAAGCGTGCGAATCACTTTAGTGTATTACTATCTAAAGCAATGCACATGCGTAAGTCCCGTTAACCTGTATCTCGTGGATGCGGCTGAAGCCATCTCGGTAAAAGAGCTCGACGAGGTTGCCGATGGCGCTGGGTCCAGGCATGTCCCGGAGAGACTTCACCCGACCCGCTTGCCGCTCCGCCTGCTCCTGCTGGACACCCGCTCGCACGCGCGTCGCCGCGCGAGAGGACCCCGGCGTATCGCCGCCTGCAGATTCGTGACGCGCGCCGGCTTGCGAGAAAACTTGCTTGAGGACACCGTTCAGCGGACGTCCGCGAGTAGCGTGGAGCTTGTGGAGAGCCATGGGGGGGTCACCCGGTACAGGCAGATGAGGTGCACCTCCGTCTTAGTGTGCAGGAAAGCGGCGGCTTTTGCACAAGTGTGCCAGTGGAAAAGGGATGGGGATCGGACAGTCGGGGTATGACCAAAGCTGAAGCGGAGTCCTCGCGGCCAGGTGCGTCCGGTGCGGAGCCAAGGCTGGATGCGCCTCTCTGCAAAATAAGGAAGCTGTGTTACGAGTGGCAGCACGTACCAAAATTAACAATCCTTTTTATGTGTGATTGGATGTTAGGGGGAGCGCCCTGCCACACAACCTAAGCAACATATTGGAAAAAAAAAAAACAACAATAAGATGTTTGTTTTTTGGGGAATGAAATGAGAGATCCTGGGAACAACTCAGAAGAAAATGAGCGTGAATGATACGGTGCACGCATATCTACACACCCGCCTCTAACGGAGTCTTTTTTTTTTTTCTTTTTGCATCGCAATGGCACATCCTCCAGCCTGCTAGCTGCGCGCGCGTACACACGCACACACATACACACCTTTTCCACTCGTGTCAGGAAGGTTCATTCCACGTTAGCTCTCCACATTTTTAAAGCGCGCTTGGGAGGTTTATAGCAGTTCTAGAAGACGCCATACCTGATTAAACAGCACATGGCCTACAGCTACAATTGGTAAAAAAACAAACAAACAAAAAAAACAACTTCTAGAAATAAATCTGCGGTTTGTTATGGGTGCCTACGTTGAGTACAAGGATTTTTCATGTTTTTAAAAACGCCTTATTTATTCAGGGTACATGATCTGAGAACGTGACAAGATATGAGGTCATTGCACTGCAACCTGAGAAGTGTGACTGCATTTCAGATAAATTGGCAACCGCAGAAGTGTGCAGAGATCACTGGTTAGGTGACGCTGCAGGCACGAGAATTTGGCACAGATTAAACAAATACAAGTTGAAGGCGGGGATGCCACCCCTACTAGCAGAAACAAGACATTTTCATATTCCGTTCATGAGTCACTGTCCTACTTTTACCATATATGACACTAGTTCATATTACAAATACAGATTTTATTTACTTTTCTTAATGACATTAAAGTCAGTCATACACAATACAAAACCAACTGTCCACATGGAACATGTTTCAGCTACATATCTTTTATCCAATCGAGTCCACAGGGAAATGCAACACTACACAAGTTTCCCCTTTTACAACACACGATACATTTTGTAACGAACTCCAACATTTGTTGCTGGTTTGAACTGAGAGCCTCCAGATCCACTGCAGTGATAGTCATGTTAACTTTTAGACGAAAAGTCAATGTGTTGCTTGTACCATCACCTTTAAACAACGTAGCTCGATTAACTTTCAGGATCAATGTTCTCGTCCCATTGGGAAACTGGTTTGGTTTTATGCAATGCTGTGGCCCACCAGGGTTCCGGTTTTGGCAACACTACCCAGTGTTCTTGGATCATCTTTTTTCATTTTGTTTCCCCCTCCAATTAGTCCTTTGGTGTCTCTGCTAAAGCCTTCCAGAGAACAACCACATTCGTAATGCCATCACGCTCCCTTCCCCAGCTCACAGAAATCTTGTTCCACACATGTCTAGGCAGGGGGCGGGGTCTGAGACCCCGCAGTCAGGGGGCAGAGTCTGAGGCAGGTCACTTGCGGAAGCGTTTGAACAGAGGGTGCACGTTTTTGCTGGCTGCCAGCTTGCTGCTGCGGGACGCCTGGTACTCCATGTAGACGGCGTCGTCCGCGCCCGACATAGAGCTCATGGTGCCAGACCGACGAGAGAACTGGAGGTAAAAGATCAATGAAACCGGGATTAAAAGACAGCAGGAGACAAAACAGCCAGACCTATATTTTTAAATGGGTAAGGCGATACCACAGTTTTGCAATGAAATGGCTAAAGCGACTTTAAGAGGGAGGTCAGAGTGGCTCAATATGAACAGTATGCCAAATTTACATTCTCGTATAGTTCCTAAATGGCTCCCAAAAAGGTCTTTCAAAACAATACTAAAACTTTTAGGATGCACAAACACATGAAGTGATTCTTGTAGGCTTATGGCATACAGAACACATTATAAAATAACCTGAAAATTGAATCTATTAGCACTTCTGGAGGGATCACCAGCATGGGACCCCTGTTCACAGTCTGAGACAGTTTTCCCTTAATGAAATGACAAAGTGCACATATGAAATAAGATGTCACAGATAAGCACAATGTGTTCTCCACGTCTTTACATTATCAATAATGCCTTGCGCCAGAAGCCGACGTAACGGCAGCGTCCTGTCTCGGACCGTCACCATGCTGGTGTCACCACTGAAGAGAAAGGGTACGTGGGAACACGATGTGAAAATGGACGTACCTGAGCTTTCCCTCCCATCTCTCCCGTGACCACCTCTTCCTCGGCGTCAAGGTCAGACGCCGCGAGAACCTTGTGCAGGAGCTGCTGCTGCTCGTCACGTGTGGAGAACATCAAGTCCTCCTCCTCCATACCTGCCAACTTGGTGATTACCTGAGAGAAAGAAGGAACAGACAGACAGACAAACAGACAGACAGACAGACAGACAAACAGACAGACGGACAGACGGACGAGGATTTAAGGAGTAAGAACACTGCTTTCTTTCAAAAATAATAAAATGTGGGGGTGGGGGGGGTAGGTTTGAGAAACTGTGTGAAGACGTAAACGTGGCCTCTAACATTCACAATTTAACTGCTGAAAGGTATCAAACAAAAGTTGGCTGAACATAACTGGTCATTTCTGAGCCTAGAGACAAACCTTGAAGCTATACCCCTGGTCCACCAGGAAACGCTGTCTCTTGGTAGAGTAGGCCATCTCTTGTGTGTCCTGAGACACAAGTGAGTAGAAGTAAGCATTGTACTCCTCAGCGACCATTCCTGCACAGATAAACCCAGTTTCAGTTCTCCGCACAGGAGCAGGAAGGAAGGGGGACAAGGAGGTTGTCCTCGGGGTATTTTATCCTTCTCTCACCAGGGGGACTTCAGCTAGACACATCTGATTACCTTTCTTGGCACGGAGCACCCGGCCCAACCTCTGGGCCTCCTGACGGCGAGAGCCTCCGTGAGAGGAGATCTGAATCAGGACATTTGCCTCAGGCAAGTCAAACGATGTGTCTCCTACCTAAGACAAGAACAAAGACAGAGAATCAAATATGTCCAGTCAGTGTTGGACAAGAGTCTTTAAAAATGTACTCAGTTAAGATGTGAGTCATCAAAGTGTCGTCCTTTCTGCGAGTCACCAAATGTTCAAACAATGCTACTCAACAAGCAATGTGTTCTCTGCTCTCTGTTGTTGCTATGCTACAGGAAATGTGATTAGAATTTGCCTTTATAAGTTAATAACATATGCTAAACAAAGGGGATAAATGACATCCAATCCTGATTATTCTTAATCCATGGATGTATGCCCATGTTTTACTGTGCACATTCCGAATCTAGATCTGTGGAAAGTCTCTTCCTCAGATCCCCGCTATGACACGTTTACATAAATAATGCATACATATATACATACAAGTGACAAAGTTTCAAAGTGCTTATGTCACCTTACAAACTGGATGTACCAACACTTACTGCAGCTAAAAAACATGAAATTTTATGGTCTCTGTTAGACTTCCTAAAAAGACAAATGTATCTGTCCAATATGCTCAAGCAGGTCTCTCAGATCACCTCATCAGTTAATCACACTTTAGGGTTGGGACACACCGATCTGACACTAAAGAACCAATATTGACTACAGGTCAATGGTGATCACCCCTCGTCGCCTGTGTGCGTTTACACTCCAACACACCCACTGATGAGGCAGACGTTTCCTGACGATTGAAACGTGCACGCGTGTGCTCTGGTGGGTTGTTTTTTAGCTGTTTATAGTTGTTTCACTAAGCACTGCTGCAGCTGTAGTCCGGCTGCTCCATGTCTTCCAGAAGTTATTTTGAGGATTAAAACACTGTAGATCTTACGTCCGATTGGTCCATAGAATTAAAATAAATCACTACTGATTGGATGAAAAACGACCAAGAACAACTGCTGTGTTATGTCTGAAGGGGGGGGGGTGGCAGGGATCCCCCCCCCCCCCAATGGTCAGTAAATTGTCAAAAGGAGACAAGTTTTCCCGTACGTTAATAGGGGACCATGTATGTTAGGGTTGATGGTTAACTCTACCCTTTCCACTTGGTATATAATGGGAAAGAGAGAGCCATTGTTACCTTGGAGATAAAAATGGTGTTGATCTTGGGGTTGTGCTTAAAATTCTGCAGGATCTGCATCCGCTCGCCCTGCGACGTGGGTCCATAGATGTACGGCCTGGGCAAGGAACAAAAGAACAGAGTAAGGCCCACGAATGAGGAAACAAGCTGGTCACAGGTAAGTGTCAGGGTCAGGGTCAGGCTTCTGAGAGCCCGCGTGAGCAATTCCCTCCCACAACCCCTACTTCTTAATCACTCTGATCTGATTCTAAGCTGAGGCAGAGATGTAATGGAGGGATAATCCCAGAGTTCTTAGAACAGCCCTTCTTTCAGCATCACCATAGCATCCGCGTGTCACCCAGGGGTAGGATGGCTATCTGAAATTATGCAACACGTGAGCAGTTGTCCATCTATCTTAAAAGGGCTGATCAACAAATCAAAACTGAGCTGTCTAGATCCCTTTTACCCATGCATGTGTAAAAACATGTCCCCACTTAAAATGTAGGTCTGCACATTCCAAACGGTATTTGTGAGTCTTTGCAACTACCTGTTAAAAATAAGCTTGATCATAAATTCCTCCACCTCTGTAATGGTGCATACTATGACTAATATACAGACACACTATGATCTGATAATGATGGTCAGGGAAGTGTCTAAATGTGGGTCTTACTTGTTGAGGCGGATGGCGTATTCTTTGAGTGCGAAGACGTTGTCGGCAAAGACGATGATCTTATCATTGCGCCTCTCGTGGAAGCGGATCAGGAACTGGCAGGCGCGGAACTTGTTTGGATTCATTGTGTATAGCAGGATACGCTTCTTGGTCTTTATGGCCACATACTCACGGTAGAACTCTGGGGACATAGGACACCACACCTAAGAGAGACACACACACACACACACACACACACACACACACACACATTTAAAAAGAAACTACATAATATACTGTTTAATTCAATAACTTTTGTGTTTGAATCGCATTCCATTCTTTTAGCATACTGTGTGTGCATCACCTCAGCACACTGCACTTTGGCAATGTAGCCACTGTTCTGCAGCTCCATCCAGTTGGCCTCATACAGTTTGGGCCCGATGAGGAAGTTGAGATCGACGATCTTGTCATCCTCTCGCACGAGCGTGGCGGTGAGGCCCAGCTTGCAGTGGGCTTGCACAATGGTCAGAACACGCCGGAACATCTTCGCTGCACGCGCGGCGACCGGCCAAAATAAGCAAGTGGGAAAGAACGGGGAATTAGGGTGAGCAGGGTGCTGGAAAGCTGAAAGCAAGTGGGGGGGGAAGTTTGTCGGGGCGTGGAGGGTCCGCACCTGGGATGGTGTGCACCTCGTCCAGGATGATGAGACCCCACTCCTGACTGCGCATCCACTCCATGACGCGCTCAGCCTCCCACGAGCGCTTAGTTGTGTGGCCCAGCATGGAGTAGGTGCTGATGGCCACCGAGCAGCCGATGGGCTTGTCCTTGGCGTCAGAGGTGAAGCGGCAGATCTGCGAGTCGTCGATGGTGGACCACATCTTGAACTGGGACTTCCACTGCTCCACGGAGACGGAGGAGTTACCGAGCACCAGGCAGCGCTTGCGTACCGTGCACGCCGCCGTCACCCCCACCAAGGACTTCCCGGCACCTGCGGAGACGCGCGGGAGTTCCGAACAGATGAGTGCGTGTGGTGCTCAGCGGATATGAAGACCCCCTCTTCTTTGGCGGGGGGAGGGCGCTTACAGATACAGCCAATACGTTTCAGGAATGAACCTGCAATTGGACCGTCGTCCTGTCAAACGGGACTAGACGGGACTAGCAGGACACAAGAACAGTAAGCTCAACACTAAAAACACTCAGCGAGTGTATGTGTGTCTGTTTACCGCAGGGCAGCACGATGACCCCGGAGCGAGCACGCCCATTGCCGAACATCTTCCTCAGGCTCTTCTCCTGGTAGGGGCGGAGCACGGCGGTGGGCTTCAGGTCCATGTTGATGTCGGCGTTCACCGTGTCGTTGCGGAAGTCATACTCGGCCAGCAGCGGATACTCCAGCTGGATGCAGCGCTTCTGAAGCTCCTCGATCATCTCCTGCGGTGACAGCAAACATCAGCGGCAGGGAGGTCAGCGTTCTAAAACTGCACACAGCAAGTCGTACAGTTTGCATGTGATATTTGAAATACTGAAGTCATCAGAAAAGTCCTAAAGGACATGCTTTTTTTTTCCTTCACCCAAACACATCTTTTATCATAATGACAAGACATTGATCGTATTTCAAAAACCAAGGATGAATTTAGTAACTGCACACCCCGGATTTGCCCAGAAGGCTGGAACGCAGGTTTATATATAGGTGCTGAGTAATGCCTTTTAAAACTTCATGTCCCGAGGCTTCAGCACCATCAGCTGTATACTCTGGAATGTCGTTTCAGCGCCAGGCACTGCTTTTAACGAGGGGACTTGTATTCCATCCTCCAGACCAAGTGAAACATTTAGATGAGTGTGATTATGTCAACTGCACATGAGCAGTCCAGCCTTTCAGAAGTCCCAGCAAGATCAACTAGGTTGTGGTCATAGGTACACACCCACCCCCCACCCAAAAACAAACAAAAATCCTCACCAAAAAGGTGCACAGAGTTCTGACTGCGTAAGAATAAAAATCCAGATACTGTGGGACAGCGTTTACATTGCTGCAATATTTACTATGACTGTCACAAAACTGGTGTACAGCCTTATGCTCTGCTCCACATGCATATGCATTAAGCTGTGAAGGCCATTCCTGATTGGTCCCTGGATGAGGAAGATTGCTCACAGCTGCAGCCCTACCTGGCGGATCTCAAACGACACCGTCTGTGTCTCCTCCTCTTCCTCCTCCTCTTTGTCCATCTGTTCGTAGTAGCTGAAGATGTCCTCGGGGACCTGGGCAGCTGAGCCTTTGGCGTCCGCAGGCTGGGACGTAGACGCACCCCCGCTGTCCTGCAGAGACCTAGAGATCTGCGCAGCAGGGGGCGACAGTGAGCAGACACTTCAAGTACTGAGTGCATACAGGACACATGTAAAAGACCCCCCCCAAAAAAAAAAAAAACCCACATGCGTTCCACATCAGTAGGGGTTGGCCCATCAACCACATGTACCTGTGGTGAAATGCGTCATGACTAGTGTGATATTCAGGACATTATTAAAATGTTTCCATGATTCTGAATTGAAAATATGTAAATACTTGTTTAAAACATATTTTGATCACATAAATCATATATTGGAGTGCAACTGCAGCATATTGAATTTCACAAGATATTGATTTTTTTTGTCTTATAAATATAAAAATTCTGATGTATCCTCAGGCTTACAGCCCTGTTAAAGGCTGGAATCAGCGTTATGCTTCTCAGCAACAATACACTCATTGTAGCAACACCAACATATTAAAAAAACACCAGGAAAAAGCAAGGTTTACACATGTACAGACACAGAGAACCAACTTTATAAAAATAAGCAGAACTATTGGTGTAAATGTGATTTTGGCAAGACTCTTAATCAGCAGTCAAGGAAACACACGGCATGCCTCTACAGGCAAAAAGAAGCCTGACCTCACTTGACCTTGTTTTGAGTGCGTATTTGTATATGCACTCACTGCGGGTTTGCTGGAGATGATCTCTGTGATAAGCTCGGTCTCCCCCCCTTCAGCGGTGCGGAGTCGGCAGTCTCGAATCACGGGGTCCTGGAGCAGTCTCTGAATCACGTCTGGGAAGACACTCTCCACGAAATACCTGCCCCCCCCCCACGAGATGCCGCCCCACCATTAAACACATCTGGGAATGCACTCGCCACGAAATACCTGACCCCCCCCCGAAGATGCCCCACCATTAAACATTTAATGCCACTTAATTAACAAGCACAGGAATTAATATGCCGAGTTACTCCAAAAACATAAAAATGATTTACGGCGAGATCTGAAGAAGGAAGATCTACAGTCAATGATGTGCTACGTTTCACTAGCTCTGTTAACCAATCTGCCACATCACCACACCTAATGCAGGCCAATGCAGAGAATACGAGAAATGTAACTAAAAAGATGCAGCAAATACAAGCTTCAGAGTTTATGAATACACGGTTGTGTTTCAACATGAATGCCAACCACATTTGAGCATGAAGAATGGAAACACGAGAGATTGTGTCTTGGCTTGTTATCATTATGCTTGTAGGGTGGGTGCACTGAAGTAGAAGACACTTTTTCTAGTAATTCAAACCAATGCATGATAATATAGACAATAGACAATAAATGACTACATCATGAACCCTGCCAACCTTCACCAGAACAGTCAGGTAACAGAGCGAGTGGATCAGAACACAAACCTGTTGTGCTTCAGTACCAGCTTCACTTTCCCGTAGCTCACAGTGCACAACTGGAAAAGAACAACCAAAGTGCAGTCGCACCATTACACAACGCATACATGCACATACATTAAAGGATGCCCAAGTAAATTGGAAACTGTAAAACCACAAGATCCATGCACATTTTCCCCTCCAGGAGACTCTCTCTCACACCTGTGTGTACACACACACACACACACACACACACACACACACACACACACACACACTCCCAGTGCTTTGCACAATTCCATTCACACCTTTATAAACTGAACGATGCCATCAGGCACCGATGTCTTGCTCAGTTTCTGCAGATACTCCACGATGTCGGAGGTCTGCAGTCCAACGCTCACGGCCGCGTACAGCGAGTAGGCAGTCAGCTTGTACTCGTGCACGTGGGTGGGCCTGCACACAGGCTCAGCGATGGCCACCAGGAAGTCCTGAGCATACTTATACACCGGAGAGAATGCCTCCAGAAAGACGTGGCCATCGGGTGCCTGGTCACCAACACACAGAGACAGATAGTAAAATTCATCAGACTCAGAGTGAGATATTTTCACATCCATGTTGGTTCCAAAAGATGCATTTCTCAACCCAATCCTGGAGGACCATTGGCTGGTCACCATTTTTGCTTTATCGCAGCTCCCAACACACCTGAGCCAACACAAGAACACCTGATTCAGGTAAGATGGGAACTGGGTTAGAGTAAAAAAAAGGGGGGATTATTCTAGTGAGCCACTAGGACTGGGTTCATCTAAAGCACTCCAAATAAACATCACATTATGGATTTAAGGGATCTAGTAGTTACAAGGTGGTAAAAGGTCAGAAGGACGTTTTGGTAACATGAACTCAATCTTACCACCCACAGTGGGCGAGAGGAGTGGTCAGTCTTCAGTAACATCTGTATACGGTAGTCCTTCGCGCCATACTCGTCGTGTTTAGTCGTGGCTTCGTCGACTTGCTTGCCGGCCGCTGTGGGAATGGCTTCCTGAGACTCGCTCCTCGTCGCTTCCTCGTCGTCGTCGTCGTCGTCGTGATAACGTTTCTTGGACTTTCTGTCTGGTGAACGCAACAAAAAATCAAACACGATGATCTTTAGACATGAAAATGAACACAAACGCTGCCCTGGCTAGTAAGAGGCGGCTCGTCCCGGTGGGACACAAAAACCCGATTAACTTCCAACGCCAAATTCATTGATAAGTGAAGTTATACTGGATGATCACGGCTGTTATTTAAAAACTCAGATGTCAATCTGACATAGAAATGTACATTATAAACTTAGACTGCTAGACTATTATAGTATATTACAGTATACTAGAATATCATAAAAGTCAACTGCTAAATATGACTGTTAGCTAGCTAGTTAGCAACTCGGACTGCCGTTTACAAGCTGCACATTTTACCACATGAAATAAAACATAACACTACAATTACCTCGGTCTCCTTTTTCCCTTTTCCCCATAGTTCTTACTGTAAAGATAAAACGGTTTTGTTCCGATATGGTAACCGTATGAAACGTACGACATAAACAAAACACGCAAACTCCGCTACGTGATTAAGTAGCAACCATGTTCGCTTCTTCGCTGAGGGACGACAGGGCCAACAGTATTGTACAGCTGCGCAGCGCCACCCCGTGTTTCAAATCAGAACTTCATCTACTAGAACGACAAGTCACCCGCACATCAGCGTTTGAAGTATTATCGGATAACAAAAATGTAAAGTGGGTGTTGTAATGTATCTTTCAGTGGACGAGCCATCGCTTTTCAAACTAGTTAATAAAACAAACTTGAATCTAAGGCATTGACACAGGACATGTTTTTCAGTCCTGCTGGCCTTAAAGAATAATGGTAATTCTCTTTCCTCAGAGAGCAACCATAAAAAACCTTGTTCAATTATAAGTACTAGCCCCTGGAAATTTTGCCGATCAAGTACTGACTTTGCATGGATAGCATGGGTG
The DNA here is from genome assembly GCF_041902795.1 of Electrophorus electricus. NCBI lineage: Eukaryota > Metazoa > Chordata > Actinopteri > Gymnotiformes > Gymnotidae > Electrophorus > Electrophorus electricus. Next base: position 20,723,340 of record NC_137499.1, read on the forward strand.
CAAAATATATTGTTGATTTAATCGTCATTACAATATTGAATATCGTTGGCCCCTGCAATACTGAAATAGCAGAAAGTTGCAATATACAAACGAGCCCTTTATTACAAATTACAAGGGATTTTCCTTTGTGCAGTGAACTTTTTAACAAATCTCACATTCCAGACAAGTCTTCTACAGGCCAGTCTTTAACCATGTCCTGTTAACAGTAAACCAAGTCATTTTTATATAATTGAAGATATTAGAATACAGTAGTTGTCCATAATCTGCAGCCATAACAGTGATCACAGAACATTTGAACTAATTATGCTCATACCATCAAGTGAATGACAGATTATTTGAAGAGGCTGTATTACTCCATTTAATACAGATATATCAGCTAATAATGTCTTTACACTTAATGTGAATATAAAGGCAAAGATGTAAAAGGGGAACAATAAAGCACATATCAAAAATACTAAAACACTGTTTAAATCCACTGTATAGTGAACATTACTCTTGATTCAGTCCTGAGGAGCAAAGATCTTGATGGCCTTCTAAAGCTTCATGGTGTGTTTAGATGTTGGTACTGTGTTCCATCGCATGGTTGGTGTATCCCAGTGTTGCCATGGAAATGGGTGAGCATGACTTATGCCCCAGCGTCTGACAAGCAGGCTGAGTATCTGTAGGTGTAGAGTTTGTTGTCTGCTCCTCCACTAAGAATCAGCTAGAAAGAGAGCAGACATGTGATTGTCCAAGCTGTTAATTACTATTACTACCACAAATACAAAATATATTCACCAGAGTCTTCAACCCATATTTCCATTAAAGCCAAAACATTTGCCAGCAATGCCATCATGAATTTAACAGAACCACGAGATGAGGAAAAAAATGTTCAGCTATAACTGCACTCTAGATGGTCACACACACTCACACCATCTATATCTTACCCCACAGTCTGTCCAATCAGCACACAGAACTTTGTCCTCGTGAGCTGCCAGGTCATACAGAGGAGCCTTACAGCTGCACAGATGGAGAGGCAGTTAGTACTGAAACCACAGCTGAGGTCTGCGATGCTGACCATCACGCCTGCGGCACAACCACATCCTCACACGCACCTCCTGGTGTCCCAGAGCTTGACCAGGTTGTCCAGTGAGCCGGAGATGAGCTGCTGTTCGTGGGAAGGAGACCACCGGACTGCAGTCACCCAGCCGGTGTGAGACGTTAGAGAGAGCAGGACCAGAGAGCCATCTGTGTGTGTGTGAGTGAGTGAGAGAGCGAGAGAGAGTTCACACAAATGAATAAACATTCCCCCACCTATGAGGGCATCTGTGCGTATGCGCGCACGCGCGTCTTCCTCACCTTTAGAGCGCGGGTCCCACAGGCGTACATGTCTGTCTGTACTTCCCGTTGCCAGGCGATGACACAGTGGTGAGTAGGAGATACAGTTAAACACCTTACTTCCTGTCTACAACACACAATTCACCAAGCAAGCTTGATCAACCCACCAACCAACAGATCACCTCATCTCCAGTATCGTTCCATATTCCAAGCAATATTAATTAAATTTAATTTTAAAGCTGTCAGAATTATCATCCATTTGGAGTAAAAAGATACCAATGAATGTGTCTTTAATCAACAACAAGCATACAAACATGTGCCCAAAAATATCCATGAAGTAGAGTTATAGCACCACCTGCAGGTGAAAATGTGCTGCTGTTTTTAACCTGGAAGCGTGACTCTCACCAGCATGTTCTTTTGGCTGCCTGTCTCTGCATCCCACAGGCGAATGGTGTGGTCCCAGGATGCACTACACAGCTCCTCTGTGTCCATCCACAACACGCTGGACACGGCCTCGGTGTGACCCGACAGCGTCATCAGCGGAGTCTGTATCGGCGGTTAGAGTTATCGTCACGCATGGTAATCCAGCGCTGGTACATGCCAGCTGCGCTTTTTATTTCACTCACTATGTGGCATTTTATATGCATTCATGATTCAGGTAAATCAAGCACAACTACAGGCTCATTAATCAAATACAACTACAGGCTCATTAATCAAATACAACTACAGGCTAATTAAACAACGTCCTGAGAGGGAAATCCTTTTTAGCCTAGCACAAGGCTTAATGTTTACTTTGTGTGTGTGTGCGTGCGTGTGTGTACACGCACCCGTGTCGGGCCCAGCTGCTCAGTCTTCTGTTTCTTTCGTGGCCTGTTGGACTCCTCCTCCTCCTCCTCTTCCTCCTCTGTGGGAACTGAGAGGAAGGGCAGTGTTGAAACACTCCGGTTTAGCTTGACAGACCTGCTGTAATCTTCTTCAGATAAGAGGTTTTACACTTCACTCATCTCTGAAGCCTAAATGCCATTAATATTTAATGGTATTTCACCTGCTGACCAGATCTTCAGCATTTTGTCCCAAGAGCCACTGCAAAACTGTCGCAAAAACAGCAGGACATTAATAACTCAATAATGTAACTTAAAACTCAAACTTTTAATGAGTTAAAAACTGAAATCTTTGTAAATGAAGTCTAGTATCAGGAAAATAAACATATTGGCCTAAATTTGGTTGCAACCCTTTTAATTTTGTAAGGAATAATAGAAATGAACCCATTTACAAAGGTGTGTCTCCAACGTTTCACTCTTCCATAATACATCTTCCCCTCTTCTCACTGGCTGACATGCTCGTACCTTAGAGCGCGTGGGGTCGACGGAGATGGTATCCACGCTCCCAGCATGGCCGCGACAGCAGTGGCGAGCTCTCAGCTTGTTCCGCTCCGAGCTCCACTCCCACAGGAGCACCGTCTGGTCCAGTGAGGCGGTGAGCAGCAGGGAGCTCAGGCCATCTAAACCGGAACGAGAACCGCGAGCAGGAGCGCAGAGCCGTCAGAACCGGTGGAGGTGCTTGCAGAACTTCGGCACACTTCAAACGGATTATGCGGTGAGGCCGTTTCTCTTAAGCGTGTTACGGGACTCAAACCGCATTCTAAGATTTCATTTCGATACAGCGGACTGCCAGAATGTGATGTGTGCAGCAGAACGCAGATGTCAATCACCAGGTTTGGAAAGTCAATGCACACACTCCTCCCTGCTTCAGCACAACTGATTTAACTCCTTAAAAAGACTTATCAGCTGCCAGGAACTGTGGTGGCTAATGTACACAAGAAGCACCACATGTAGCTAATTAAAGCTGTGTCCAATCAGCTCACCTCTTTTCACCCAGGCCACGCCCTTGACCACGTCCGTGTGGCCGGCCACGGTTGCAACCGCCTTCCCTTCTAGAGACCAGATGCGGGCCGTCTTATCGTACGAACCTGTGAGGATCCTGACACACAGGCAAAGAGAAAGAGAGGTGTGGTCAGCCAAACAGACCCATCAAAGATTTCTTTCCCTGCTTGCCTGCCTGTACCCAATGGACTACAAGTAAGATGTCATGAAAGTTAATGGATTGGGAGGGGGAGGCTTCAGAGGTGATAGTGAAGAATGAAACTCAAATCTGAAAAAGATTACAGCAGGTCTGTCAAGCTGTCAACCACAGTGATTTAACATTGCCCTTCCTCTCAGTTCCACCAGAGGTGGAAGGTGAGGTGTTGAGCTACATCAACAGAGTGCATGGCTGACCCATAAGGCTGAGTCCTGCTTAAAGAGCACATTCCACCACAGGATGGAGGATCACTGGAGACAGGACACCTCTACTGTGAAGTGGTCAAGCCGTTGTGAGGTGTACCAAGTGCCAAATTCATTCTTCTGGTTAAATACATTCTGGTGAAAGCATTACCACCTACCACCTCTAAAGAAGCTGCATACAATATCACATATATGATCAATCACATATCAATATACTTATGATTAATTACTGCGCTAGTAGTAGAGAAGGTATTATGGTGTCATAATGCAGCATTGGCATGCACGGCCCAGCAGGCAAGCATGTCCTAATCTGAAAGCCAACACGAAGCAGGCGGCTCTCACCATTCTGAGTCTGCTTCCACTGAACTGATCCAGTCATCATGCATGATACATTCCTCTGGCTGTGGAGCTGTGTACTTCTCCACATACTCAATTTCAACAACTTCTTCCTGCACACACAAAGATCAGGAAAGGGTCAATACACTAAGGAGGAATGCTATAAGCATAAGGCACAAAACTGTGTTTTATTCGTATGTTCACATCCAGTGAAAACAACATACAAGGTAACTATTTTTTGCACTCCATTACCGTGGAGATGTTCTCTGTCTCCAAGTGAGTGGCCAAAGAAGAACGCAAGAACTGCCCTTGAACCAGAAAGTCAAACTCCACATGTTTGTGATCCCCTGCAAATTCCAAGTATTCAAACGTTACAAACAGGTCTTTCAGCAATGCACAGCTCTGCAAATCATTGCAGACCACTCCTTAAATGTCAGCTCTGCTATTTTATGTCAAACATGGAAGAACATTAGCGCGTAGGAGAAATATAACGAGGATGATAAAACTTGCTGTGACAGAGCAAGCTCAGCTCACCATTCTTGCCCTCCAGTAGCTTGTTGATGACATTGCTGAGATCTGTTATCTCCGAGACGGCGGGGATGGAGAAAGGAACATCGTCTATAACGTATCTGCCCACAGAGAATAAATACGTTTACAAAGTCAACGAAGCGATGCGTTATTAGCAAATGTTTGAAGACCTAGGTTACATTTTTTGGTAAGAAACAGGGAACAGTTTTGGCTAACAAGGATGGAACATGGCTGGCTAGACGGTTAGCTAACTACATCCACCGCTTTCAAGGCAATAAATACACATAATCCATGTGAGCCAGTTACTCAACGATAAGATATTCGTATAAATTTAAAGCGCAGACATTTCAAATGACTTTTCTTGAGCTACAACTAAATATACTGGATAGACAGTTGAACAAGTCGTGAGCAAACCACCTAGCTAGCAAGCTACTTGTAATCGTCAGATGACTAACTAAAAACCAAAAGTGCTTACTTTTTGTTGTCCGTAAAGAACCTAGCCTGAAGCTGCGACATTTTGCTATAAAAAACAAAACAAAACTATCGTTACTGAAATACTGTATTATTAAGTTGCTAACTAGACAGCCAGTTAGCCAGCTGCTGGTCAACGACTTTGCCCAGAAGAAGCCAGCAACCACGTGGTTTAACGTGTGTGTGATGGGCAAGTCCTAGTAGTCGATCGCAAACAGCAATCGCTTGCCATGCGATTTGCCACCAGCGATGTCTGCTTGAGTTATAGAAGCGGAGAGGTCCCCAAAGTTCCCTATGCAGTAAAAGTACTGGAGAGACGAAAACATTACGTTAAAGCTCCAAATAAATAACTGATGAGATGAGAAAGATGATGAAGTGCTGAATGCAAAGTCCTGCTACTGACGCATGCATTATACGTAGGGCAGAGAAACTCCCAAATGATCTGCAGCCAGTCTTGACATCCATTCTACGCCTCTTCCTGTTATTGTGTAAAGTCTGAGGAACTTTGGTCCATTTCCCTGTTGTATTTAAATGTTGAACTATGGCCATTTACAGGAGTCATATAAGCTTTCTACATCCAACTAAGCTATATCTGCCTATAGCTACTAGATGGTTGAAGATTACACACCTCGCCTCCATAGTCTGAGCACTTGAACAAGGAGCACAGGAAGACATTTTAAAGTTGTACTCCTAGTTACTCATGCAGCCACCACGCTCCTGCATCCTTACAGATGGATTTTGGCCTTGGAGACACAGACCCATGTCTCTACTCAGCAGGACTGCTTTAGGATCACGTCTCCATATTTGCACTGGGGTGCAAACGCCCATCCTGATCTGTACCCTTAGCTTGAGAGGTTGGATGAATATGAGCGATTGCATACACATCATAAAAGATCCCGTCTGAATGTACAAGCACACTAGCACCACCAGCTTAGTCTACTCAGTAACATTAAATTGTTTAGGTCAGTTTGTCCACACAGGTCAGCGGGCCAAGGCTGCGTCTGGGATGGACCTGCAGCTGTGAAGGGGCTCTGTGCTTTTCCCAGGCCCCCCGTCCTGCCCTGGGGGGTTGGGGGGGGGGGACACCCTGCGACTCCCCTGAGCTTGCTCGGTTTGGCAAGCGAGCGCCCGGGGGAGGCAGGGCGGAAGATAACGCGCGTCTCGAAGATCCCCGCACTACCTCGCCAGATAAGGCAAAAGGGAGGGAGACGAAGCTTGGCGAAGAGGACGCCGAAGCCGTCTGGGCGGGGAAGAGGAGCGAGTCCTGCTCGTCCGCCAGATGCGGGCACTGCCACAAAGGAGAGGCCAGCGCGGTGTACTCGCTGGTGCCATTCTGATGGCGGAGAGTGCGCTGGAAAAGGCTCTGGCTGCAGTGGAAGGGGAATCAGGACAGAGAGGTCTGCACCGGACGCTGAGGTGGACACAACCATGTGTGAGACAGGCTGCGTGCAGAGAGTCCAAGAAATGGGTGAGTAAGAACCAGTCAGAACTGCGGGTCTCACGTCCCCGTCCCCCCCCTCCACACACACACAAAAAAAAACTGCAGAGACAGAGAAACTTGGTTGTCTGTCTGTTTGAAATGTAGTTTTGGTTTATTGCCAAGGTTCATTTATTCATGGGGCCCAGAGTCAAATGACAATGCCATGAATGAGTTAAAACTCTAAAAAGAATTTAAATGAACCAGAACTACCTGTATCTCAACAATTTACCTACCAAAGCTGTCTTAACACAGAAAACCACACTCTTGAGAAAGGTATCTAATCCTTTTCGTATTCACTTGTTTTCCAGGCGAGGTCTGGGCTGCAAACAGGGGCACCAAAGACACAGAATTCCCCAGAAAACGCAGCAAGAGAGAGGACTCGGGTGCGAAACCTGCGGCAGGCGTTCCAGAGCCTTCAGGCTGCGCTGCCGTCGGTGCCTCCAGACACGAAGCTCTCCAAGCTGGATGTACTGGTCCTGGCCACCAATTACATTGCCCACCTGACCGAGATGCTGGATCAGGGGGGAAGCCTTTGTGACCATCCAGCACTGCAGAGAGCCGAAGGCTACCTGCACCCTGTGAAGGTGACTCGCACTTCAGCCTATATGTGGGACATAACTTACATAGACAATAAAAGAAAAGCTTACTTGGAAAATAACATAAGATGCAATAAGGCTGGTTTTGTGGCATCACATGACACAGTAGTTACTCTGACATAGTAAATACTGTAACGGTGATCAGGGCTTTATGGTGATGTGTGGGTTTTCTTTTTCAGAAGTGGCCAATGCGCTCTCTGCTGTACTGCGGGAACATTGCGGAACGGCTGCCAGGAGCGTGCAGTGAACAGCAGGAATCCCTCCCTCCCCATCAGTCGGTGCAGCTGAGGTCAGAGCAGACCAAGGCAGCAGAGTTGACCTAAATCACGTCACAGGCACATGGCTACAGTATGTCCGAGCATGGAACAGATTTACAAAAGGCCTAACATTAGCATGTAATGTTAATAATGTCAATAATGTAAACTCAACTGTCTACTTAGATACATTCATCCACAACTGACTTAGCAAAAAGATTTTGGTACCGTATACTCCATCACAATAGTTTATGCTTCAAGTGCTTTTTATTTCCTTGTCTCCAATTATAGCTCAGTCTAATAAATGCTCGACAAGTGACTTATCACTAGTATGTATGAAGAATGTTCTTACTGTGTACTTACCGTGAATAAGACTTAATTAAACAGAACAGATTTTAACCATAATGCTGTGCAAATTCTTTCTAATCGGATCTCATTTCTGCAGCATAAGAGCTTGTGGTATCTCCCATATAATACTAGCTGGGAGTGAATGAAGGTCTTGATTAGTTGAAGGGGAGGATTGTTATGGGGAACACTTGGCAACCACCGATGAAAGGACTTTCAGTGTCTTCATCACATCCACTACATGAGGCTCTCACATTATTCCATAACTGCAAATCTTCACCAGTAATTCAGAGAGAGCCATCAGCCAACGTTCATGCTGTTTTTTCTTGCACCTTAGAGAAGTGCTAATCCAGAGGTTTTTACCAACTGCTAAAACACTGAACAGAAACCCTGCTAATTGAACCTCGTGTTCAGCAATCTCTAGATTACAGACAGGCTCAGTTGGGATCATGGAAGAGACGAGCATCCTCAGAGTCTCATCCAAAGCCCGGGTCTTTCTCTTGCACAACATGGGCTCTGGTCCATAAGGAATGGTACAGTGGTCAAGGCCAACCCTATAAATCCACTGAGCCGAACGATAAAAGCCTTTTCGCTCATTTTAATGGCCAAGATGGACTGAGAAGAATCAGTTCCCTAAGGCAAAGGTTATGGAGCAAGAGAACGAGGGCCAATTCTCACTTCCAAGCGGCGGGAGTCAGCAACACCCTTCTTCCAAGTTATCCCCAATTAGGGATTCATTGGTGTTTATCATCCAGAGCATGATTCTTCTGTAAATCAAATGACACACCTGGATCTATAACTGAGAAAATTAAAAGTACTGTGTACAAATTTTTTTCTGGACTTTCCCCTTTTTGGCTGCTATTTTATGCGCTTAATACCAACTAATACCTAACTAATACCTACTAATAGTAAACACCACATAACCCACAACAAAGACTACAAATGTAGACTATAAGATGTCATTCTACTTTTTTAGTGTTCACCGATTCACAGAATGAACTGATGGGTACTAAATGATTAGTAATTTTGCATGCCTGTGGGTTTTGGGGACCAACTGAATCCCACATTTGCAGGTTCGTGCAGCAGTCAGCGCTTGCTTTAAGGAGCCTGCTGTTAATTAAAGTTGTTCATGTGTTTGCAACTCCAGCTCACACTGATGGCTCACTGGATTTATGCTGCACTTTGGCCACTCGCCCTGGACTAGCCTGACAGAAGCAAGAACAGGAGGAACCATGGAGGAATGTGTGCGTGTGTACGAAAGACAGCAAGGGAGAATTTTATTTTAAGCAGAGGCCCAATAAATCTTCCATTTTCCAGTGTCCATGATGGGAGAAGGAAAGTAGTGTTAAGCTCAAATCTCTATATAGAGGTCTTCAGTTCTGTTTTAGATTGTGATGGGTCCATATGATAGGCAAAGGATTTTGCTGGTGGCCAGGCATGCAAGAGTGAAATTGGCACTGCTTTTGTGGTCAGTCACAGCGAAAACTAGCCAATCATGGGCACTAGCTTGTGCTCACAATTGCTGACTGGGGTGGTTAGTATGTTCCTCTGAGTATGTTCAGTTGCCCTGTTTTTCAGCATGGGCAGCAATTTGAAAAAATGTGGCACTTGGCATCACCTGTCTAGGAGAAAGCATGTGCTGGCCTGAAGCTTCCGCTGTCTGCCCCTGTCATAGGACAAGGAAGATTAGCTAGCTGATGATTGGGAACTTGCATCATGAGAACTGAAAGAAAATGGGGGACTTTTAAAATTAAAAAAAAAAAAAAGAAAAAAGAAAAAGATTGGAATATCAAATTCTTCCAATCAAAAAAATGTTTATATTTAAAATATTGTAAATATTAAGTGTAATTTTATGAAAGACAAGCACAAAATAAAGAAATAGACGTTTAATTAAAAGCTGCAAAACAACCCCCCCCCCAGCTCTCCCTCATTTCACTCAATAGCTTGTTTTCTTAACACAAATCATGGCCAATAATTTTGTTTAAACCAAAATGCATACAATATGCATGCAAATTACACTTAGCAGTCCCATCTGAAAGCTCTACAAACAGATGACACACAGAATTGCACCTTTGGAGGGCTTAGATGTGTCCATCAAAATTATGAAGTATTTCTCGTACAGTTAAAAGTTATTAAATCATTAAAAAAAAACAAAAAAAAACAAACAAACAAAAAAAAACACGAACAAAAACCCCCCCAAAACAATTACACCCCCTCCCCACAATTCTAACAGTCCTTGAGTTCGTCAATGTTAATGTAGCCCATGGTGTCAAGATGTATAAAATTTCCGAGACACAAGGGAGGAGAGGAAAAAAAGAAGTTAACTGGAAAGGAAGAAAATGTCTCTGGTTTGCTTTTTCACTCTCCTTCCTCCTCTTTGACTTTTTTCTTCTTCTTCTTCTTCTTCTTCTCTGTTGTCTACGAAAGGAAACAAAAACTGATCAAAATAGGAAAACAAACGCATAATAGTTACTTCTCAGCTCACACACCAAACGGTGTCAGCTAGAACGTGCATAAAGCCAAGGGGAGTGCAGTTAACACATGCTTCTGCTTGACTACTCAACCCCAGCCCCATGATTAAATGACATTGGGCGGCTCTCTGAAGAGATGTAAAGTAAAAGCGTCACCTCTTCTGTGGGATTGACTGCTGCCTCTTCCTCCTCGGCCTCAGCCTCTTCCTCGTGTTTCTTTTCTTTCTTTTTCTTCTTCTTCCCTTTCTCTGTTGTCTGTAAACGTAGGGCGTAAAATTCAGTTACACGAGCAGACCTGGAAAAGGGCCGATTATTCTGGTATTTAATAGTCATCGAAGGGCAATAAAAGTCAATTGATCGGGCTCCCAACGTGTCGGACGCATCTGCCGTGAGCAAACTCTCACCTCCTCTGTTGGACTGATGACCGTCTCCTCCTCCTCCTCCTCCTCCTCCTCGGGATCCTGCTCCTGCTTCTTCTTTTTCTTTTTCTTCTTGGGCGCGTCTGTTTCAGTGACCTCAGCTCCTGCTGCGCCAGACCAATATCATGCTCCATGACCATCGTCCTTTAGATCCCCAAAATCACGTTTGAAAGGCAAAGACCATCACAGGCGAGCCGTGCCTCACCTTCCGTCGGGGTTTCCGTCTTTATTTTCTTGGCCTTGATCTCCACAGGCTTGTCTTCCTCCTCCTCCTCCATCTTCCTCTTCCTGGAGACGGTAGGGATCGTCGAGTCTCCTGACGGGTCATATACTTTTATGTCACTAATTAGGAGGGGGAAAAAAATAAGGAAAATTAGTTTTACATTTAAAACCTCTCAAATGCTTTGCATGTAATACAAACCCACAAAAGGGTAGGACAGTATGGAAAATGCTAATATAGAACACAATACACTGCCCCATTACTTTGCTAATTTAATGTGACGAATACAACATGATGCAAAAAAACCAAACAAAAACAAAAACAAACACTCGGTCCAGTTTCATTACAATTGTGTAGCATTTTAAACTACATTTCATCATTATACACTCAGGCTCATTAAGTTTAGCAAGTGAATTTCCTCATTTTTCCATTAAAAACAGGTCTTTAGCTGCTCAATTGTACAGGGCCTCTGTTGCCATAGACTACACTTCAGAATGGTCCACACACTTGCAGTTGGAGTCCAGTTGGGAGTACAAGCAGCAGGCCAGTCTAGCACTTGTGCAGTAATGCATTCGTGACCTTTGGCACATGCTGTTACGTAGAGATACAACAACCCAACAGTGTTAACATATAACTCCTTTGCATTCTACAGCCTTAACTTGCATCTTGTCAATGCAGCGTCAAATAGAGTTGACCCACGTATCCCTAAGCACACACCATTACATTTGCATGTCCATTTTTTAAGTGACGGCTGAGGGTTCTCGGATCACACACAGCTCACATAACGAGTAGCTTTCAGCCTCGAACTGAGATTTGACCAGATTTCTTCAATCTTAAGTACGCAGCGTGCAGAAGAGGGTGAAATGCTCAAAAGTCAAACCATTTGTTTTTGGGGAACATCGTTTTAAAATTGCTGGATTATTTGCAGATTCATCTCTTAGCAAACTGGTGAGCCATGGCTCATCTCTGCTCTTGAAGGCTGATTGTAAGGAGCCTCTGGGAGGCCTAGACACTACACCACCATCGGCTCAGCCACTTAACACAGTCGATTTCGAATCACATTACTACTACAGTGCATCACATCAGTATTAGTTCCAAATTGCTCAGTCACAACTATTTTGGAACATGTTGTGGACATCAATTTAAGAATAAAACATCAATCTTTAAAAATACATTTAGGTAAAACAACATCTTGTCTATAATGTTTTGGTTGAATACAAGTCAAAATAAAATTTAACAAATTAAATGCTCACTGTGCATATTTGCATTTCATTGACTTTTTGGAAGAACTTGCACATCATATGTTTATTCTTACAGTGAGGCCTTCTATTAGGACTTGACAGTGGACAAAGAACACTCACCTCTTGTGTTGATATTTGTCCGTCCGGGCCAGAGCTTTGCCCGACCCGCTGATGCGTCTCATCTGAGATCAGGAGAAAAGGGAGCTTTAGTACAGAAGCACAAACACTCCTGTGAGCCACTACAGAAACAAAACAGCTCTCCTCTTAAATTTCTGATCCCTGCAAACACTCAGATGAGGTAGTGACAAAGAAAGCCACATGGAGTCTTCAGTACTGTGACAGGATGTCATCATCATCACCGTGTGAGCGACAGGAACTTTCACCTGCTCTGCAGAAAGCCAAGACGTGCCACTCACCCCCTTCTCCTCCAGGTGGCGCAGTCGAGCCTCCAGCTTGGCCCTGTTCTCCACCCCCATCTCGGCATTGGTGTCTTCGCCCAGGGCGTCGTAGCGGACTGCCAGGGCTGTCTTGGCTGCCAGCATCCTGGAGATCTTGCCCTTGTTCTTCGCTGTGGTCTGCCCTACCAGGGAGGCGTGGTAGATCAGACCGTACTTGGGCGTGTCCCGTCGCGTTTTCAAGGCCCTGAACAAGGCTTTCTCTGCCCCCAAAATTTGCACTGTGGACGCCGGGTGCTTGGCCAAGTTTAGCAGTGAACCTGATTGAGAACATGATTAAAACAGCAATTCACGAAAAGATGTTCTACAGACTTAAGCTGTTAACTGACTGCAGTACAGATTTAAGAGCTAGTTAGGTATGTACAATTAATGTTTTACGAAGTAGAGACCAACTTAAATATCACTGTTAGGTTTTCTTAACATGATCAATAATGTGCATAATAACTGAACAGGAAAAAAACCGACCAGCATGAGAGATGAGACGGGCACCCACAAGCTCTCCCACCATGACTGTGAGGTTGGGCGCGATGGCCATCATGCGGTTCTTTAGATAGTCATAGAGCTGAGCACGATACTCTGAGATTTCGATCACCTGCAAGGATATGTACTTGAGTGACAGAGATATATACATCCAGTGAAACCAGCATAAAAACCTAGTTCTGCAGAAGTGTGAAATTTCCACTGCATTAAATGTCTTGACTTGTTTAGGTTGTCATGACAAATGGCACACTCTCTTTCACAAACCTGGTCGCACAGGTGCAAGATGTTGCTGATGTCCTCCTCAGACACTTCCGTCCCCATGGAGATCTCCGCAGCCAGTTTGACCTCTGCCTCCACCTCCTCTGGCAGCAGCTCAGAAAGGTCTGTGCTTGCCACATTTGTGCGGTCACCTACACACCACAAACAAAACAAAAGGTGCAGAAACACAGTTTAAGCTCAGACCCCATAGATGGAGCTAACCACTTCTAAAGACACATTAGAGCACTAGTTATAGCAATGGCAGCTCAAACCGCAGAATCCCAACAACAGATTCAGCAGCTAAGCGTGGTGCCATCACGAACTCAGCAGGTTCCTCAAGGCTCATGCAGACTTTGGTCAATGCGCTGTGCCGTTTTCTCCAGCGGACACCCATACCCACCGATCTTGCGGACGCTCTTGCAGTATGCCAAGTTGTCAGTGATGATCTTGCCAAGCTCGGGGAAATGCCAGCCATACCACTCGCGGCAACGCATGATGTAGTTGTTCAGCTCCTTGTCCAGGTCATCCAGGAGAGCTGGAGAAACAGCAAGGGGACACTGACATGGAGCCCAAGTCAATGCTCGGTCATCTCTGCACATTACAACAATGTGTCTTCACAAGCTCAGATGAGGTAGTGACTTAGACACCGTCACAAAGTATTCAGGGTCTTGACACAAGGTCATCATCATCAATGCTTATCAAAAATCACTTTCAACAAGACACAGCTATGAGATCTGATAAATTTACAAGGAAAAGACACTTGCATATGGCTTGAACGATCATGGTGTCCACTTTGTCCGGGCTGAATTTCAGCTTGTAACGGGAGAGGCTAACGGAATGAAACAAGAACATAAAACCATTAAAAGTTAAAATGTGACCAATACTAACCAGAGTACATCAATCACGTTACAAGCCTATCTCAGTGGTAGTGGCGAATGGCAATCAATATTCTCAGAAAAGTCAGTTATGTTAGCAATCACTGACAGCAATTCAGTTTTGTAATTATTTGCACCTGCATCTCTTTTGTGTGCATGTGACATTTTCCCACCTGTGTGCCAGGCCCAGAGACATGGCACTGATTTCTCTTGGAGGGAGCCCGGTGATCAGACCCTCCATCTGGTTCCTTATACCCCTCATGAGCTCAGCTACAGCAGGGCTATGGACACAGCTCAGGTTTAGCTTTTCCTGAAGGGGGCAAGAGAGAGCACTGGTCAATCACAGGCTGGACAGACAGAAAAAAAGTTTTTTCCCTCTACTCAAGCTAAGATTATTCAGCGGAATCACAGAATTAATAAATAGGAAGGGAATTTAAGACTTAAATCACCTCCCTATTTATTAATTCAATTATTCCAATACTGCCTTGATTATAACATGCTATTTAGCTAAATCAACATGCTCTACCACACAATGACGCTACCAGAGCTCACAAAATAGACAATACACAGCTTGACACTGTTCTTTGCCCTGATGCTTGGTTTTATAGACAGAAATGAGAAGACTAGATTGAAGAGGGGATTCATTCACCGGGACTGCAAAAACAAAGCCAAGACGTTTAGCTAAAATGATGACACGTGGCCACCGCCAGCCCAGCTTGGCCACGTGTAGGTGAAGAAGTGCTCCCCACCTGGAGAGCCTGCCACTTACTCTGATGACGCCTCCCAGTTTAGCATCCGTTATGGCCAGCTGCTCGTGGGCTTCCTTCGCCACCACCTTCTTCAGGACCTTTTTCAAACTCTTCCCGAGCTTACCTTCCACCAAAGCAGTGGCCGCTACAGTGACGGCAAAAAGAAGCAGCAGCAAGAATGCGTGTTTTTTTTTTTTTTAAGTCTTTGTTTATAAAGAGTGCAGAGACACACGCTTTAAAATATGACAAATTTGAGCAATATGAACATCGGTCAAACGTAACGTGCTGAACAGCTGTTGTCTCAGTGGTAGTGACGAATTAACTGCTTAGTTGCCTCATACTACAGTCGGACAGACAGATGCATCATTGACAACAGCACATATGGATGATTGTCCCTAGTCCTTAGTGTGTGTGTGTGTGTAATTACCATGGGAAATTGTGTGACGAGACACTTATCTACGTTACCTGCCAGAGCTTCTGTCGTGTCCTGGAATTTTTCAAAGTGCTTGAGTTTCACTCTGAAAATAAAATTAACAATAATGTTGTCATAATTAACCATTAATGCAAATCTGCCTTACTGTAAATGCAGCCCTGTATATACAAAGTAAACAAAGAAAAAGCAAACGTTTTCGTTTACTCCACATACATCATATAAAGCAGCTTAAAGGAAACGTTTAACAAATTTGTCTCGATTAATTTAACTCACATTTTATTGGCTTTTTCCGGCGTTTCAAATTCCTTCCAGAGGCAGTCCACCTGCTGGAGTTTTTGCTCATCGAGGACCTATTCAGCAAATGAATGTTTAAGAGGATTACGCCTAACCTGGACTGACAATTATCTGTTATCTATATGAATATTTTCTCATATAACGTGAGGCAGGTCCCCCAAACGCCGTAAATGTATTGCTGGGCCAAGCAAACGCTAGCCATTATGATGACTAGGTCGCTACTATTGTCATTTACACTTTGCATACTTGCATGGCATGAAAAGGACATACAGCGTTAAAGAGAGCGAAGAAGTGCGAAAACGTCCCTATATAGTTATAGTTAGTCTAAACTACTCGAGCTACACCTCAGCTAGCGTCATTTCGCCAGCTGAGCTAAAATGTTACAACGTGGGCGCTCGGCAGGCCCGCTTGAACACGAATCACCTCGGCTAAGGAGACTTAACCTACATGCTGCGCAAATGTGTCGCTAGCTGATTCAGACCTCTTTATTTTAGGTTATCAAAAATAAACTTTCTTTAGCTTAAACAATGATAACTAACTTACAACCGATTTAGTTGACGCTGCTAGCTAATAGTTAGCTAACGCTAGCTAGCTAACGTTAGTCGTTGAGCAGACCAGCGAGCAAAATAACTTTTTATGTAAATTATTCGTGTTTGATATATATTTAAGCATACTTACCTTGAAAATGGCATAGCCGGCCGCGGTTTCAAACAGCACCAACATATTTAACCGCTTAGCTTCGACCTTCTCAGAAAAAAACGGCCTTCTGCTCCCGGTACGAGAGCGTTCAGCTAAGCATGTGAACTCCTTACCACGCGGAGCGAGCGGCAGGATCCATGCTCATGCGCAGCAGATTCGGTAGGCAGTCTCCTCGTGGGGTCTGCAGGTTCACGCCTTCTGCATGTATATTTGTGCATGTATATGTTCTCTAGACATCTGTATACATATATCTTCTCTATATCTTCTGTATGTATTTTTTGTGCATGTATATCTTCTCTAGATATCTGTATACATATATCGTCTCTATATCTTCTTTATTTGTGTATATGCGTGTCTACTGTATACATCTGTACACATATATCTTCTCTATGTCTTCTGTATGTATTTGTGTGTATGTATATCCTCTCTGTATGTATATTTGATATCTCCGCAGTTACCCCACATCAGTCCAGGAGAACCCCTCAGCTGCACATTTGACTGTACCTCCAACACACATCGCCAACAAAACTCAATACATTGATGAAGGTTTTGATGCATTCAAAACTGGTGTGTTTTAAAAAATCATAGAATACAAAAACACTACATTCCGCAGTGGAGGGTGTCTTCGGGGAGTAGGAAATATTTTTTTACTCGTGGATAACACATGCATAGTATAAATACAGTGTTGTCACATAATAAAATTAGTTACTGTCTCCTGAATAAAGAAATATTTAAGAGTTTAATTCTAAGGGTATAAATGGTGTTATAAACAATCTTCATATATACATGTATTCACGATTGTCATCATATTATTATAATATAAAAACGTTCCAGTTACCGGTACAAATCTTTGACCAAACTGCAAAAAATGTTAAAATAAGAAAGGAAACCTCCAACATTGGCTCCGTATGAGTTTGTTATCAGATATCCCGCCCCTGTTCCAGTGAGGTCAGAGCTGGTGTATGAGAGGCAGAGGGAGAGTGGAGCTAGGAGGACAGCTGTCTGCGTTACAGCCACATTTCATTTACAAATATAGTAATATTCGAACGGAACTGTACGTTGCGGGGTATCATGTCAGACACGGTGAGTTTAAATGTGTTTTTTTGTATTTTGATAGACTGATAGTAACCAAGTTTGATACTAGTAACAGTACTCGTAGTGTTAGCTGTATAAAAATATGAGGGCCCGGCTAAAAGAATTTTAGCTTTCCCACAGTTAGCAGTCATGCTAATTGGCCAAGATGCCCACACGAAGAGATTTGAACTACGTGTCTCATTTGTGGTTGGTTATTTTTAGGTTTGTTCCCATATATATCGTGATGTGTAGCTTTATTATAACTATAAACACTGCGTACGTTTTCGAGTCGTGGTACCTTGCTGGCTACCTGGCTAGGTTAGCGTGGCTTAAGTTAGCATCGAGTCTGCTAGCTTGCTAGCTAACAAGCTTGTATTGGGTCTTCTCTACTGGGCCCACGAAACA
Source organism: Electrophorus electricus (assembly GCF_041902795.1). Classification (NCBI taxonomy): domain Eukaryota; kingdom Metazoa; phylum Chordata; class Actinopteri; order Gymnotiformes; family Gymnotidae; genus Electrophorus; species Electrophorus electricus. The sequence goes on from NC_137499.1 coordinate 20,741,022, forward strand.
AAGTTTACACATGTATTGCGTCGACCAGCTGTAGCTCAAGTGGTTTAATAGTGAATCAGAGATCATCGGGATTTTAGCTTCAGTCAATAAGAGGCGAAAAGTGTTTATGCTTAGTTAGCAAATGTTATCACAGTGACCACGGTTCCCATGCCATCTGCTAACGTTACAGTTAGCACGGCAGTGCATCTGCTAATCTTCACTGGATTCGAAGTCTCTGTTTCTTTATTTTGGTTTTATGGTCAGCCGCTAAATGGCTAATTGCGCCTAATTATTCTCGGGTTTCCTTGAGCAGGAGACGAAGCCCTCCGGTGACGGAGGAGAAAAGAAGGACGGAGAGTATATTAAACTGAAAGTGATCGGTCAGGTAAGTGAAGAGGGAGATTTTATGTTTAACTTAAGTTTGCAGTGTACAACCCTTGGGATGTGCCAACCCTTGGGATTTGTTTGCAGTGTACAACCCTTGGGATGTGCCAACCCTTGGGATTTGTTTGCAGTGTACAACCCTTGGGATGTGCCACGAGGGTTTAGCAAACTGAAAGTCTTAAGTTTCAGTAAAGAAAAAAAGGTCTAAGCACTGTTGTTGCACATGAATGGAATAGAACTAACTAGTATATTCATGTTTTAGCTACCTATTCAAAATTGGGTGATTATTCTGATTGAAGAAAAACAGCACTTCATAGTGTGCCGCAAATAAGTCCCTGCTTGACTGCCTGAATAAATCCAAGAGGTCCCTCTCTCCATTCTGGGTGTTCCTTTTCCAGGACAACAGTGAAATTCACTTTAAAGTGAAGATGACAACGCATTTAAAGAAGCTCAAGGAGTCGTACAGTCAGAGACAGGTGAGATGAAACAAAGCAAACTAGCAGTGTGTCTCCAGTGATCCATAATTCCATGTGCTGCTTTGATTTATGTTTGCACTCTAACAACCAATCTGGTTGCAACTGTAGTTGTCAGACATTGAGATGACCTCCGTTTAGAGGTGTGCGGGTACAAGCCAGGACTGAATGTTAGAGAGACAAGCAAAGGTTTATCATTATCATGTGCTTTTAGGCCAGTATATTTCTGCCTGTTAATACTGAAACACACCCTTGTTCAAATCTGTGCCCCAGTTAAAAAGAAAACTCTTCTGGTGGTGTTGCACACATGGGGCTTGAACATCACAGTTTGCAAGCAGCACAGACTATTATGATTACAAATATTATGAAATCTCTTGCAAAAGTCATGTATCCATATACATAAAAAGCCATATATACAGGTAAGAAGTATTAAAATATTGACTTAAAGCTTCAAACATAGATTCTTACCTTATAGATTGTAATTAGAATTTATAGTAATTAACAGATATTAACATTGCTGGAAGAAAATGTTGCATTTCAGTTAATCATCTTTTATCTGTTTATATTTTCTACAGGGTGTCCCCATGAACTCCCTTAGGTTTCTTTTTGAAGGACAGAGAATCGCAGACAGCCAGACCCCTAAAGAGGTATACCCATCTTTCTCTTCTCCATGCATTTTCAAGGGAAAACGGAACACCCACAGAGCTGGCACAAGAGTTTTTGGTTCGCAGCTTCACACAGGTCTTTTTTTACTCTCTCTAGCTGGGAATGGAGGATGAGGACGTGATTGAGGTGTATCAGGAACAGACCGGTGGCTATTGGAACGACTAGACCTGCGTTGCAACTCCTCTTCTTTTTAAAATCTTAATTTTTTGTATGTATGTATAACATTTATTTCTTCTGTTTCCTTTTGTGCCTCTCGCAGAGGGAAATTGAAAAACCATCTGGATCAAAGTGATATTCTGCCAGGGCTTCTGTGAGCAAGGGAGTTAAAGGCAAAAAAAGAAAGAAAGAATAGGATAAGGAACAAGGGAGAAAAAACCTAGCCCTCCTCCCAAACACCCGCTCTCATATCATTCTCTCTTTCTCTCATTCTTTAGCCCCTCCCTCGTACATTCAGACTCTAGATATGTGCTGTGTTGCAATGGCTGATAATGGAAAGTGTTGCGTCGTGCCCAAAACCCACTGAATAGCTGGCTGTACGCTGCCCATCAGTCCAGATACGGAACTGTGCAGCATGGTTCCCTGTTCATCCCCGTCATTGACACCACACTGCATCAGTGGGGTTCCCTTATGCAGAATGGAGCAAGAGAGCAAGGAGAACCCTCGCCTGGTGTAGTACACTCGATCTGCCATCATCCCAAGGGAACTGAAGTTTGGAATTCCATATTCACAGAGGCTGGCCCCATTCCAATGTGTAGACCCCATTCCCTTCTTTAGACACTTAAGTATTTTATCTTTTGATACGCTCTTAGGACTTTTGGTGGGGTGGGGGTGTATGTTTGGGGGTAACTTGTCTGATGCTAGAACGTGTGATGTATGTTTTCCCTGTATGCATTATTACAACTGTGTTGAGATTTGCACACTGTGAACTGCAGGAGGGAGGAACTTGTGTTGTAATATGAATGATCAGTGATTTCATTTGCATGTGTTTGTCTTGATTTTATTCCGATGGATTTGTCTGTTGCCCCCTTGTTGAAATCCTTGTCTCCAAGTTTAGCTATTCCTCCAATTATGACACGAGAATCAGAGGGCAGTGAGTCTTGTTCTGGCTCACAGTTCTCCAGTCACCAATGTATAAATTATGTAAGAATGATCTCTGATCACCACTCAGGGGCAATGTTTATCAACACGGATAAAAACAATGATTGCACACAATGATGTCACTGCACATGTAGTCTTTTGATAATTATCTTTATGGTTGGTCTTTTTTGTCTCCATTAATTTTTTTTTATTTTAAAAGGGAGGGAATTTGGTCCAGATGGTTTGTGGACATAGAAAGATATTATTTTGCTTTTGTCTTGTTTTTTAAATAAAATGTGTCATAAAATAAGGTTTTTGTTCTTTTTTCACTCGGCCGTATTGCACAATGGGTCTGCTGTTTTTCTTTTGTTTGTTTGTTTAATTTTTTTAGAGTTTAGTTTATTTAGTGCTTGCCAAGTGTTGCCCTTTCACAAATTTCTACGTTTAACCTCTAGCCTTTTACACTGTTTGGCCGCTAGGTGGTGACAACTGACCATAGTCATCACACAATGCAAAATGGCTAAACCTTCCTGTACTTTCATTTGACCTTAGCAGGTAGTTCATCTGCAATCAAAACACTGATCCAAACAAGTTAACTGTGTAGTAATTCGGTAGTATTAGTAGTGTTAGTCCAATATCTACTGCTTTTGACACAGAACAGGAAATTTTGTAATGAGAAGAATTTAGCTGCTAATAGTATGTATTTAACTTCAAATATGTATTCACAAAGGCAACATACGGTGGCAGCAAGCACAGATGTATGTGTTCATGTTCAGAAAGGTATGTATATATAAGTGAATGTGAGTGGGGGGTGGATAACACATGTGAAGTTGGAGTCATGGGAACAAGACTACACCCGTGTACATGAGAGCCAGCCAGGGACCACTGGATTTTCAGTTTCCTCTGTTGAGATTATATTCTTCTGTTAGTTTCATACTCATAGCAAGTTTTCCTTCGAGGTCGAACAGAAAGCCTTCCATGTTTACAGCATACAACATGTTTGTGAAACCTACCACAGAAAGAGACTTTGTAGCATTATGTGTATGGTGCTTGTAAGCACGGTAAGGCACTGCTATAGCTGAAACCCAAAGGGAAGATCGTATTTCTCAGCAGCACACAAGGCCTGAACACTACCAGATGAGGACCCGCTAGGACTGGGGGAAGGGTAAGGGTGTGTGTGTTAGGGAGAAGGGGGATGGGTGTAGAATACCTATGAGCTCATGTTGGTTTCTACATTTTCTTTGTGTATGTGAAATGTGTTCGGCGAGGCAGGTTTCCATAGAAGCAGTATTGAAAGTGTAGTCTTCATCCTTCAGTTAATTTCATCTCAGTGAAAATAAGATACACAGACTAAGAGAAAACGGCAAAACAAAAAGCCACACATGGACAGAAAGTGCAGCTCTGTAGCTAGGTTTTGATATTCTTATGTAACTGTGGAGGCCTACACGTTACTGGGAACCTTAAAGGAAGTATTATATATCAGGCAAGAATGTAACTCAGGGCATTTGCAGCATAGCGTACAATGCGCTTGTTGTAACTCCCTCAACAAGAGAGTGGATATCCGATCCCCATTCATACCACTGGGCCCATCTGCTAGGACAACTCTCTACGTTTGGTAAACACCACTGAAACAATGCTTAACAATAGTGAAGGCGTTGCCTCCATTGGGTATCGATCCAGTTGAGGGAACTATATCTCGTGGGACCGAGACCAAGGAGAAACTTGGGGAAGGGGTTTCAGTTACCTAAGACTGGACCTGTCTGTCTTTCTCAGGAAGAGTAGCACCTGTGTAGAACAAAAGCTTGAGAATACGAACACAAACCCAGGTTCTCAGGCCATGTAAACCACAAAACCATGGGCATGTCACTGCTAGAAGCTTGATTCGGTTCAATAACCGTGAACAGACGTTTACCATGGATTTTATGCTGGTCTGGTTTACGTATAGACCTGGCTCTTGCTCCTAGCTTCAGGGGGTGCACGCATTTCTGCTCTGGACAACTAGATGTGGTTTTCGACTGAACTGGCTTTAAAAAACACATCTGTACCACACGGGTCCCGTCTTTTCCCACAGCCTTATATTGTTTACACTAGACTACACTGACTAACAAGCTGAGATTGTAAAACAAAACGAACATTGGCTTATTATTGAAAAACCTTGGCAACGTCCTAATAGCAGACCTGTAATATGAACTCGTTGCTCAAAATCCATACACAGGAATGAGCGCCGCTTGTTAACAAAGAGCACATAAAGCATATGCTATATGTTTTATGCTGCAGCTTAGATTTTCTATGGTATTCACTAATGGATAGTATTGACACAAAGCTCACACCACCTCTGACCATGTTCCCTACATGTGGTGGTTCCACTACAGGCAAGGGAGTCTAAACCCCCCCCCCATCGAAAACCTTTCAGTCAGCAGATACAGTAACCTCTACAGCTCCTGAAGCCGCCAAACATGCACCACACAAAAGGGTAAAGATTCACCCCAAACCGAAGGATGGGCTGCTATTGGGTTTCGTCAGGAGAGGAAGGTTCAGGATCTCACGCCTCATTGCACCAGAGGACTTCCGGTCCTCTCAGAGGCAAGGTGGCAAACCTCACACCACCCTTGATTATCTCCTGTTTTTGTTGGCTATTGTTTAACATGCTTACCTCTCCCTCTTTCTTAAGAGATGTTTACTCTCCCTCTACCCTTAATCCTCAGTCCTGCTGCACATACTAATGCCAGTGAATAATGACTGACTGAATAATGAGACTGCCACTAAATTGAGTTCTTACTTGAAAGCTACAAGTCTTTTTTTATTACCAATGCATATTCATTACCAATGATCTTTTTTTTAAATAATTCAAATATGTTTCAGGTAATAGACTGATCTTAAAAAGTATTTCTGTGAGGGAATTTAAGAACAATTTGGATTAACATAAATACTTAATTTTTCCTGTCTATAACAACTATTATACCCCCTACAATCTACTGATTGTAGTGTTTATAGAGTCGACAGTAACAAAATAAGTAAACCAATGCAAAAACCCCAAAACAAGAGAATATATTCTAGTCAGTGAGTAATTTCAAAGTCAAATTAACTGTTGGTTAGAAAAATACCAAATAAATAAATAGCGCATTCTAAAAATCTATTTTTATTGAGTGAAACTGCTGAATTCAGAGTACTGTATTAAAAATGAGGTTACTTTTAATAAATACATGTCGTCTTAAAGGGTAGCATAGCATTTAACAAAATGAAATCTGGTAACAGTTTTCCTCCTTTGACTGTACAAACTATGTACTTTAATTAATCTTTATTCCCACCCATCACAAACGCCTGGCCTGGGTCAGTTTGAATTTACTTTGCACAAAAAAAGTAAAAATTGTATAAAGGTTTTACATTTAGACCAACCAAACTGAATCTAGTTCTAAAGAACATCAGAACACTTAGCAACAGAGATATACAAACTCATGTGCTGTCTGAGCCACAAACTCTTTAAAAGGAGACAAATTATCGGCTACAGTGGACTGGGCAACATTACAAGACAAAAGATTATAATAAAAATATTTTTGGCCATTGTAGTGATTAAAAAAAAGGTTTACCATTTTCCTGTCCTCAAAAATATCAATAAAATTCTCTCCATTGACATTCAATAAATGAATAATCCACTTAGTGTTCATACCAAAGGCACTGTTTCACTTTTCAATGAAGAATATGACACTTCTTTTTAAAACATCTTTTGAACAATTAAAAAAAGTCTTGGTCATGCAAAGGAGTTCTCTGAAAAATGTACATAAAGTCAGGGTCAAAGTTCAAGTATTTAAGTATCACAAGGGAGGCTTTTTGGTACAGACTGGTTTCCGGAGCGAGACCATCCTGTGGGTGTCCACCGGGCAACGTCCTTCACGACAGACATATGAATATTTAATTCACCCTGTAGGTCATGACCTGTAGTTCCACCCATTAATCCCACGAACCCTCCATCCCAGGGAGCCCGTCACACGGTTGTCTCGCCTTGGGCGTTCCCCAGACGCTTGTAGAACCGGCGCCACGACTGCAGCGTCTTCCCCGACCAGATCCAGAAGCCGGATGTGATGCCCACGATCATGGTCATGAGGTACTTGATCATGAAAACGGTGAAGTCGGGTGAGACGGGTGCGAAGTCCGGGGCCGGGCAGGGCACAGCGAAGCGCTTGCACGTCTGCATATGCCAGGTACGCTCCCACTGGGCGCGGAACGCCTGCTCGTAGAAGTAGCAGGCGATGACGACAGTGGCAGGCACGGTGTAGAGCACGGAGAAGACGCCGATGCGCACCATCAGGCGCTCCAGCTTCTCCGTCTTGGTGCCGTCGTGTTTCATGATGGTGCGGATGCGGAAGAGCGAGACGAAGCCGGCCAGCAGGAAGCTCGTGCCAATGAAGAGGTAGACGAAGAGGGGCGCCAGCACGAAGCCACGCAGCGCGTCCACGTCGTAGACGCCCACGAAGCACACACCCGTCAACAGGTCACCGTCCACCTGGCCCAGCGCCAAGATGGTGATGGTCTTCACGGCGGGCACGGCCCACGCCGCCAGGTGGAAGTACTGAGAGTTGGCCTCAATGGCCTCGTGGCCCCACTTCATGCCAGCCGAGAGGAACCAGGTGAGGGAGAGGATCACCCACCAGATGGAGCTGGCCATGCCAAAGAAGTACAGGATCATGAAGAGTATCGTGCAGCCTTCCTTCTTGGTGCCCTGAGCCACCGTGCGGTAGGCGTCCTCCCGGAACTTGTCGATGCACACGGCCCGGTCTTCCAGAAGGAAGCCTGTGACGTAAGCCACGGCCACCATGAAGTAGCAGCCAGAGAGGAAAATGATGGGCCTCTCAGGATAGCGGAAGCGGCGCATGTCGACGAGGTAGGTGAGCACGGTGAAAAGGGTACTCGTACAACACAGAACGGACCAAATTCCGACCCAGAGGCGTCCAAATTTCACCTCCTCTTCTCGGAAGTACATGAGGCCGTGAGGCTGAACATGCTCACACGGAGCCCCGCAGTCCTTAGCGCCTAGGAACTTATAATTGAGATAGGATGGCACAGTAAGCTGAAGAGGGCAGGAGAAAGGCTGGCCCTGCCGGTCCACGCTCAGGCGAGGTGTGAAGTGGTCGTGCACGTACGGTGTGGGGTCCGACGTCGGGTGGCCGGTGTCAGACGTGTTCTGGCCGACGCATATCTCCCCGGCCCCGTGCACGGGAAAGTTCTCGCAGCGGAGCCGCTCTGGCCACTGGAAACCGAACTTGTTCATTAGCGCCTCGCAACCCTGACGCGCTCGTTCGCACAGCGAGCGACACGGGGGGATGGCCTGCTCGAGGACCGTGCACACCGGCGCGTACATGGAGCAGAGGAAAAATTTCAAATCCGGAGAGCACTGCACCTTGACCAGCGGATAGAACTGATGCACCTCCAAGCCCGCGTCCTCTTGGTTTGTATGCCCCAAGAGATTTGGCATGATTGTCTGGTTGTACTGAATGTCCGTACAGAGAGGGATAGAGATGGGTTGACAGAAGCCGTGCTCTGGAACGGAGATGCCCTTCTCCCCGTGATACTGGCCGACACATGACCCCAGCAGCAGGAAAGACACCATCACGCAGACCGCCATCATCGGGACCCTATAAGGCACACGGAGCAACAGCCTTCGATGAAACGACAAAGATACAAGCTAAAAGGCTCAGATATTCCAGATACAGCCTTTAAACCGAAAACAGGTTGCAGTACCACTTCACTGTCCGAATAAAAATACGACTAAATTGCAGTTAGGGAAAGTCTGACGAAGTTTTATAGTCCCACTTTACTCCATTATGTTAGCCAACCTATATTTGGACCGCCTCTTGTCTATAATCACTAGCCAGCCTGTTTGTGCATATTACAGATCAGTGGCCGTTTCGCGTTATAAGACCAAGTTAAAAGAACACTTACAGAAAAAAATAAAGTATCCGTAGATAAGTCGGTTTGGAAACTTTGGAAAGTAAACTTTTGTCTTTGTCGATCCCAGTCGCAACTCGCCGATCCCTCGTGTAACCTTATTCACAGACTAATGTCCAGTTCACTGATTTTTTTTTTCTGGTCAGGTATTCCTGGCCAAATTCCGCACTTCCTTCACGTTTCTCATCGTAGGCGTCGGAGAATGCTCGATTCCTCCAACCTTCCAACAACTGCGTTCCTAACAACAACCGCGTTTGCAACTTTCTTTCCAAACTGGTTTTGTCGCGTAAGCTGCCGATACACTCGCTCCACATTGCCCTCGCACTAATGAGACGGTTTCCAGACGCCCCCGTCATTCACTTACTTACTTACTTACTTACTCTCTCTCTCTCTCTCTCTCTCTTACTCTCTCTCTCTCTTACTCTCTCTCTCTCTTACTCTCTCTCTCTCTCCCCCTCCCTCCCCACGGGGCGGCTTGAAACCCTCACGACGTAACCAATAGTAAGATTTGTTTTTCTTAGCGCGCGGTTGCTTATTGGGCGCGTGGAAGCACATCAAAATGGGTGTGACTGCTGGAAACCTCCATCTGCACAAAAGTACGCTCAGACACTAGCAACTTTTTCGACTTTTTAACTTTTTAAACGTTTTTCACCACGTCGTAACTCTCTCTGGTATTTAGTAACTTGTTACAGATTGAATAAGAAATGTGAAACATGGTCGTGCAAATTACTTGTCAGTGTTAAATACTTATTTGTCAGCGGTTACATTTTTCTGTGTCAGCCGAGTAATCAGTGGAACGTTAAGTAATTATCTTTGAACCTAGCTGTGGTTTTTGAACATAGTCCACAAATTCATCTGTTGACAAAAGTCGGTTGCAGAGACTTATCAAAGTGACAAAATAAATTAATACGATACAGGAAGAAGTGATAGTGCTGTCAGACACTGTGCGCGCGTGCGACCGAATGTGTGTGTGTGTGTGTGTGTGTGTGTGTGTGTGTGCGCGCGCGCGTGTGCATGGATGTCTTGGATGTCTTTATGAACCTCAAAGTTTACTCAACCATTTTCTCAAGAACGAACACACACATTCGGTCGCACGCAACAGTAGCCAAGAACGGTCAGCCGGTCACGGAAAACAAAGATGACCTGAGGACTAATAGCGCGGTTTACTTTTATTACTCCCGAGTATCTCAAATTAGCGTAACAAGCGCAGTAAAAGTAATTAAGAGCAGTGACTCTGTTCCAGAAGCTTGTAACCCACAGATGACAGTATGGAAGGCTTCTAAAGCTTTTAATACATGCCTTTGTAAACCGGTGTTATTCTTATGTGAGTAAAGCATACACTACATCAGAATATAAACTTTCGCAGTGCTTTTGTAGGTCTCCAGCAGTAGTGATTTACACACAAAAATATTTCCCAAAATTTACCACAAAAATGGAATGGCATTGCAGCATTCCTATGTGGACAAGGAGCATGATTTAAATTCCAGTCAGTTATGTCCTTCTAGATTACCAGTTAACTAAAAGGACATGAAAAGGTGGGATTTACTCCTGGCAGTCAGACCTTGTCTGTGGTTCCAACACAATTACCCAAATGGAGAAATTACAGTATGTGGCCTACAGGCATTTTTAAAATGACAACTAACTCTCACACTGGTTCTGTTTGTGTAGCTTTTCTCACTGTGGCATGTGTCCAGTGACCTGTGTCTTTTGGGTCCATCTCAGTGAATAGGCGTGTTAGGGGCGATTTCCATGATTTTCACAGTGCCCTTGCTACTCCCTACTCCTGTATGGGTATGCTAGAGGGCAGGTCCCACAGTGCGCAGCATCACAGGGTTTCAGCAGTTCCTGCTGGGGCCTGGCTCAGCACAGAGGGGTGGAATCGAAAGCAAAAAGCAAATCCTTTCAAAGACAACAGAGCATGCAAGAGCAAAAGGCATGCAAAGTGTGCAAGTGTGTATGTGTGTGTGTGTGTAACAGAAATTCACATTATTAAAAAAGAACCTGTTTAGAATGCAAAATCTTATTTTAGCAAATTTTGAAACATTTCCAGTGGGTAAAAAATGTTAATAAGTGATTGCAATAATGCATTTGAGAGACATCTCTCACTCTTTCTCTCACTCTCTCATTCTAACACACACACACACACACACACACACACACACACAGACTGACAACAATGTGTTATTCTTCACACTGCTCCGTAGTTCTTTCAGTGCCAAACCACCATTTGCTCTTCCTGTGCGATAGGCCATATGTGCTGGGAACGAGAGGTGCTCAGATTAATATGTTACATATCACAGTAGTGAAAGGTGAATGGTTTATTCTCTTGTTAGCCTAAACGTCTTCAAACATGTGGACATTGTGAGAAAGATAACAACACGGTGGTAGACTGTAAATCTAAGTTGTACATATGATGGTGTTGGCCATATGGAATCTTCTGGATAAACATAATGATCACTGGAGATTTGTAAGGCCCAATCAAGGTCAAAGCTATTAACACTAGGAACATGCCAACGAAAGTTTCATTGAAGCTTGTTTTCGTGAGATGTCAAAGGACGTTTAAACTGTAATTAACTACCCTTTTGCCCTCTAACCCTGACCATAACTTTAAACCAAACCATTTATTTCATGTCTGAAAGTTTATAAAAGCACAGAGAATATTCTCACTCCACCCCACTGACCCCCACCCCCCACCCCCTTCACTGTCTGGAAGTTACTGAAAGGTCTGCTTAAGTGTTTATTAACCACTTAGTCCTAATATGAACAAATTCTTAACCATGTGCTGCTGGCCAACAATGCATTTTCTCTTTTGCCACAGATCCTTGCTGGCCCATCCAGCCCAGAGCTGTCTGACTCACATACCTGCTGAAAATCACCATTAAGTATAAGAGAGTCCTGTTTCAACGGTGCATGCGGGACTGTTAATTCTATATCTGCTTTCTGTTTTCTGCCACCATTTGAAACTGTTGCAGGTCTGCTTTAAAACAACAAAAGAAGAAAGAAGAAAAGCTCGTGACACACTCACTCATTCCGAATGGGTGATGAATCACTGTGAGTGGCCCCGATCAGCCTGGGTAATCCCTCTGCTTCACTTTCTCTTCTCCCAGGGCTGGAGCTGAAACACTGGGGAGTAAACAGACCAAGCTGAAGTGTCGAGCACAGCCACGGGGCCAACTCCATTTTAGGCAAAGCACTGCCAGCCAGCTCTGGCTGCGTATGGTATTGGTGACAGGTCTGTCCTCTTTTATCTTGGCCTCAGTGTATCTCATTTGCCCTCTGTATCTCTCTCTCTCTCTCTCTCTATTATGGTAGTACAAATATTTTTAATTCAGATATTACTTTCCCCTTGAGGGATTTTGTGAAATACGATATTTTAATAATAAGTTAACACCCCAGAAAAGTGCACTGATATTGGGGGGATTGCAAACATCTGCCAAATGATCAAATACCAAGTTAGGTTTGGTACCAGTGCTGTGTTTCGAGAGGTACCTAAGATTTGTAATAATCAGTATATCAGTACTGAAAATACCAGAACACATTTTTCGCAGTAAAATAAATGCTCCTGTTGGTATAGTTTCTCTTTCTCGCTCTCCCTCTCTTTCTCTCTCTAACTGACTCTGTCCTTTTCTTGTTTCTGTCAAACACAAACACAACCATACACTGTTTTGCCCTCCATACAGTACTTGATTTAACATACACAACTTGTCAGTGGCTCACTGTTTATCATGATGGACTGGTGCGGGAAAACTGTGCTAAACGTTGCCCAGGGAGGCACCAGGTGAGGTGGGTGCAGGGACACAGGAAAGTGAGAGGCTCCAGATGGCCTAAATCTGTCCACAGTTTACTCGGCCCCTAGCATATACACTAAAGGCAGAGAGTACATATACAGTATTAAGTGGTTTGTGAGTTACAAAGTTTGGCTTCATTTAAGATACATATATCAGTTTAAATTGAAGAGTACTGCGACATGGATTAAATATGAACTACCAGACTAAGATTTGAAATGGCCCAAATGTAGGGTCTCCAACCAACTACCTTACCTTTAAGCAGAAGGTATAATGTATAGAGAGCAGAAGACATTCTAGGGGCAATTTGTTTGCATGCGTGTGGGCATGTATATATTTGTGGTCATGTGCATGACTACGGACGCTATGGTTATGTGTTAACATTGGTCCCGCCTACTGAACATCCAGTATTTACCCTGGTGCCTTGGCTGACGTGTTGGCATAGCAACCACCACCTAATTCTCTGAGGGCTCATTGGACACTTGTGAACTTTGTCTCCCTCCTTCTATTTACATCGCTGTTTCTCACTCTCCATCCTCCTGTAGTTTTATTCACTTTTACCCCCCTTCTCTCTTATTCTTTCCTTCCATCATTTTCTCATTCCATCTCCGAGAAAGTGGAGCTGATGAAACCCAGACGACCTCCTTATCCGCGTGCATTTTATCCGGCTCCCATCAGCTGTTCTCTCCGTCTCTGCATCCTCGCATCCGCCCTCCCACTCATCCGTTACTCCACGCACTCCTCCTTCTACATTCCTCTCCTCTTTTACCATCCTCCACGATGAAGACCCCAGAGGTGGGAATGTGGCTTCACAGCGCAACTCTGTGAATCACAACAACATTATTCTTCAATGTGTTATCTTATTTCTAAAGTCAGAGTTTTAGAGCTTTTTTTTTTTTTCTATGTCGGGAAGAGAAATCGTAGGCTGCGATTGGCTGAAATATGCATTAAATCTCTACCATCCCAGACGCACGCTAAATCTGGAGCTAATTTTGTCCATTTACTGTACTAAATGAAACATCAGTATGGTTTGCATTAGGTGTAGCAGTGCAGTTTAACTGGGACTATACTGATGCATTACTGTGTAATTAGCAGGAAGCGTGGCCCTGCAGTGCAGTGACCCAAATCACTGCCATATGAACCTCATCATCTCACCAGTGAGCGAGGGATCGACACAAACTGCCCTGGACTAAATATAGGGCCAGACTCGTCTAAACCAAATTTAGCTTAGGCTGTGCTCACTCACTGGTTCCCCGATGCTGTGTCCTGCTTTATCAAAATAGTGATGGGCAGTGAGGTTAAAAACACAGCCGGTGAGGCAGTGCGGCACAGTGGACCTGTGTGGGAGTGCCTGCCACGCCCCTAAATGTGCTGTCAATCATACTGTTAAAGGCACTTTTAGGCCTAATCAAAAGACAATTAATAATCTAATAAAGGGGAGGGGGGATAAATGACTTCAGGTTATACTGCTGCTTTTATGTTAACGTCTAACAATTAAACAATCAATTAAACAATCAAGGACTAAACGCAGGAATAGTCATTGTTATTATTATTCTAAGCACTGATTTTTCACATTTCCTTTTGAGACATTACCCTATATTTCCAAACACACTTATGCGGTAATTGTCGCACTCTTACACACTCACACTCAAAGCTCTCTGACATTAAGTGTGCACATCTTCTTTATGTGCGTGCGGACAGAATGGGACAAGGCTGATACCAATCAGCAGGGACTCCCTCTCGACAAAACCGGAGATGACAGGAGGTGTAAATGAGTCCTGGAAAGACAAAGGAGGCATCCCAAATCTCATTATTTCAGAGGGAAATGGAACTCCTCCCTAGGCCCCTAACCGTGCCGCTCTCTTTCTCCCTCACCCTCTAAATCACACTGTCATTTGCATGCTAAGTACGGGTAGATATTCTGTTGGTAATGCCCACAGGCAAGAGATAAGCAGACTGAATTAACAGTCCCTGGGGGGTGCAGGGGATGAGGGAGCGGTGAGGCGGGTGAGGGTTACAGATTCCGTCTCAGGGGCCTGGAGAGAGAGAGGGAGAGGGAGAGAATCAGAGTGCAGAACAAAGCCACATCTCAAAGGCTTTTTAAAGTAGATATAGTGCAATGTTTTTCTCAGTAGAGCCATTCAGAAGGGCAGGACAGGCTACCGGAGGAGACAGCCTTCAGATATCTGGGTCTTTTCTCACATTCTTCCTCCACAATTATTGATATGAAAGCACCGACCCCACCTGGTTTTAACCCTTTACCCATGATGCTGTGGAACGTTCCTGGGAAACAAATCTAAATCTAACCCCAGGCCTGTGAGGCCTACGTGGCTTGAGGTCGTGTGTGGCACCAGCTGTCTCTTGCATCTGTCTGAAGGGCTGTGAATAAACAGAGCTAGATAAACAGTGCAGGGCTGAGACAGACCACACACCGTGCCGACACACACAAGGACGTGCCAATACTTTTTTTTTCCCCACCGGGCAAATGCTACCGAAGGCTCTGGGTGTGATCCAGCGAGATTTCGGGCCACGTGTTCAGTCCGTCTCTCCAGGTAGCAGTCAAGGAGTCTGGGGTGGGGGGTGCGGCTCAGCAAGAAGAAGAAGAACAAGACGGACGTTGGGCCGAAATGGGTGGATCGCCGCTCAAATCCGACGAGAAGCTTCCAGCGCGATTGGTTACGTAAACGGAGCTGTTTCCGGCGCTCCGGCAGAGCTGGTGACAGACAGACGGAATGCCCTGTCTACCTTGTCACTCATCCGGATGCTCTCCCCATGCGAGGAGGCTTAGATCAGTTTCGCCTCTTGGGATCGGTAATGCAGATATTCCGTCTAGCATGACGGCAGGGAGAGGAATGCATGCACATACATGATCCAGATCCAAGACGTTGTCTGCAGTTTTGTAACTGTGGGGCATTATTTCACTAGGCTGCATCAACATAACATCACTTGTATTAACTAGATCCATAGCACAGGCCTTGAGAATGCTCTGTGTGTGTGTGTGTGTGTGTGTGTGTGTGTGTGTGTGTGTGTGTGTGTGTGTGTGTGTGTGTGTGCGCGCGCATTGTTGAGGCCTCTTCTTCCTAGCAAAGCAGAGCAAAATATATAAGCTTTAAACCTGAAACTACATCTCCTGTTTCTACAGCCTTGTTCTTTCATTCTAAAATAATAAAGCTGAGGTGAGCTGAAATCTTGCTAGTGCAGGTTACAAGTCCACATGAGAATGATTTAAGTCCTGCAGAACAAACATGGGAGCATTATGGGTGAGTGTGCACCGTGTGTTTTTAATTTAACGGCCTTGGATGGCTCCATCAGAACTCCCCATCTCCCTCCTCCTGAGGGACCCCTTTGCATACTGCCCTTGGAGATATGCTGAGATCAGCTCGAGAAACTTGCTGTGAGCATGTACATGCGCCTGATGTGTGGGTAAACGGATGCACCCTGCACCGCCCCCTTTCGGCTGGTACAGTAGTGGTAGGAGAAGGATTTCTCTGTGAGTAAATTCGAATTCAAATACGTGTGTGAAAACCGAGCTGATGCCAGTAGGAACAGGGTAGGAAGCAGTTGGGAGTGTGTGTGTGCGCACGTGAGTATATGTTAAATCCCTGCAGGTCTGCATGAAATCCTACCCCCCTGGGAGTGTGCAGTTACTTGTACAACCCCATTTCCTGACTTCTTAATGTAACCACAAATCTTTTTTACATTAAAGTTACTTTATAATCATACATCTCCCTCAATCATGTCCTGCCTCTTGAAAGAAAACAAGGAAACGCAGATGATCTAGTGGAGATATTTATTTCGAACCCGATGAACAACAGATTTTCCAACACACAGACACACCAGCTGTGATCTGAGCTCACGTGTTACACACCTGGACGGATATGAAATCACCTGATGATTCAGGTCTCCTGTGTATGTAGATGGAGCAATGGCTTCTTCCTCTTATCAATTGCTGGGCCATTTAGCCTTAGAAATCCCAGCTTGCCCTGACTGGGCCGCGACCTTACGCTTCTCCTCCTGCACTTGAATTCGCTCGCACCAGTATCAACAAACAGTCGTCCGTCGCTGATCAAACAGACTCTTCTCCCTCCACCGTGAGGATTTCAAAGCCTGCTTTGACTGCAAGTCTTTCAGAGGCGATACCCATATGAGGAAAAGATCCTGTTTTATTGCAACTACTATACACTTCAACAGAGTTGGTCTGTACATAAATATTTGTAAAAAAAACCCAAAAAACTTTAGATCACTGCTGTACCGAATCAGTGTGGCACCACTTGCACTTTTCAGAACAGTGCTAAACACTGGAAATAGTACCCATTTGATGAGATGTTCACAAGATGTGAGGTGATTTTAAAACATACAAAATTAACAAAAAAGAATAATTTTGTCAAACATCCAAAAACAATTTGAGAGAACACTGAATATTGTTCTCTTTCTTCCTCTTGTTCTTGCTCCCCCTCTCTGGGAGTATCTGGGATTGACTCCAGCACTTGTTCACATATGGCCATAACATTTGCTGTAACATTCCCCACATTGGCCTGCACATATGAAAGCACTCACACTCTCTCTCTCTCTCTCTTTCTCTCTCATCACATTCACTGAATTATCGGAGGAATATTTTGATGACATCATACTGTATAGTTTCATAGTTTCATACTGTATCAAAAGTGCAGTTTATGTGAAGTCATCTGTGGATTTCAGCAGCACAGCCTGCAGTAACGCTGCTTGGACCACACCACACTCTCCACACTGTCCCTCCGAATGCAGCTGAAAACAATGTCATATACAATAGGGTGTGGTTTGGAAAGTCGTCGAAAGACGCATACTCTTAAAATAATAACAGTCACAGCTGTTCCTGGTAACCTGGGGTCTATGACAAACAGAACACACGACTCAACAGACAGCCATGCTGTGTAAAGGTTTTTCCCGTGTGGGTAATATAGGCCAATGGAGGCGTATCACCAGCACTTGCCCAGAGGAACGAGAGAGGATTTAATTCGTCTGCTGGGATTGAAGATATCCCTTGCTTCCGTCTCTAACCTCACACCAGGCACCTTAAAGACCGATACAGCTGAGAGAGAGAGAGAGAGAGAGAGAGAGATAAAGCAAAAACAACAATCACATAAAGGAACATAATGATAATCTAGTCTCCTCCTCGGTGAAAGGCCATATGGCGTAAAGTGAGAACTCCTTTTCTTTGATTTTCTCTGATTGGGGGTGGGGGGTGGGGGGTCACTCACTGTCTCGCAGCTGCATGATAGGGGGTGGGAGAGTGCTGAAGTACGGATGCTGCATTGCATCCTGGGCCACAATCCTTTCTTTGGGGATCATCATTAACATCTGCTGGGCCAGGTCTTCCGTCTTATAGGGTAGCTGTGCGAATCTGAGCCGAGGCGCACACACAGGCAAAGGTGTGGGTCAGGCCTTCATATGAGGGAAACTGCAGTGAAGAGGGGGCTCGGCTGCACAAAGACCCCTCTGTTCCTTCCTGGAACAAACACAGATGTGCACACATGCACATGCACGCACATGCACACACGTGCGCACACGTTCACACGCGAGGGAGCCTGCACGCAGACACGCACCAGCATGCATTCACGCACATGCACACGCACATGCAGCGATGCACACTCATGTGCATTACCTTTTCCAGACATCTCGGAACTGCTGGGCTTTGCACGGCAGGAACCATTCTGTAGCAACACACGAGAAAAGCCCTCTGAGTCCGTGGGAAGCTGAAAACCACGGGCGTCGGCTGCCAAAGCGAGCATGCCCACCACTCTCCTCCTGAACCAGATAGGACCTCACGCGCCCTCTAACCCATGTGCTCAGCAGTTTCACAGACGCATGCTCTGCCCTTCTCTTTCCTCAGGGCAGGTGGCCACCTGGTGGCTCTCCCTCTCTCCCTCTCTCCTTCTCCCTTCTATCCCTCTCTCCCTCTCTCCTTCTCCCTTCTATCCCTCTCTCCTTCTCCCTTCTATCCCTCTCTCCTTCTCCCTTCTATCCCTCTCTCCCTCTCTCCTTCTCCCTTCTATCCCTCTCTCCCTCTCTCCTTCTCCCTTCTATCCCTCTCTCCTTCTCCCTTCTATCCCTCTCTCCTTCTCCCTTCTATCCCTCTCTCCCTCTCCTTCTCCCTTCTATCCCTCTCTCCTTCTCCCTTCTATC